>NW_024067738.1:440000-778157 GCF_009389715.1 Phoenix dactylifera | reverse complement strand
CAAGAAAGGGGACTTCTTCAGCCAAAGTTTACATATAAGAAATCTAGTAGGTATTTGACTGAAGAATGCAGAATGAATTGGTAATTCTAGATACCTCTCTCATAAATTAACTGAGCAAAGTCAATAACTTAAATCTTATTATGGCATGATTAAAGTCTTTAATTATTAATTTTTGATATCATGTCTATATATGTATTGATTGACTTATACTTTTAGAAATTGTTTCATGGTTTTTCCAAACTAAAATATATCTTTGCCTATGTCATAACCATGAAATACACAAGTTTATGCTTAAAATTTTGATTTAAAATAACTTGTGAGAAGCTATGAATCCTTGAGCATAATGAAAATGTTGTTTGCATGATATACCTCTATATGATACATTTGATTATTTCTTTATTCTGCTCTTTCATGTAAATTACTTGAGAATAACAAAAAGAAAGAGAGATAAGGAAAAGAAAATGAACATTATTCAAGGGAAGTAAAAATCTAAGTAAAGGCAAATACTCCAATCTTAAGGAAAAGCAAAACAAGCATAATATATTCGGTACATTTGTGAGACTTGTATGAGCATTTTTTTAAGAGATAAAATTCGTAATCAATTATATTTAAACAGGAGGAGTTTGAAGTAAATCTTTTAACCTTTCTATATTGCTCATCATAGGGATGGTGCCAATGGGGAGGCTAGTGGTAGTACCCGGCACTATTTGACCCAACTATTCGGTGTAGGGTATATTAGGGACGGCACAAGAGGGAGGCTAGTGGTAGTACCTCGTGCCCCTTCCAACTCCACCGGATAGGGAACAAATAGAGTATAGAACATAAGAAAGTAAAAACGAAAAAACAATATCAAAATGTTCGTTAATTGGTTAAGAAAAGAAATTCAAAAAAAAATGAGGAAATGAATGACAAAGTAAATGAAAGTATATAAGAAGAATCAAAGTCAAGTTTTAATCACTTGGAAACACACCTTAAGGATGAAATTAGTGGAAGATTATATTTAAATAGGGAGAGTTTATTTGAAAAGAATTGATTTTGATCCTTGACATGCTTGTTCTTAATATTTTAATGCATGACTTAACACATAATATATTTTGCATGTGGCATGATGTTTTGAATTATGGGTTCTCAATATTTTGTAATGCTCTATGCTTGGATAAGTTGATTGAAATATGTCTTAACTTGGAATATGTCTTAACTTTGCTCACAAGTCTTTGCTTCACCCTTGCCTCAAACTAACTTGTGTTCCAATGCTTGAATGTTTGAAATACTACATAAAGTTTTTTTTATAAGTAATATTAAAAAGAAATTTCAGTTTTATCATTCACGATTATCTTTGAAAGTTAAATAGATTTACAAAAAGAAGAAGAGAAGGATATTTCTATTTAGGCAAAATGAATTGATCTTGATCTATCTTTCTACTTGCCTAACTTTGATACATAATGTCCTAATACTTGTTAAAATATCCTCCATTTTGTATCGAAAATCAATATTAAATACAAAGATTCTGAAAGTGCTCGAATGTTATTGAAATATGTGTTTTCAATCTTAGTGATTTAAGATGAGCTACAATGTAGAAGATACATATCTCAAATTATAATTTTGAAAGCCTTCTTGGAAATTCTTATGAAAATTCAGAATTTGATTTTGTATAAAAGCTTAAACTTAACTTAAAAATGCTTATATCGTTACATCTTTGTAACCTTAGTTATATGCTTCAATGATCGCGTCATTCAGGAGAATAACTCAATATGATTTCTAAATGAAAATTTTAACATAAGAAAAACAGAATTAATTTTGACGCCTTGCTTGATTGTCTCAATACGCATTCGAAACATATCTTTTCTTATCCTTAAAGTGTACTAATATTAGTCTAAATGATGTGTCTTTCAATGATCTTGATTGCAAACAAATATTTTTAAATATATGATTTCATTTTGATATTAAAAAGATTTATTGTGCTTCATGTATACATTGCTGAAAAACTATGATTAAGAAATTGAGTTCTATAAATATATATACTTCAATGATCATCTATATGTTTTTCTCTCCTACATTATTAAAGACTTCCATCAAAATATATATATATATTATTAAAAGAGTAAATGATCTTAAGTCTAGAAACATTTCAGCTCACTCAAATGATTCTTAAAAGAAAGAAAATGTAAATGCTTTTGAAAGAATTTGAGCTTCAAATGAATCATTTTCTGATTAATATTTCTATACATTTTCTCAAAGATTTAGAGAAAGCATAACTTGTTCTTGAAGGATTAGAAAGAGTAATTGGTACAAATTTTGAATAATTCTAGATCACTCTACATTCTCGATATCATAGAATTTCAGTTCTATTCACGCTTATCATCAAAATCTGAAATTCAACAAAGAAAAGAATGATTAAAGAAGAATGCATCTTTTGAGGGGGAGCTTTGGATATTCAATCTAAATGCAAAATATCACGTCCATTTGATAAATATCTTCTATACGTTATGGATTGATTTTGATGAACCTCCTTATATTGCAAGACTTGCTTTAATTATATAATAGGTTTATACCTTGAGATGAGTTCTATAAAGGTTGTCTTATCTCAAACCTTGAGTCCTATGAAAATAAGCTGAAACTTATAGAAAATATATTTTCGAGATTGACAATTTTATTGAACATTATCTTCAAATTCTAAACTCTTAAATGGAATGATCAATTAAGGGGGAGAAAGAAAATTTCAGAAGGAGAGATCTTATAGAACTTAATCGCATAAATCTATAACTAAAGGAGAGAGAAAGAATATTAAATGAAAAGTGATCCTAATACTCTCCAATATGTATCATCTAAAATTTAAATCTGAAAATCTTTATGATACACCTTGAGGCTTGTTATTTGGTTAATATATCTTATGCATAAATCATGAACCAAATTGCAATTCAAACAGTTGATCTTAAGAGCCTCTAACTTAATGAAAAAGGAGGAGAATAATGTGTTGAATTTTCTTGAGTATCTCTCAGAAAATCTATTTTGGAATTCACTAATGAGTCCTAATTGGCTTGCTCTTTAGAACTTCAATTTAGTGCCAATTCATATTTTTATGTATCAAATTGTGCTTATTTTTAAGGAATAAAAGAAAGTCTTTAAAAGAACTCTAAAAGAACTTTCAAAGCTTTGCATTTTATGTATGCTCTAAGATATATCATAAATTTCATGAATTCATATTTTGATATGTATGCCACAATATTTTTTTTATCATGAAAGAACTTTGAAGCCATTAAAAATTAATGATCCAACATGATATTATATATATATTTTTAAAAAAGTTTTGTTCTTATACTCTGAAAATTAGTTTAATTGCTCTCATGTTGCTAAAATACTTAATATATTGGGCAAAAGATCTTAAATGAACAAGCTTTCATACTTATTATTAAAGAAGGGTTAGATTTCCATTCGTGCTTTCTTTGAATATCATTTTTGGTACTTCTTGAATTAACTTGAGAAAGATTCCACCTACACTTGATTTGAAAACTATCTTTGGAACCACATTCGATGTGTTCTCATTATAATTGGCTCTGATCTATGCTCATTAATCTTTTTCTAACATTATTGCCTTGAGTTATTTGATTCATATTCTTGCAATAATTTGACATGCAAATCAGAGTATAATAAGAAAAAGAAATATTTGAGTATTCTTATCTTTGTGCTTAATGTTTCACTATCTTTTGATGTTGTCAAAAAGGGAGAGAAATATCTAAGTATATGCTCATAATGCTTTATGTGTTGAATATGTTAAGTTGATTAAATCTAAAGCATTATCATGAAGTATATTTTAAAGATATATATTTTCTACTTCAAACAACTTAGCTATGCATTACTTCTAGAACACAATATATTTTATATTGCATATACTCCAAGTTTTGTCATCATCAAAAAGGGGGAGACTGATGACCCAAAGATTGATTTTGATGATCACAAAACCTTGAAGTATAAATACTAATGTTTGTATTGCAAGAAGAAAGATAATTTGTTTTGCAAGGAACATAGCAAGTTGGAAAAATACAAGAAGGCCTCAAAAGCTCTCAAAAAAAGTTGGAAGAAAGCTACAATTTATTGGCCCAAGTTTCAAGTTCAAAGGATTTAAGTTGGAGGAGCAAATTCAAAAAAATATTCAAAAGAACAGTCCTCGAGTCGACTCCTGAAAGTTCAGAGTCGACTCTGGCACTCTGGAGTTTCAAGGAACAGTGCTCGAGTCGACTCCGGAACTTTACGAGTCGACTCCGACTGAGAACAGACAAAAAAACAGAGAGTTGATTTTCAGTGCTACAGTGCTCGAGTCGACTCCGAGACTGCAGGTCGACTCCAGGACTGCAAACAGACAAAAAACAGAGAGTTGATTTTCAGTGCTACAGTGCTCGAGTCGACTCCGAGATCGACTCCGAGACTGCAGGTCGACTCCAGGACTGCAAACAGACAAAAAACAGAGAGTTGATTTTCAGTGCTACAGTGCTTGAGTCGACTCCTACTTTAGCCGAGTCGACTCTAACACGCTGGGAGGCATAACGGCTAGTTTTTTCTCAACTCCAACGGCTCTATTTTTATCTCTAACGGCTAGATCTTTGTTCCCATGCCATCCAAAGCTATAAAATCAAGGGAAGAGCTAGGGAAGAGGGTATGGAAGTGGGAGAGAACACTTAGGAAAGAGATCTCAAAGAAAAATCTTCCAAAAGCACAAAAGGGCCATTCAAAGCAAAATAGAGAGAAGAAGAGCATCCAAGTGAATCCCAAGGCTTCCTCTTCAACTGTGTGCTGCCTCAGTGATCTTCTACCTCGTGCCAAATCAGAAGAGGGTCAAGTAAAGAAGAAGCCGAGTTCCTTCATCTACAAATTTGTTTGAGGGCTTCTTCTCTTTACTCTACTTGTTTACATTGCTATATTTGCTTGTTTAAGAAGCTTGTATTTGTTTTAAATTCTTGTTCTAATATCTTGTAACTTGATTCAATCAAGGAATTGAATCAAGGGGTTAAGGTTTGTTGGTGAGCCAAAGAAAAAACCAACGTTGTAAGATTGTGGTTGGTGAGCCTTTGGGAAAACCAACTGGGTTGATTGTGAACCCAGAAAACAATCGTTGTAAGGTTGTGGTTGGTGAGCCTTTGGGAAAACCAACTGGGTTGGATTGTGAGCCCGTGAAAACAATCGGTTGGTTCAAGTCGGTGAGCCTGTGAAAACCGACCGAGTTCGTTGTGATCTCGCAAAACAACAAATTGGGTTGTGAGCTTGTAAAACAACCGACTGTAATCTGAGGGATTATAGTAAAATTTCCAAGAGGTCTTGGGGAGTGGATGTAGGTGCTGGGGTGCACCGAATCACTATACATCTTTGTATTTGTGATGCCTTATCTCTTGTATTTCATGCCTTACATTCATGCTTGATTGTGTAATATCTCTAGCTTTGTTTTCTATAGAGTTATAAGTGATTGTTTAGAATTTGCTTAGCTTCCACTCCATTCTTACCATACACATAGATTAAAATTGATCATACAACTATAAGTTAATTTTAGATCAATTGCACCCTAAAGCCATAGTATGATTGCTCTAGCTTAATTTTCCACTGCTTTACTTGTAATTACCTAGAGCTTAAGTAAATAACATCTTATCATTCCGCTGCATTCTATTCAAAGTAAAAATTAGGGAACATAATTTTTAGAAAACCCAATTTACCCTCCCTCTTAGGTTGTCACCTTGGGCAACACATTCGAACTAATTTTCTTTAGGACTTGAACAGTCCCGCACTACGAGATTGCAGCTTTTTGAACGTTTCCGAAGGAAGTCGTTCAGGTCTAATTCTTACCATGATATAATCACCTACATTCAATTCTTTATAACGTCTGTGCAAATCAGCAAGTGATTTATATTTGAAGTTATTAGAGTGAATATGTTTGCTGATCTCCTGATGCAATGAATGCAAGTGTGAAGCAAATGATTGTGCAGACTTAGAGACTCTATGTTGATGAGACATGGGAATCAAGTCTATGGGTTGCCTAGGTTTATATCCATTCACCACTTTGAAAGGACTCATGCCTAAGGTCCTATTGACCGAACTATTATATGCAAACTCGGCGGTTGGTAACACGAGATCCCAAGTCCTAACATGCTCACCTACCAGACATCTTAAAAGATTTTCTAGACTTCGGTTGACAACTTCTGTCTGGCCATCAGTTTGGGGATGATAGGCAGAGAAAAATTTTAATTTGGTACCCATCATATGCCAAAGAGTTTTCCAAAAATAGCTCATAAATTTAATATCCCTATCAGACACAATAGATTTTGGGAGGCCATGGAGTCTAACGACTTCGTCAAAATAGAGTTTCGCAATCCTAGAAGCATCGGAAGTCTTGAAACATGGAAGAAAATGAGCCATTTTAGAGAATCGGTCCACTACTACAAAAATGGAATCGTGTTTGGTCGAGGTACGTGGAATCCCTAACACAAAATCCATGCTAACATCTTGCCACGAACAATCAGAAACAGGTAGTGGAGTGTAAGGACCAGTGTTCTTTTTACGTTGCTTGGCTAGTTGACATGTGCGACACTGACTGACAATTTTGGCCACGTCTCTCTTGAGACTCGGCCAGAAGAAATGTCTTTCCACCATTTCAATGATTTTGTCTCTTCCGAAATGCCCAGACAGTCCTCCAGCGTGTATCTCCAATACTAGAAAATCTCTCAAGGAGGTTCGGAGAATACACAACCGGTCAGAGCGAAAGAGGTAATCATCTTGTAAAAAGAAGTCATCTTGTTCTCTCTCTACTCCATCTCGTAGGGTCAAGTATACATTACTAAAATCGGGATAAGTGGTATATTGTTTCCTGATCCTTTCAAAACCAATTACTTTAGTGCTCATCATAGATAGGAGAAAGATCCGTCGGTTGAGCGCATCAGCAGCCTTGTTCTCAACTCCAGCTTTATGTTTCAGTACAAAAGTATGGGCTTGCAAAAACTCAATCCATCGGCCGTGTCGATGGTTCGGTTTCTTTTGGAAGTTAAGATACTTTAAAGCCTCATGGTCTGAATACAAGACAAATTCTTGCGGTAGCAAATAGTGTCGCCAATGTCGCAAAGTTTGCACTACTGCATAGAATTTCTTATCATAGGTGGAATAACGCAACCTGCCGTCGCTTAATTTTTTGCTAAAGAACGCGACAGGGTGACCTTCTTGGCTTAATACGCCACCTATGCCAACGCCAGAGGCATCACATGCGACCTCGAATACCTTAGTGAAACTGGGGAGGCGAAAGACAGGCGCTTCGGTCATCCTTTTCTTAATTTCTTTAAATGCTTGGGATGCCGACTTAGTCCAGATAAAGTCTCCTTTCTTCATGCAATCTGTAATGGGAGACATTATAGAACTAAAATTTCTAATGAAACGTCGATAGAAAGTAGCCAGGCCATGAAAACTACATACTTCTGCTAGGATCTTGGGCTTAGGCCATTCGACTATCGCGCTTACTTTTTCCGGATCCGCGGAGACACCCTTGGAAGACACTATGAACCCTAGAAAAGTAACGTGATCAGTCAGGAAGGCACACTTCTTAGGGTTTGCAAAGAAACTTTCTCTCCGCATTGATAACTCTAGCCACAAGGGCGAACACAAGTGAGTGGCTTTCGATATCTTTCATTACCTCTTTCTAAGTAATGATGTGAAGTGACTCATCTTTCCGTGGTGTAACACCCTTCTTTTCAGGGGCAGGATCTCTAGGAGGCAATGAATTCAATATAATTTTTCGACCCTGAAATATAAAGCTACACGAATTCGACCGACCATGAAGGATGACGTCCTTATCATATAACCAAGATCTTCCTAGAATGATTTGAGCTACGTCCATCGGAAGGCAGTCGCACCAGATCTCATCTTTATAAGATAGAAATTGAATCGGGACAAGGCATCTTTCCGACACCGAGATGGACGTCTTATCTATCCAGGCTACTTTATATGGGTTGGGATGAGGGGTAGATTTCAGACCGAGGCGGAAAACAACTCCAGACGCAATAGCGTTGATGCAACTCCCGCTGTCAAATAGGATCTTGCATGTTTAGACTATATGTCTGGTGCTACAGTATTTTCCAAGATTGACCTAAAGAGTGGGTATCACCAGATTCGGATTCGTCCTGGGGTTGAATGGAAAACTGCCTTTAAGACTAAAGATAGATTCTACGAATGGCTCGTAATGCCTTTCGGATTAACAAATGCTCCAAGTACTTTTACGAGGGTGATGACACAGATCTTACGACCTTTCTTGAATAAATTTGTTGTTGTATATTTTGATGACATCCTCATTTATAGTCAAACTCAAGAGCTCCATCTCTTACACTTAAGGCAGGTTTGTGATGTCCTGCGGAGAGAAAGTTTCTTTTCAAATCCTAAGAAGTGTGCCTTCCTGACTGATCACATTACTTTTATAGGGTTCATAGTGTCTTCCAAGGGTGTCTCCGCGGATCCGAAAAAAGTAAGCGCGATAGTCGAATGGCCTGAGCCCAAGATCCTAGCAGAAGTACGTAGTTTTCATGGCCTGGCTACTTTCTATCGACGTTTCATTAGAAATTTTAGTTCTATAATGTCTCCCATTACAGATTGCATGAAGAAAGGAGACTTTATCTGGACTAAATCGGCATTCCAAGCATTTAAAAAAATTAAGAAAAGGATGACCGAAGCGCCTGTCTTGCGCCTCCCCGATTTCACTAAGGTATTCGAGGTCGCATGTGATGCCTCTGGCGTTGGCATAGGTGGCGTATTAAGCCAAGAAGGTCACTCTGTCGCATTCTTTAGCAAAAAATTAAGCGACGGCAGGTTGCGTTATTCCACCTATGATAAGAAATTATATGCAGTAGTGCAAACTTTGCGACATTGGCGACACTATTTACTACCGCAAGAATTTGTCTTGTATTCAGACCATGAGGTTTTAAAGTATCTTAACTCCCAAAACAAACTGAACCATCGACACGGCCGATGGATTGAATTTTTGCAAGCCTATACTTTTGTACTGAAACAAAAAGCTGGAGTTGAGAACAAGGCTGCTGATGCGCTCAGCCGACGGATCTTTCTCCTATCTGTGATGAGCACTGAAGTAATTGATTTTGAAAGGATCAGAAAACAATATACCACTTGTCCCGATTTTAGTAATGTATACCTGACCCTACGAGATGGAGTAAAGAGATAACAAGATGACTTCTTTTTACAAGATGATTACGTCTTTCGCTCCGACCGGTTGTGTATTCCCCGAACCTCCTTGAGAGATTTTCTAGTATGGGAAATACACGTTGGAGACTGTCTGGGCATTTCAGAAGAGACAAAACCATTGAAATGGTGGAAAGACGTTTCTTCTGGCCGAGTCTCAAGAGAGACGTGGCCAAACTTGTCGGTCAGTATCGCACATATCAACTAGCCAAGCAACGTAAACAGAACACTGTCTTTACACTCCACTACCTGTTTCTGATTGTCCGTGGCAAGATGTTAGCATGGATTTTGTGTTAGGGCTTCCACGTACCTCGACCAAACACGATTCCATTTTTGTAGTGGTGGACCGATTCTCTAAAATGGCTCATTTTCTTCCATGTTCCAAGACTTCCGATGCTTCTAGGATTGCGAAACTCTATTTTGATGAAATCGTTAGGCTCCATGGCCTCCCAAAATCTATTGTGTCCGATAGGGATGTTAAATTTATAAGCTATTTTTGGAAAACTCTTTGGCACATGATGGGTACCAAATTAAAATTTTTCTCTGCCTATCATCCCCAAACTGATGGCCAGACAGAAGTTGTTAACCGAAGTCTAGAAAATCTTTTAAGATGTCTGGTAGGTGAGCATGCTAGGACTTGGGATCTCGTGTTACCAACCGCCGAGTTTGCATATAATAGTTCGGTCAATAGGACCTTAGGCATGAGTCCTTTCAAAGTGATGAATGGATATAAACCTAGGCAACCCATAGACTTGATTCCCATGTCTCATCAACATAGAGTCTCTGAGTCTGCACAATCATTTGCTTCACACTTGCATTCATTGCATCAGGAGATCAGCAAATATATTCACTCTAATAACTTAAAATATAAATCACTTGCTGATTTGCACAGACGTTATAAAGAATTGAATATAGGTGTTATGTCATGGTAAGAATTAGACCTGAACGACTCCCTTCGGGAACGTTCAAAAAGTTGCAATCTCGTAGTGCGGGACCGTTCAAAGTCCTAAAGAAAATCAGTTCGAATGCTTATGTTGTAGATCTTCCTGAAGACTATGGAATTAGTACGACATTTAATATTGAAGATTTAGTCCCATACAAGAAGTCAACATTCATTCCTTCTGACCCTTTTGTTGGTACACCCGCTGTTGTTGATCACCCTGATCCAGCACCTGCTATTGAGCCTCCACCTCCACAGTTTCATGCACGCAGAGAACACATAGAACATATATTAGATGAGCAGGTTATCTCTATCAGGAGAGGAAGCTACCAACGTTACCTTGTTCGGTGGAAAGGTCGATCCGAATCAGATGTGACGTGGATTTCACGAGCCGAGTTGCAGCGCTTTGACCCTGATCTTCTGGAGCAGTACGACAGCCGGCCAGATCTGCACTCAACGGGGTCGAGTTTTTCCCACCCGGAAGGAGTTGATGGGGACATCAGCTAGGGACCATTTTATTTGCACATTTGTTTTATTTTTATTTCTGGGTTTATTTGCATTTTAGGACTTATTTGTATTATTTGTGGGCTTATTAGGATTTATTTTGTGTAAGGGGATTTATGCAAATCGTGTATTTTGGCCCTATATATAGGGACCTATTTTCATGATTAGGTTTTTTTAGTGAAAGTTTAACAATTTTCCCCCACGTCTTCCTCTCCTCTCTTCCTCCTCTTTTCCCTCTTTTCTTCCTCTTCCTCATTCTTTTCTCTCTCTTCTTCTATTTCATCTTAAAGCTACAACGTACTGTAAGCTCAATAGTACATTCTCATCACTACAGCCATTTCTCCCTCCCGGTTCGGCATCAATTTTACTTGCTTTTGTACAGTGATTTTTGTGCGAATCACTTTTGGTTCAACTTCTATTATGAATTTGAGAACTGTAGATATATGGTTATATTTTTCTTGTATGATTCAAGACTACACTCATATCAATTAGAGCATAAAACCTTCTCTAAATATTCTTAAGAGAACTAAATAATTAGATCCAAAGAAATAGCTGACGTAGAAGTAGACTAGTAAGGATCTGTTTGGATATTCTTGCAAGGAGCCTATTGGTCGCCAACCAAGTATCCTCTAAGGGTCCGCCAATTTGCCAGTCTAAATTCCATCACGTAAGTTTGTTGGTTTGTAGGAAGAAAAAGGACTTATTCTGGTAAGGATCTGTTTGGATATTTTTTCAAGGAGCTTATTGTTCGCTAGCCAAGTATCCTTAAGGGTCTGCCAATTATGCCAGTCTAAATTCCATCTGTAAGTTTGTTGGTTTGTAGGAAGAAAAAGGACTTATGGAGATCATTTTCTCAGCTGGAGAAATGTTGGACTGATATGGGCCATGCTCAAATAAATTTTTCAGTCCACAAATCCAGCAGAAAATTTGAACCAATTTCTGCATTTCCCCAACATGCCCTAACAGGTATCGAATCTATTATAGCTTTGTAGGGGAAGAGATGGGAGTAAGAGGAGGAAGGATAGGAGTAAGACCCTAATAGGCCATAACAGATTATAGGAGTAAGGGCAAGAGGAGGAAGAGGGCTTGGGAGCCATTTGGAGGGGGAGCAGAGAGAGTAGAGTTTTGTAGGGGAAGAGATGAAGTGGATGAACATTAGGGGAAGAAAGTTGGAAGGCAAGGGCTTAATTAGGATTTCCATATTTAGAGTTTGGAGTTCCAGTTAATAAATAGAGATTGAAAGTTGGTGATTTATTATAGCTAGCAAAATTTAGTTGGTGGAAGGTAGTTTCTGGTCCAAAATAGAAGGGAAATGAGCTTTCAACTAATTGTGCGATGTTGAGGCTCTGAAGGAGTTTAAATTGTTGAGGATGAGGTGCTTTAGTTGTAATGGTTAGGAGTTCATTTAATTTTCGTGGTTAAGAAACTCCCCCATCATTCCATATTAGGATATAGTTAGCGTGTGAATTGGGAGCCTTGTGCCAAGTTAGATATACCATATTGTGGCATCTAAAATAGTTCATTGGTTGCATAATACCTACTAACGAGGTGACACACATGACTTGAAAAAATTATAAGAAATATCTAATGCAAGTGCAAGTCCTATGAGGTTATACTGGATTAGAAGGAGAGACAACTGAAAATTGTAAAGAAAGATTGTTATGGTTCTTGTTGAACTCGAGATGGAAAACATTTTGATGAAAGGTCAATTTACAAATCCTGTAATATAATTTGAGAAAAAGAGTGGTTAGTTTGTTTACTATAAATAAGGAAGGTCATGTTTGATTATAATGCAGAGTCATGATGATAATTGTCATAGAGATTATTATTCAACTCTAATATGAATACAAATGAGCACAAAGAAATTATAAATATAGACAATATTAATAATGTTAATATTTGGAAGTATATGTTCTCAAACAATGCAATTTATTTATATAAATACAAAAAAAATACCATTATTAGAAATTTATGGAGTGCTACTGAAACTATAGCATCACACTATTATGCTTGATAATAAAGCTATTCATTAATAATCAAAGCCATAAATTGATTCTATATCTTATGCATATAATAATACTAAGAACTAAAAGGTTCATAAATATGCAAGATTGAGGTTTTATTTAGTTTTTGAATAACCTTGACTTAATTTGAGTAAAATTGCTCATGTAAATTTATTTAACCAAACATTTTTTTTTTGGCCCGTCGATTAAGTCGGAATGGAAGGGTACTTTCATAAATTAATTTTTTTGGACCGTTCATAAATTAATTTTTTTCATATCTAACTTTTACAAGACAACTCCAATGAAAAGCTCAAAAATTACAAAGAAATTGGAAAGACCGAAGCCTTCCACAAGATAATTAGGCCCTATGGACCTTATTATTTTGCCGCAAAAATATTGCTATGATTTATATTGCTATGATTTATTGAATTGTGGCTTGTACGTGTGAATTATTTCTATGTGCATCAATAAATCTTCCAAATGGCACACATAAGGTAAGTGGTCCACCTTCTAGCTACAACTACTCATTGGGTGTCTATAATCACTAATGACATGAAACAAAATAAAGCCATGTGACGAGAGTAAAGTGGTTAACTCCATAAGTGATTCTTGCAGTAAGCCTCACCAAGCAAATACCAAACAGAGACAAACGCAGGTATTCGTCTATTATTACGAGTTAACTGCAAACACTGAAAATTACTAGCTTGATTTCTTAGGCCCTAGCATTTATCCTTTGGTATATGCTTTCTTATTACCATCCCTATCTTCTCATACTCCAATGTGATCTTTTCCTTATGTCCATATAAATCAAAGGAACTTGTTAACATCATGTGTTGGAAGCATCTACTGAATTCCATTTTTATCTCTCTTTCTAAGCTAAAAGTAACACCAACATAAGCCACAAACAAGAAGAAAATTCTAAGTTCTATCCGTGCTCACCTAAAATTAGTAGATTGTTAGACCAGCAAAAGATGGCATCTTCAAATTTACTCATTTTGCAAAAACTATATATTAACATGATGTAAACTACCAATGATGCTAGACTGTTAAAACTGTGAGGAACCATGCAGGCGTGTGTTTAGTCCCACATTAATTATTCGTTGGATAGATCTTAGGTACTTATACATGATCAAGAATTCCAAATAATTCTTTCCAACTAGCCATTTTGCGTCAGGTTCTGAATTATTATAAATGGTATCAGAGCAGACTCGACCAATAACCTACGTAGATTAGGGAACACTGCAGCACGGATCCATTGGGGCTGACCACGAGCCGATCATGGTGCTTTTGATTAGATTTGCATAAATGTGAATACTTAGTCTGACGAGAATATCGAGGTTTAAACGAAGGAAGTATGTGAGGACTCGTGCAGGCGTATTTAGTCCCACATCGGTTATTCATTGGGTAGATCTTGGGTATTTATACATGATCAAGGAACCCAAATATTACCTTCCAACTAGTTTTTTTGGGTGAGATTCTCGATTGTTATAAAAACATTGTAGCATAGCAAAACAATTTACAAGTCCAATGTCTTTTCATCTCCTTAATGAATAGGCTGTCAGGTTTGCTCTCATCAAAATACATAGAAACTGCAATATAATTTGATGTGGAAGATATACATCGACGTGGAGACCATAATAGTAGGTTGGATAAAGATGAGATACTGAGGAGCGGTAGTTCCTCATTTAGATAAAGATTTTGTGGTAGTAGTAACTCTAAATAAAATCATGGACATCATAAGATAAATATGACGAAAGACAGAATCCAATAAAACGAATACTAATAAAATCATGGGCATCATATGATAAAATTGATGAAAGACCGAATCCTATAAAACGAATACTACACATGTAGGCAGAAAGATTAAACATTAAATCCACATATGCCTGCACCTTTTAAAGGTCATGCATCCCATCGAACCTGAAGTAATATACCTGGCTAAGCCTGAGGATGATAGTGTTATTTTGATGATTAACAAGCAATTATCTAGAGTATGTTATAAGTTAAATCGATACTTCATTTATAAATTTATTACTCTCAGTATATTTTGTATTAATTGATATAGATACATTTCATTGTTCATTTGAATGAATCTAACCTTGAGATGCAGCAAAGTGTGGACTGAGTCGACCCAAAGGATGATTGGGTCGACCCCGGCACATCAAGAAAACATTTGGCACACTTCTGCAAAAATGGCAAAGATGAACAGTGAGTTGGGTCGACCCAAGGAAAGCATGAGTCGACCCAAGGATCAAGATCCTCAAAACAAGACAGAAAAATGGTTCTCTGGATTTACTGAGAGGGTCGACCCAAGAAGTAGTTGAGTCGACCCAAGCTTGAGTCGACCCAAACCCTGAGAGGGTCGACCCAAAGGCAAGACAGAA
Source organism: Phoenix dactylifera (assembly GCF_009389715.1). Lineage (NCBI taxonomy): Eukaryota > Viridiplantae > Streptophyta > Magnoliopsida > Arecales > Arecaceae > Phoenix > Phoenix dactylifera. The sequence continues at coordinate 763,113 of NW_024067738.1, read as the reverse complement.
CAGAAGACAGAAAAGGTTCTCTGGAAACCCTGTTAGGGTCGACCCAAGAAGAAGTTGAGTCGACCCAACTGAACCTTGAGTCGACCCAAAGAAAGGTTGGGTCGACCCAAGTGAAGGAAGGCTGAATTTCAAGTTTCTGTGGATTCTGAGAGGGTCGACCCAAGGAATATTTGAGTCGACCCAAGTGAAAGTTGGGTCGACCCAAGGACAGGTTGAGCCGACCCAAGCACGGGCAGAAGCATAACGGCTAGTTGTGCAGAAGTGCTTTTTGGACTCCCAACGGCTATAAACGGCTAGTTTCTTCAATCCAACGGTCAGAAAGGACTATTTGGAGGTTGGAGAAGTATTTAAGAGGGAGTATTCATCAGAGGAAGCAAGCTTTGGGAAAATACATCAAGTGCATTCAAGAGAGAACCCTAGCAAGGCAAGCTTCATCCAAGTGCTTCATTCAAGAATCAAAAGAAAGTGGTTGAGCAGATTCAAAGAGTCATCAAGAGCTCCATCCACCCTTGAAGAGTGAAGCATCCTTGACAAAGAAGAGAGAAGTCACATCAAGCGATAAATATTCTCTAAACTCTTCTTTGTAGATTATATTGTTATATTTGCTCATCTAGGAGTTTAAATCTTCTTCCTTTGTTTATTAGACTACTTGTAAAGGTTGGTTGGTTAGCCCGCAAAACCAACGGAATAGGTTGATTGGTGAACCCGGAAAACCAATTGTAAAGGTTCGTTGGTGAGCCCGTAAAACCAACATAGGTTGTTGGTAAGCCCGTAAAACCAACGTAGGTTGTTGGTGAACCCGTAAACCAATTGTATAGGTTCGTTGGTGAGCCCGTAAAACCAACAAAGGTTTTTGGTGAACCCGGAAAACCAAAGTGTATAGGTTCGTTGGTGAGCCCGTAAAATCAACAAAGGTTTTTGGATTGTGAGCCCGAAAAACAATCCAACTGTAATCCGCGGGATTATAGTGAATTCCCAAGGGGTCGCTTGGGGAGTGGATGTAGGTGCTAAGGAGAGCACCGAACCACTATACTTCTTGTTGTTTGTATTGTGATTTGTTTAAGATCACTAACTCATCATTTAACATAAGTAAGATAGTTAAAATTAAAAGAAACCAATTCACCCCCCCTCTTGGCTTGTCACCTTGGGCAACAAAGCCCATGGAGATTGTTATGGCAGTAGGTATGGCCTTGCCATCCCTACCCTTGGGCAACCTTTGAGGACTATACATCATCAGTGTTAGGATCAGCTTGTATTTTATAACCTTGACATAGAATCTGCACATTAAGGCGGAACTGCTAGACCACAATAAAGACTAAAGAAGAGAGGAGTAACGCATGCCATGAAGGCAAGCTTTAGAAAAAGAAAGAGAGCGCACAGTCTCATCAACGTGCCATAAATTAGCTCAAGACATCAGGTTTCCGGAGACGATTTACTTAAAGCATGAAAGGCTTGCATATTTGTACAAGATTTTGTGCTAGACGCTACAGGTATAGTTTTACTCAACTAATAGAGCATTGTATAGTTAATTTTACTGTTAGATTTTTTACCAAATTACTATCATAAGGAGAAGACAAATTTGTAGTATATTTTGTTCTGCTGCTGGTCTCTCAATATCGTTTCATGATGTATTATTAACAAGGAATTAAAGGCTTCATTGGATCACCTAAAATACTTTAGTGTTAGAAAAGCTAAGAAATTTAGCATATCGTATAACCTTTCGATCTAACTTACATATCTTACGATAAACAAGTAAATTCTACAGATACCTTTTTTTTTGGGTCATTTCACGATTTTATACATTTAGACTTGCTCAGATATTGGCACAAGCTGTTTCTACATCAAATATTATAGCACACAGCTAGCCTTCAAGCTTCAGAATTCTTTCTATAGTGACCTATAGTGAATTCAAAGAACAGAAACTAAAACCAATCCGGCTTTCAGAAAATTTGCCACAGCAAAAAAAAAAAGTCAATATATAACATTTGATAAAATGTCCTTATGAATTGTAGATTTCTGAACATTTTCGGCTCCCATTATGAGGATTCAAATGATCTCCTAAAATCATATAAGGTGAAATAATTAAGTACTCAACAAAGCATAATCCATAAACAAGTAAACCAAAAAAAAAAAAAAGAAACACAGATGTAGCATTAGAAATTCTAAATCCTCATCAACTTTAGCTTTAGTTTAAAGCAATGTAGTTCCTTAACATACTGACTGAAGCCTTTTGAAGAGAGAATACAGGAAAGCCAGAGAGGGAAGTAGTAAGAATAATTCATTCATGCGACAGGAAAGACAACTAATTATAATTGTTGCTGGAAATTGGACCCGGGGGCAACCTTCGGTCGAGGAGAGGAAACGACTGTTTGTTCTCACGGCGGGGCGGCGGTCTGTCGGCGGGCGGCGTCCTCCGTCCGGGGCGGTCGGAGAGAAGGAACAGCAGGTCCTCGCAGCGGGGCGGCGATCCGTTGGCTGGCGGCGTCCTCCGTCCGGGTGCCTGCACACGAACCGGTGGCCGGGTTCTCCGGCGCCGGCCCTCCGACGCTCAAGTCAGGGAGGGGGCAAATAGTGGGGAGAAGGAGATAAACAGTGATTTTTGGGTGTATGAATGTTCCGATCCCCTCTTGGGAGGCCAAGGCTCCCTTTTATATGCGGGGGTCGGTTTACCTGCGATGTAACAGGGCGAGGCCGTAGTACGGCTTGGCATGTTGTTCAGGTCGGCGCTCGGTCAGGCGAATCATTGCACTGATGTCAGCAGTATGGCCGAGATCAGAGACTTATCATAGTCGACTAGACCCTGCTGGGTCGATTTGCCGTGGAGAGCCGGGGATCCGTAGATGTTAGGAGCCATGCGCATTTATTGTGGAGTAAGCCGGAGATCCGCATTTATTATGGAGTAAGCCGGAGATCCGCATTATTGGTGGAGTAAGCCGGAAGATTACAGCGGCCATGCGCAATAAATGCCGGAGGGGTGTTAGAGTACGGTCCTCGGACATCGGGGTTTCTCTTAGGTCGGAGGTTTCGGGGTCGGTCGTCTTGTGGCCGAGCGTTCCGAGGTCGGACGCTGACTTCGGCTGTCCGGGGTCGGAGGTTGTGCGGCTTCTTAGGGGTATTTATGTCATTTGGGGGGAAACTTTATTCCCCCCAACACTACCCCCGACTTCCGAGTTCGAGCGGCTTGTGGAGCTCGGACGTGGGAAGTAAAGTCTGTCACTAAGGTTGGGGGGAAGGTCTCGCCCGCCCCCTTGTGCTTTCCGGAGCTTTTATGGTGAGATATGCGCCCTTTGGCGTCTCGAGGCTGCTTTATTCGGTGAGCTAATGATGGAGCTCGTATCATCATGCTTCTTGAATCGCCAGGATCATTTTACGGCGGATTAATAATGGGGGACCTCGAGCTCGTCGAGGCGGTGTCTCGATTCCGTAATCGATGTTTCTGGCTCATTAATGAGTGTGCCGTTACGGGGTTTGAAACGGACACGCGGCGCGACCCGAGGTCGGACGCTTTCGATTTCATGTTACTGGATCATAATTCCGAAGAAGTGGAGGCCTCATCGGGGCTCCACATGTCCCAGATCTTATTAAACGAGGGGAGCGGGGGTTACGTCCGCTCGTTCCTTAGGACGATTTGATTCTGTGGGCCCATGATGAGGCCCCGAGATCCGATGGGACAACGCTTCGATTTCGTATCCGATTTATTAGATCGGAGTGAATACGGTGCCTCGGCTTCCGAGGTCGACACGTGGCGCAACCCGGGGGGATGGAAACCGACCCCGTCGATCTGGGCCGTCAGGGGGGTCTATATAAACCCCACGAGTCTGCCCTAAAGGTCTTGTTTGGCTGCCTCTTATTTTCGTCGTCTCTCCCCCCTGCTTTCTCCCTCAGCTGAGTCTTGCTGGTGGTGCCCGGAGCGATTTCCGGCAATGTCCAGTAGGTTTTCTTCCCGTTTTCACTAGGGTTTCCTCTTTTCTCCTCCTCGTCAACCTCCATTTTCTACTCTTAACTTTTGCTCCACTCTTCTGTGAGAATGGGTTCCGGTCCCAAAGAGGTTGGGTCGAGTCTGTCGGAAGAGGAGCTGGAGTTAATCCGCTCCCGTTTCTTCTTCCAGCCCGGGTTTCGCCTTGAAACCGCAGGGCCGGAAGACAGGGTGACGCAGCCGCCCCCAGGTCGGATCGCGGTTTACCGCGAGACACTTTGGGCGGGCCTGCGTTTTCCTGCCCATGAGTTCGTGAGCAACTTGCTGGCCGAGTACCAACTCGTCCCGGCGCAGTTGGCTCCGAACTCATGGAGGACCATAATTGGGTTTTTATCCCTGTGCCTCGGGCACGGAATCCCGATTTCGGTAGGCCTTTTTCGCCGGTGTTTTCTGTTAAAGAAAAATCCGGCGGACGTAGGGTGGTTATATTTCGCCTTTCGGGGCGGTATGTCACTCTTCCGGGGCGCCCCTTCCTCGATTCACGAGTGGAAGAGGAAGTTTTTCTTTCTGGCGTCTGCGGCGCCTTGGGGGTTCGAGCCAAGGTGGGGACACCCTCGGCTGAAGGCCCTCAACAAACTCTCCGAGCCCACGGGGAGGGAGCTGAGGACCCTGGACTCTTTGCGAGCCCTCGGGAGGGGCAACGACCTGACCGAGCTCCTACGGGAGGACGCCCTGGCGAGCGTGGGTCTGAGCTCGGCGCGCCCCGAGGGTAAGGGCGGTTGCATTATTCTATTTATTTATTTCTTGTTCTCCGTCTTTACGGTCACTGGTCTGACTCTTAACAAAATTTTTGATTTCAGATATTCCACGCATGCCGACCAGCAACACATCACTTTTCTCTCGCCTGAGGAGGCGAGAGGCCGAGGTCGGGGGCGCAGTGCCCCAGCCTCGGAAGAGGGCGAGGACGGACGGCGCTTCTTCGTCGGCCGGGACGAGTGGCCCCGAGGCGGGGGCCCCTGCAGCCGACCCGAGGCAGGAGCGGGTTGTTGGTGATGCGGGCCCGTCGGCCCCTTCTTGCCCTACCCCCTTTCCCAGCAAGGAGAGCCGTCCGTGGTCCGGCCGCAGCAGCCAGGACCCGGGCTTACCCGAGGCACCGAGGCGAGCGGCTCCGGGACCTCGGGTTCGATCGTGCCGAGCTCTTCTCGGGCTTTCCGAGAAGAGTCGGCCGAGCCGGACTCTCCTACTCCCGAGGGGCGCTCGGCCTTTCAGGATGCCGAGGTCGCACGCTCCATGTTGCGGCGTGCGGTGCTTCCAGCGGACCGGGCCGTGTTCCGGGGTATTTCGCTGGAGGAGGTCGTCGGCAGTGCTTACTGCAACACTGCCCGGGTAAGCTTTCTTCTTAATTTCCCCGAGTTTTTAGCGTACATATGTGCTTTTCAACTCACAATACCCTCGTTTCTTCCTTTTCAGCATATTCTCGAGCTCGACACCATGGCGTTCATCGCCCATGGGTATCGGGAAGAAGTTCAACAGCTCGGCCAGCAACTGGAGCCGGCCAAGAAAAGAGTCGCCGAGCTGGAGGCGGCGTTGGCCGCGGCCGAGGCTCGGTGGACAGCCACCGAGGCTGAGCGCCTTGCCATGGTGGGGGCGCTCGAGGAGGAGAAGGCGGCTCATGCCCTGACCAGGGCAACCATGCGCGGCACGGAGGCGCGCTTAGGGGAGGTCCAGGCCAGGGTCGCGGCCCTCGAGTATGAGGAGGGGGTCTTGCGCCTCCGACTCGGGCAACTTGAGGCCCGGGAGAGGAGGGCCCTCAAACGAGCCGAGCATGCTGTGGAACTCTTCAAAGAGTCGCAAGAGTTCCGCGACATGTTGGAGGAGGAGACGGTCGACGGTTTCCTTCGAGGCTTCGAGAACTTCCGGGACCAGGTGTGCCGGTACTGCCCACAGTACGACTTCTCGACGGTCCGTCCGAGGGAGGACCGGGGCTGGGGGTCCGACGTGCAAGCCCTTCCTGCCATCCTGACGTCCGAGGCGGGAATATACGAGCAGGACCCCGCCGAGCCTTCGACGGGGGTAGCCGAGGCGGACGGTGTCATGGAGGCGGCTCCGGCGGCCGAGATCGATGTTGTCCCGGAGGCGGCACCCGAAGCTCCTGCTCCCGGCCCCGAGCCTGTTCCGGAGTGTGGAGTGATTGATTAAAACCCCGTTTGATTTTGATGAGCTCAAAGCATTGGAGTATATCTTGTGATTACTAATGAATTCAATTGAGTGTTTCAGTGAAAATCCTATCCAAGTGTCTCTAAACTTGGTTCATAGCATTTTGGATAAGTTAAGAAGTCTGCATGAACCAATGTCTGAGATACGAGTCGACTCCCGAGTTTCACGAGTCGACTCCAAGCGTATCAAGGTCACTGGCACGAGCTCGAGTCGACTCCTGATCAGTACGAGTCGACTCCGACTGAAAACAGACAGAAGGACAGAAGAGCAGTTTTTCAGGTCTGAGATTCGAGTCGACTCCAGTGGAACGCGAGTCGACTCCCAGCGGTACACACAGAAAAAGTCAGAGAGCGTTTTATGGACTCTGAGATTCGAGTCGACTCCAGTGGAACGCGAGTCGACTCCCAGCGGTACACAAAGAAAAAGTCAGAGAGCGTTTTATGGACTCTGAGATTCGAGTCGACTCCCGCAGTACGCGAGTCGACTCCGAGACTGTGCGACCATCGACAGACAGAAGACCATGTTACTGCCTCTGAGATTCGAGTCGACTCCCAGACAGCTCGAGTCGACTCCAAGACAAGCTTCACGTCAAAAGGCAGAAGACCAACTTTCGGAAACTGAGAGCCGAGTCGACTCCAAGGAAGTTCGAGTCGACTCCAAGACTGGATGAGCCAAAAGACAGAGAATCGGGAGTTCGGGCTCTGAGATTCGAGTCGACTCCCAGGACAGTCGAGTCGACTCGAGTGGACAAAATTCAAATTTGGATCCACGGACTACAGAGGATGAGCCGACTCCAAAATTGCCAGGTCAGCGCCAGAAGTTGGCGAGTCGACTCCGGGTCAAGACGAGTCGACTCCCAGTCAAGACGGCAACTTTAATTCAAACTGGGAACAGTTGCCGAGTCGACTCCGGAAAAGCTCGAGTCGACTCCTGCTACAGCCGAGTCGACTCCTGATCGCGCGAGTCGACTCCAACCCACCAACGGTCACATTGTCAGGCTGCGCAGAGTGTGCAGAACGGCCAGAAAAAGCAGAGTAACGGCTAGTTTCCGTGGGGGTTGGCTTAAATAGCCACAGAAGACTGTAGCAAGGTAGAGAACACACATTCCACTCCTAGCATTCAAGTCTTCAAGCTCTCTAAGTGCTCTTCAACGAGAAAAAGGGAAGATCTGCATTTACTGCTCCACCAACATCTTCCCAGCATTCAAAGCTTCCTCCTCCTGCTTTCAAGTCGATCACTCTTTCAAGAGGAGACCAGAGTTCCAGAAGCCACACCTCTTCACCATCTTAAAAGCGTTTGAGGGCTTCTAACTCCTTTACGATTATATTGTTTTAAATCTGCTTTTTGAGAAGCTATTTTCTGTTTTCTTCTATCTCGTGTATTTACTTGATTCAATCGGGGGATTGAATCAAGGGGATTAAGGTTGGTTGGTGAGCCGGTTTAAAACCAACGAGTGTAAGGGTTTGATTGTGATCCCGGAAAAACAATCGGAGTGGTTCTAGTCGGTGAGCCTGGGAAAACCGACCGAGTTCGTTGTGAGCTCGTAAAACAACAAGTTCGGTTGTGAGCTTGCAAAACAACCGGCTGTAATCCAAGGGGGTTATAGTGAAATTCCCAAGTGAGACTTGGGGAGTGGACGTAGGAGCAAGGGTTAGCTCCGAACCACTATAAAACTTTGTGTTTGTAGTGCATTGTCTCTCATCTTCTTCCCCACACATTACTCACAGCACTTAGCTTTAATTAAATAACTGGCTATAGTATTTAGTTAATCATCCACAAAGTTTTAATTAGCTAAGTTAATTTAAAAACCCAATTCACCCCCCCTCTTGGGTTGTCTATCTGGGCAACAAGTGCTATCAGAGCCAAAAACTCTTCCACTCAAGAGTTAAAAGATCAAAATGACAACCCCATTTGGATCTTCTCACATTGAGGGTCAGTCCACCCAAAGACCTCCTTTCTTCAATGGATCCGACTACTCATACTGGAAGGCTAGGATGAGAATATTCATCCAAGCCCAAGACTATGAGATATGGACCATTGTAGTGAATGGCCCATACATCCCATCCACATATGTAGAGGGTGTTAAGGTACCCAAACTAGAAACGGATTGGGATGAACATGACATGAGGAAGGCACAACTAAACTCTAAAGCAATGAATGTGTTTTATTGTGCCTTAGACCGTAATGAATTCAATAGAGTTTCAACTTGTAATTCTGCAAAAGAAATTTGGGACAGACTTGAAGTGACCCATGAGGGCACGAATCAAGTCAAGGAATCCAAAATAAACATCTTGGTTCATAAATATGAACTATTTAAAATGGATTCAAATGAAACAATCACAAGCATGTTCACTAGGTTTACTGATATTGTCAATGGCCTAAAAAGCCTTGGCAAGAACTATACTAACAGTGAACTTGTCAGGAAAATCCTTCGGTGTCTACCAAGGTCGTGGGAAGCCAAGGTGACGGCGATCCAAGAAGCTAAAGACTTGAACAAGCTTCAACTTGAAGAGCTCCTTGGATCCCTGATGATGCATGAGCTTACCATGAAACAACACAACGAGGAAGAGTCCTCCCATAAGAAAAAGGTAATAGCTTTAAAATCTACTTCTTCTAACAAGGACCTGTCTTGCAGCAGCAGCAGTGAAGAGGAAGAAGATGAGGAAGATGGTGGTGAGGCACTTCTTGTGCGCAAGTTCAAGAAGTTTATCAACCACAAGAAGACGTATCATCAAAGGAGAGGTCCCTCAAATTCCTACCGCAGAGACAAAGGTAAGAAAAGGGAAAATGAGGGGATTGGGTGTTACGAGTGCAAGAAGCCGGGACACATAAGAGCAGAGTGCCCCTTACTGAAGAAGGGGAGTAAGTACAAGAAGAAGAAGGCACTTGTCACCACCCTATCGGACTCCGACGCATCATCTTCATCATCGGATGAAGAACAAGAAGAGAAGGCCAATTTCTGTTTCATGGCCAACGAAAATGAGGTAATCTCTGATACGCATTTTGATTTTACATTTGATGAACTTTATGATGCGTTCAATGAATTAATGAATGAGTATAAGAATATAAATGTTAAAAACAGAGAACTAAAAGTAACTAACCAAAGTTATATTCATAAGCATGATTCATTAATCAAGGATAAAGATAATCTCACCAAAGAAAATCTAGAACTTAAGACAAGCAACCAACTCCTAATTAAGAAGACTAACACCTTAACGAAAGATATTGAGAAACTAACAAAGGAATTTTTAGATCTCAAAAACCATAAACAAGTCTTAAACAAGGATCTAACTAAAGAGCTAAATGATCTAAAAACCGAAAATCAGACATTAACTAAAGAACTAAACAAATACAAACCCTTAGTTGAAAAATTCACATATAGTTCTGAAAAGTTAAACATGATACTTAATAATCAACGAGCCGTATTTAATAAAGCGGGTTTAGGGTATAAACCAAGGAATAAGCAAAAACTTCTTAATAACTTCTTTGTTAAAGCTGGAGAAACTAAAATTAAGAAAATAACTTGCTTTTGTTGTGGAATAGTAGGACATAAAGCAAATGCATGTAATTTTAGGAAAAGTAAAACTAAAAGAAAAAATAAAAGGGTATGGGTTCCAAAAGGAACCAACTTGACTAACCATGAAGGACCCAAGAAAACTTGGGTACCTAAGATGACATGATTTGCTTGTGTAGGAGTGTCTTGCAGCCAAGGTCAACAAAAACTGCTGGTATTTGGATAGTGGCTGTTCAAGGCACATGACGGGTGATAAAGATCAATTTTTCACCCTTGAAGCTAAGAAGGGAGGTGCTGTGACTTTTGGAGACAACAACCAAGGTCACATCATTGGTATTGGTAAAGTTCAAATCACCCCTTCTACCTTTATAGATAACGTTAGATATGTTGATGGTCTTAAGCATAACTTGTTAAGCATTAGTCAATTATGTGATAAAGGATATGATGTTATGTTTAAACCATCACTATGTATTATAACAAATCCTAATGATAATAGTTTAGTTTTTAAAGGGATGAGACGTGGAAATGTATATGTGGTAGATTTAGAAGACCTTACAAAACATAACCAATGTTTAGTTGTTAATGAAACTAAAGAAAATGATGCTAGTTGGTTATGGCACCGTAAGTTAGGTCATGCAAGCATGGACACAATAACTAAACTAGTTAAAAGAGACTCCGTGATAGGTTTGCCAAAATTAAAATTTGAAAAGAACAAAATATGTGAAGCATGTCAATTTGGCAAACAATCTAGAAACTCTTTTAAATCCATAAAATGTGTCTCTACTTCTAGGCCTCTAGAATTACTACACATGGACCTATTTGGTCCAACTAGAACAACAAGCCTAGGTGGAAATAAATATGGTCTAGTTATAGTAGATGATTACTCTAGGTACACATGGGTCATGTTTCTAGCGCATAAGGATCAAGCATTTTCTATGTTTAAGAAGTTCCATAAGGAAGTAACAAATGCTAGAGAGTCCTCAGTTATAGCTATTAGAAGTGACCATGGTACCGAATTCGAAAATCAATTATTTGATGAATTTTGTAGTAAAAAGGGGATAACCCATAATTTCTCAGCACCTAGGACACCACAACAAAATGGAGTTGTGGAAAGGAAAAATAGAACCCTAGAGGAAATGGCTAGAACGATGTTATGTGAAAGTAACCTCCCTAAGTACTTTTGGGGAGAAGCCATTAATACTTCTTGCCATGTATTAAATAGAGTTCTATTAAGACCCATCATAAAGAAAACACCATATGAACTGTGGAAAAAACAGAAAACCAAAGGTTAACTATTTTCATGTTTTCGGATGTAGGTGTTTTGTACATAATAATGGGAAAGATAATCTAGGGAAATTTGATCCAAAATCTGATGAAGGAATATTCCTAGGTTATTCTACAACTAGTAAAGCCTATAGAATCTTTAATAAAAGAACCCTAGTTATAGAAGAATCTATACATGTTGTTTTTGATGACTCTAGTGACATCTCATCTAGTAAGAAGGTTAATTTTGATGATGATATTGAAATACTTGAAGAAAAGATAGATGAGATGGGATTACAAGATGATAATCAAAAGTTGATTGAAGGAGAATCATCAAACCAAGAGCCTATAGTGGATCATGGGCTAACTAAAGCTTGGAGGTATGCTCATGGGCATCCTAAGGAACTAATTCTAGATGATCCATCCCAACCCGTTAGGACTAGAGCATCCCTTAGAAATTTGAATAACCATCTAGCTTTTGTTTCATACTTTGAGCCCAAACATATAGAAGAAGCCGAAAATGATGTAAATTGGATAAATGCAATGCAAGAAGAACTAAACCAATTTACTAGAAACAAAGTGTGGGATCTAGTAGAGAGACCTTCTGAATATCCAATTATAGGTACAAAATGGATATATAAAAATAAGCTAGATGAAAATGGAATTGTTATAAGGAATAAGGCTAGACTAGTAGCAAAGGGTTATAATCAAGAAGAAGGTATAGACTTTGATGAAACCTTTGCTCCCGTAGCTAGACTTGAGGCTATTAGACTATTATTAGCATATGCATGCTCTAAGGACTTCAAGCTATATCAAATGGATGTAAAAAGTGCTTTTCTAAATGGGTTTATTAATGAGGAGGTATATGTGGAACAACCTCCTGGTTTTGAAAATCATCAATACCCCAATCATGTGTATAAACTGAACAAAGCACTTTATGGACTAAAACAAGCACCTAGAGCATGGTATGAGAGACTTAGTAAATTTCTATTAGAACATGAATTCTCTAGGGGAAATGTAGATACAACATTATTTCTGAAAAAGAAAAATAAGGATATGTTATTAGTACAGATTTATGTTGATGATATCATTTTCGGTGCTACTAACAATCGCCTCTGCGAGGAATTTGCTGATTTGATGCAGAGTGAGTTTGAGATGAGAATGATGGGAGAGCTGAACTACTTCCTCGGGCTTCAAATCAAACAATCTGAAGGAGGCATCTTCATCAATCAAGCCAAATATATCAAGGAGATGCTCAAGAAGTTTGATATGGAGGGAAACAAGTCAATCAGCACCCCCATGAGCTCATCATGTAAGTTAGACCAAGATGAATCAGGTAAATCTGTAGATCAAAAATTTTATAGAGGTATGATAGGTTCTTTACTGTATCTTACTGCAAGTAGGCCTGATATTATGTTTAGTGTGTGCATGTGTGCTAGATATCAGGCTAATCCTAAAGAATCACACCTAGCTGCAGTTAAGAGAATCTTTAAATACTTAATAGGAACTAAGAACATAGGGCTGTGGTACTCTAAAGAATCTAGCCTAAACTTAATAGGGTACACAGATTCAGACTTCGCTGGATGTAAGCTTGATAGAAAAAGTACCAGCGGGTCTTGTCAATTTCTAGGAGAAAACCTAATCTCATGGTTTAGCAAGAAACAAAACTCGGTTGCATTATCCACTGCAGAAGCTGAATATGTTGCAGCCGGGAGTTGTTGTGCTCAAATCTTGTGGATTAAACAACAATTAGAAGATTATGGCATTAAACAAGATAAAATCCTCATTAATTGTGATAATACAAGTGCCATAAACCTAACTAAAAATCCAATTCAACACTCAAGAACTAAACACATTGAGATAAGACATCACTTCATAAGAGATCATGTATTGAATGGTGATGTGACTCTCCAATTTGTTTGTACTGATAATCAATTAGCAGATATTTTCACAAAACCCCTAAGTGAAGAGAGGTTCAGTGTACTTAGGAGGGGATTAGGAGTGATTGACCCATCCTAGTGGGAGTTTCCACTAGATTAATTGATTTTGATGATTAAAATGAGGTTAAAATAGAGTTTCTATTCAATGATCATCAAATCAGATCCCAACTAGGTGATTTTCCCTCATTTGGCACGGTTATAGCATGATTTTTAAGTGCGTGCCAAGGTTAGAGACGACTCGAGTAAGTTTCAGAGCCGGCTCCTAAGGGGGAGTCGACTCGCGCATTTGGGGGAGTCGACTCGCAAAGTTGGCAGCTGAGGGGGAGTCGACTCGCACATTGTCGGGAGTCGACTCGAAGTCTACAGGCGCATAAGGAGAGTCGACTCGCGCATTTTCTGGAGTCGACTCGAGGTCGAGTCGACTCGCGACTCAGGGGAGTCGACTCGCAGTCGGGATCCGACTTTTTAACCCTAGGTTTGTCGTTTCGCAAACACTTTTTCTCAAGCCGCCACTGTTCACAAAGCCCTAGAGCCGACTCCTAGGTCATCCTCGATCGTCTCCAAGCCCTTTTCCCGTCAATTCTTCGCCGGACATTGAGTTTCCGTCCGTTCCTAGGTCTTTTCAGGTCAGTCCCGAGCTTCCTCTATCGATCCTTCTTCGTTCTCTAGGTTTTCATCTCGTTTAGGTCAAGATGCCTCGCAAGGGAGTTGTTAGAAAGAGGTCCCGTCCCGTGGCCGGTCCCGAGCGGCGCTCCAAGGCGCGGCACGATCCCGCGAGGCAACCTCCTCCGGATCGTTCCCCGCCTAGGGTGGTTCATGTTAGGCCGTTGGCCGGGAAGGCCGTCACCTCCGGGAGGTATGTCACTTTCGACTATCTCTCCCGGGAAGGATTCACCATAGGCGATAGGCTTAGAGCCCAGGGTCTAGAGTACTTCCTCACCTTGGACCTTCCCACCTATCCTGGCCTAGTTCAAGAGTTCTACAGTACCGTCCATCGGGGAGATGGAGGTATTGAGGGCACGGTATTAGGTGTCCCATTGCGTGTCACAGAGGACCTCATTGCCCATATCCTCCACCTTCCATTAGTAGAGGTGGCTCCTGCACATCCTGAGGATAGATTTGAGGCCCTTACGATCGTCTTAGGGCATCCACCTCAGTCTCCCCTAGATGAGGTATCTGCTAGCTCACTTCCTATTGAAGTGAGAATCCTTTTGAGCATTTTGTCCAGGTCCATCTTCCCTAAGACAGGGAGATTTGATTTTGTGAATGAGAGGGACCTAGCTATTATGTCTTACATTCTTCAGGACACCCCGGTCAACTTCCCCAAGCTCATTTATAGGTATATGTGTGAGCCCCTGAATAGACCTAGGCTCTCCCTCCCATACGGAATGATATTCACTCTTCTCTTTAGGCAGTACGAAATTTCCATTCCTGAGAAGGAACCCTCTCGTGCCTTGCGATGGACTGATCGCTTGGGTACGGGGACCATGCACAGGATGGGATTTCGGAAGAGAGAAGGGATCTGGGTTAGGAAGTCCACTCTCACCGCTCAGACCACCAGACCATCACCCAGTCCTGAGCCAGATTCTGACTACCCAGAGTTCCCAGACCATCCAGACCTTCCATCCACTCCTCCTGCTCCTACCACCTCTGCCGGACCTTCCTCCTCAGCTCCACCATCTATGGAGGTCCGTATTGATCCAGAGCAGCTCCGGGAGCTGCGGCAGGAGATCGTCCGAGATTTGAGGGACGAGCTGCTCCGGGAGCTCCGAGGTTCCGTGCCAGCTCCCACTCCTGCACCCACTCCATCCTCAGCATTGGTCCCATCCTTGACAGCCGTGACAGACATGACGGCTGAGGTGCGGCAGGAGATCTACAACATTAGGACCCTGGTGCAGGCCCAATTCCACAGCATGAGCGAGGTCACGAGCACCACGAGGAGGATGCGGGATGACATCCGCCGTGACATGCACACCACCACCGAGGGGGCCGAGCGCTTGTCGAATGTGCTCATCGACAAGCTGGACGCACTTCAGACCTCGGTGACTGGGCTTCAGACGTCGGTGACTGAGCTCTCCACTACACATAGCAGAGCCACCATGTCTATTATCACGCAGCTGGGCCATGTTACAGAGGCAGTCGCCCTCCTCATGGAGCAGAGCCGATTGAGAGGAGGAGTCACATCCTCGAGAGGAGGAGCTACATCCTCCAAAGGAGGAGATGTATCCTCGAGAGGGGGAGCTACATCCTCCAGAGGAGGAGATGTATCCTCGAGAGGGGGAGCCACATCCTCGAGGAGGTCATAGATGATTTTGAGTTGTGTTTTGTCTTCTTTTGTATTGTTCTTGCTTTACCTATTGTATGCTCAAATGTATTCACCTTCATATCAATACAATGAGTAGACATTTTATCTTCATTTCTGTGTCATTTGATGATTGACTGTGCCATTTGTGCCATTGATTGTGTGTGATTACCTCCTTTTTGGTATGATGACAAAAAGGGGGAGAAATGTGTAAGTATAAAATATGTAAAAGGGGAGAAATATTAAAAAATATGTAAAAGAAATCAATGGAAATAAATAAAATGATAAACTCTTAAAAACACACATAAATTTGTTCTAAGTGGATTCGGTACCTCGAGGCTCATTATCTCTCTTTTGGGGCTCCTAATGGAGTAATCTCCAGAATCTATTCAAGGGATATTCGGAGATTAGCTGAATCCTACTCAAGAACAAATTGACAGATTTTCCCTCTAAAAACAAAAATTTTAGTTCAAAAATTTCAAAGCATTAAAAGGAAATTCAGAAAATCAAAACATAGTTGAATGCATATGTTGAGGGGGAGAATCTGAATTTTAATCAAGCTAAATCATTAATGTCATATAAGCCAAACAATTGATTGCAGAATATGAAGGCTTATATA
This sequence comes from Phoenix dactylifera, assembly GCF_009389715.1. Lineage (NCBI taxonomy): Eukaryota > Viridiplantae > Streptophyta > Magnoliopsida > Arecales > Arecaceae > Phoenix > Phoenix dactylifera. Next base: position 747,342 of record NW_024067738.1, on the reverse strand, counting down.
ATTCCAAATGAAAGGGGGAACTTTAACTCCGAAATTTAATGTTTCACTCCTTTCAAACTTGGATAAATTAAATTATCAGACATTTGAATTCATTTATGGAGTTTATTTCATTATTTACTGAGCAACTCATTTTACATATACTCAAAGTTTTGTCATCATCAAAAAGGGGGAGATTGTGGAGTGATTGATTAAAACCCCGTTTGATTTTGATGAGCTCAAAGCATTGGAGTATATCTTGTGATTACTAATGAATTCAATTGAGTGTTTCAGTGAAAATCCTGTCCAAGTGTCTCTAAACTTGGTTCATAGCATTTTGGATAAGTTAAGAAGTCTGCATGAACCAATGTCTGAGATACGAGTCGACTCCCGAGTTTCACGAGTCGACTCCAAGCGTATCAAGGTCACTGGCACGAGCTCGAGTCGACTCCTGATCAGTACGAGTCGACTCCGACTGAAAACAGACAGAAGGACAGAAGAGCAGTTTTTCAGGTCTGAGATTCGAGTCGACTCCAGTGGAACGCGAGTCGACTCCCAGCGGTACACACAGAAAAAGTCAGAGAGCATTTTATGGACTCTGAGATTCGAGTCGACTCCAGTGGAACGCGAGTCGACTCCCAGCGGTACACAAAGAAAAAGTCAGAGAGCATTTTATGGACTCTGAGATTCGAGTCGACTCCCGCAGTACGCGAGTCGACTCCGAGACTGTGCGACCATCGACAGACAGAAGACCATGTTACTGCCTCTGAGATTCGAGTCGACTCCCAGACAGCTCGAGTCGACTCCAAGACAAGCTTCACGTCAAAAGGCAGAAGACCAACTTTCGGAAACTGAGAGCCGAGTCGACTCCAAGGAAGTTCAAGTCGACTCCAAGACTGGATGAGCCAAAAGACAGAGAATCGGGAGTTCGGGCTCTGAGATTCGAGTCGACTCCCAGGACAGTCGAGTCGACTCGAGTGGACAAAATTCAAATTTGGATCCACGGACTACAGAGGATGAGCCGACTCCAAAATTGCCAGGTCAGCGCCAGAAGTTGGCGAGTCGACTCCGGGTCAAGACGAGTCGACTCCCAGTCAAGACGGCAACTTTAATTCAAACTGGGAACAGTTGCCGAGTCGACTCCGGAAAAGCTCGAGTCGACTCCTGCTACAGCCGAGTCGACTCCTGATCGCGCGAGTCGACTCCAACCCACCAACGGTCACATTGTCAGGCTGCGCAGAGTGTGCAGAACGGCCAGAAAAAGCAGAGTAACGGCTAGTTTCCGTGGGGGTTGGCTTAAATAGCCACAGAAGACTGTAGCAAGGTAGAGAACACACATTCCACTCCTAGCATTCAAGTCTTCAAGCTCTCTAAGTGCTCTTCAACGAGAAAAAGGGAAGATCTGCATTTACTGCTCCACCAACATCTTTCCAGCATTCAAAGCTTCCTCCTCCTGCTTTCAAGTCGATCACTCTTTCAAGAGGAGACCGGAGTTCCAGAAGCCACACCTCTTCACCATCTTAAAAGCGTTTGAGGGCTTCTAACTCCTTTACGATTATATTGTTTTAAATCTGCTTTTTGAGAAGCTATTTTCTGTTTTCTTCTATCTCGTGTATTTACTTGATTCAATCGGGGGATTGAATCAAGGGGATTAAGGTTGGTTGGTGAGCCGGTTTAAAACCAACGAGTGTAAGGGTTTGATTGTGATCCCGGGAAAACAATCGGAGTGGTTCTAGTCGGTGAGCCTGGGAAAACCGACCGAGTTCGTTGTGAGCTCGTAAAACAACAAGTTCGGTTGTGAGCTTGCAAAACAACCGGCTGTAATCCAAGGGGGTTATAGTGAAATTTCCAAGTGAGACTTGGGGAGTGGACGTAGGAGCAAGGGTTAGCTCCGAACCACTATAAAACTTTGTGTTTGTAGTGCATTGTCTCTCATCTTCTTCCCCACACATTACTCACAGCACTTAGCTTTAATTAAATAACTGGCTATAGTATTTAGTTAATCATCCACAAAGTTTTAATTAGCTAAGTTAATTTAAAAACCCAATTCACCCCCCCTCTTGGGTTGTCTATCTGGGCAACACGGAGGAAGATCATGAGGTCATCAATGTGCCGGATGACCCCCCGGATGTGGCCCCCGCCGCTTAGGACTTAAGCATATTTTTCTTTTCTTTTTCATTGTATCCGGGGTCGGCCCTTGAGTGGCCGACTTCCAATTTTGTAATTGGCCTTCCGACCCTTTGTTAATGAAGAAATGTTTGTCATTCTGTGTTCATCTTTCCCTCTGTTGTCGTGGATGAGGCTAGAACCTTGGCTAACCGCCTCGACGACCTCTAACTTCGTATTTTAATCTTTGGGCTGCTTAACGAAGCTGCCCTTTTCCCTGGCTATATCTTAGCCTTCTCGGATTCCAGTCGTCTCGACCAAAGGGAGCTCCGAGCTTAGGTTTCTAGAAAATTTCTCTAAGTCCTATAACTCGGATCTTAGAGTCGTGGGAGTTGCCACGTTTGGCCTTTAGGAAAATCTTAAGGCACCGAGGTCGGGCCTTAGCCCTTCAAGTGGGACCGGAATAGGTCTATTCGTGCCGCTATTCGGGGAGTTTAGTCGGGGTTTCCGAACTCAACTCCGAACCTCTCATAGGGAGCGCGGGCTAATAAACAAGTTATTGCCGAAGGTTTTCATAGTTATCGTCCTCGGACCCTGCCGAGATTTCGGTGAACAAGGCTGGGATTCCCAAAGATCGCCTTGGTACCTGTGCTTGGCTGGTACATTCGTGACCGGGACCACTTTCCCAGCTGGACGTCGGAGTTTACTTAGAAGAGCCGAGTTGGGCCCTACTTTATAGAGCCTTAGTACGGATTACGGAGACTTGACGAACAGAGCAGGCATAATGAGGTTGGGAGGTCGGTCTTAAGCCGACCCAGCGAAGAAGCCCGGCTTTGGGGCAAAATAAGACTCCAACATTGGACGAGATCCCGCTTGGCAATATGTAGATAAAATTTGACAAGGAGGGCGTCTAGTTGGGTGTACCTCTTGCATTCTCGGGGTCATGCTTCGCATGGTGGAGCAGGTCGCTTCCCTTCCTCGTCGACCTCCGGAGTCATTTTTGACTGGTAAAAGGGGCCCGGGCTTCCCACGGACCCGGCGACTCTTGCCGGAGTTGAGAGGATCTGGGGAGGCTCTGTTAATTTGTAGCCCTTTTTGAGATCGAGGGGGCTTAAGACCCTATGGTCGGACCTCGGAGCGCCTCAGCCTTGGTCGAGGGATCTCACATCAGGTCGGCGGGTTTGTGGACGCCTTGCTGACCTGTGATACCTCCCGAGGTCGAGGGAGTCTGGTTCTCTACGGTCGACTCTCGGGGCATCCCGACCTTAGTCGAGGGATCGCTCGCTTCGGGGGTCGGGGATCGTCGACCGCTCCCGAGGGTCCACTTTGTGGCGCCCCGGGTGGAGCCACCCTTTCCACCCAAAACGGCGCCTTCCCGAGGTCGAGGGAGTCTGGTTCTCTACGGTCGACCCTCGGGGCATCCCGACCTTAGTCGAGGGATCGTTCGTCAGGTCGGCTGGTCTGGGCACGCTCTACCGACCGGCGACGCTTCCCGAGGTCGAGGGAGTCTGGTTCTCTACGGTCGACCCTCGGGGCATCCCGACCTTAGTCGAGGGATCGCTCGCTTCGGGGATCGGGGATCGTCGACCGCTCCCGGGGCTCCACTTTGTGGCGCCCCGGGTGGAGCCACCCTTTCCACCCCTCACGGCGCCTTCCCGAGGTCGAGGGAGTCTGGTTCTCTACGGTCGACCCTCGGGGCATCCCGACCTTAGTCGAGGGATCGTTCGTCAGGTCGGCTAGTCTGGGCACGCTCTACCGACCGGCGACGCTTCCCGAGGTCGAGGGAGTCTGGTTCTCTACGGTCGACCCTCGGGGCATCCCGACCTTAGTCGAGGGATCGCTCGCTTCGGGGATCGGGGATCGTCGACCGCTCCCGGGGGTCCACTTTGTGGCGCCCCGGGTGGAGCCACCCTTTCCACCCCTCACGGCGCCTTCCCGAGGTCGAGGGAGTCTGGTTCTCTACGGTCGACCCTCGGGGCATCCCGACCTTAGTCGAGGGATCGTTCGTCAGGTCGGCTGGTCTGGGCACGCTCTACCGACCGGCGACGCTTCCCGAGGTCGAGGGAGTCTGGTTCTCTACGGTCGACCCTCGGGGCATCCCGACCTTAGTCGAGGGATCGCTCGCTTCGGGGATCGGGGATCGTCGACCGCTCCCGGGGGTCCACTTTGTGGCGCCCCGGGTGGAGCCACCCTTTCCACCCCTCACGGCGCCTTCCCAAGGTCGAGGGAGTCTGGTTCTCTACGGTCGAGCCTCGAGGCATCCCGATTTTGGCCGGGGAATCTGAGGATCACAGACGACCCAATATTAGAAGAGGATTACAGTCATCAAAATGAGAGAAATATTTGCAGAAAAAGGAGCTGAGTCCATTATCCTGATTATCTTGAACCCCTTGGGGTTTCACTGGTAGTACATTCGTAAATTCTCGGAGTTCCAGCTTCGTGGGATCAGAGTCCCTTCCAGGGACTTCAATTTGTACGCCCCTGGCCGTTGTACCCGGGCGATTTGATACGGTCCTTCCCAGTTTGGGGCGAGCTTTCCTTGCTCGGTTGGTTGAGAAGCCTCGGCTTTCCTGAGGACGAGGTCCCCTACCTTGAAGAGCTTGGGCTTAACTCTGGAGTTGTAGTATTGGGCCGTTCGCTGTTGATATCTTGCCATGCGCACCCGGGCGACCTCTCTTGTCTCTTCGACGAGGTCCAAATTGCTCCTGAGCTGGGAGGAATTGGTATCGGGGTCGTAATGCTCCACCCTCAGAGAAGGCAAGCCGATCTCCAATGGGATGACGGCCTCAGTGCCGTATGCTAGGTTGAAGGGGGTCTCTCCCGTGGGCAATCGGAACGTGGTCCGGTACGCCCAAAGGACATTGTACAAGTCCTCGACCCACTGTCCTTTGGACCGATCAAGCCTAGCTTTGAGTCCCTGCAAAATAGTTCGGTTAGTTACCTCAGTTTTCCCGTTTGTCTGGGGATGGGCAACCGAGGTGAAGCGATGATCAATGCCGAGCTCAGAGCAAAACTCCCTGAAATGAACATTGTCAAATTGTCGACCATTGTCAGATATAAGGATACGGGGTAGTCCGAATCGGCAGATTATAGACTTCCACACGAAGTCCCGCATCTTTTGCTCGGTGATCCGGGCGACAGGTTCGGCCTCGACCCATTTGGTGAAGTAGTCGATGGAGACGACCAGGAACTTTCTCTGTCCGGTGGCCAGGGGAAAGGGCCCCAGGATGTCGATCCCCCATTGGGCGAACGGCCAGGGGGCGATGATGGAGGTCAGCAGAGCTGAAGGTCGGCGCTGGATATTGGCGTTTCGTTGGCACCGATCGCACTTGCGGACGAAATCCGTTGCGTCCTTCTGGAGTGTGGGCCAGTAGTATCCCTGTCGCAGGATCTTGTGGGCCAAGGCTCGACCCCCCAGGTGATTTCCGCAGATCCCTTCATGGACCTCTCGGAGGGCGTAATCCGCCTCGGAGGGGCGGAGGCATCTGAGAAGGGGAGAAGTAAATGATTGTCGATAGAGTTTATTCTCGTACAAGACATACCGGGGAGCCTGGCGCTTGATTCGGCGAGTCTCCGTCTCGTCATGAGGTAGAGTTCCGTCCTGAAGATAGCAGACGAGCCCGTCGATCCAGCTTGGCTCGGAGTTGATGCACATAGTGGGCTCGGGTTCCTCCGTGCTGGGGACCCGAAGATACTCGAGCGCTGTTCCCTTGGGAAGCTCGCTCATGCGGGAGGTGGCCAGTTTGGATAGCTGGTCTGCCCTGAGGTTTTCCGCTCTGGGAATATACTGAATATTGAAAGAATTCAGGGCAGATGTGAGTTCCCGCACCTTTTGGAGATACTTTTGCATGGATGGCTCTTTAGCTTCAAAATCTCCTTGGACCTGGTTCACCACCAGCTGGGAGTCGCTAAAGGCCGTCAAGTCTCCCACTTTTAGTTCTTTCGCCAGCTTGAGCCCGGCGATGAGAGCCTCATACTCGGCTTCATTGTTCGAGGCCGGGAACTCGAGGCGCAGAGCTCGCTCGGCCACCACTCCATCTGGACTGGTGAGGATAAATCCGGCCCCGCTGCCCCCCGGGGTCGAAGACCCATCTGAGTGCAGGACCCATGGCCGTTTCGGGGTCTCCTCCACGGACTCAGATGGCGGCTCGGGGTCGTCCGAAAGGGTGCACTCCACGATGAAGTCGGCGAGTATCTGAGCTTTGATAGCCGGCCTGGGCCGATATTCTAGGTCGAATTCCCCGAGCTCGACCGCCCATTTGGCGATCCTCCCCGCACGATCCGACCTCTGCAATATCTGCTTCATAGGCTGGTCGGTTAATATAGCTATCGTGTGGGCTTGGAAGTAAGGCCTGAGTCTCCGAGCCGAGTTGATGAGAGCGAAGATGGTCTTCTCAAGTTTAGAATATCGAGTCTCAGCATCCCTGAGAACCCGACTGGTGTAATAGACCGGCTTTTGGAGCTTGTCTTCTTCCCGGACGAGGACCGAGCTTACTGCAGCTGGGGAGACGGCCAGATATAAGTAAAGAATTTCGCCCTTCTGGGGCTTGGTGAGCAGCGGGGGAGAGGCCAGGAGGCTCCGAAGCTCTTCGAAGGCTCGCTGGCATTCTTCTGTCCACCGGAAGTCTTTCGGCCGTTTGAGGCTCTTGAAGAAGGGGAGGCAACGCTCGGCTGATCGAGAAACAAACCTTCCCAGGGCGGCTACCCGCCCCGCGAGCCGCTGCACCTCCTTAACTGTCTTTGGAGGCGACATCTCTTGCAGTGCCCGGATTTTCTCCGGATTGGCTTCAATTCCGCGTTGGGTCACTATGAAACCCAGGAACTTGCCCGAGGTGACTCCAAACGCGCACTTCGCCGGATTGAGTTTCATTTGGTATTTTCTGAGCTTGGCGAATGTCTCGCTGAGATCGGCTATGTGGTGTTCCGCCGCTTGGCTCTTTACCAGCATGTCGTCCACATAGACTTCCATGTTCCGGCCGATCTGGTCTTTAAAGATTTGGCTGACCAGTCTCTGATAGGTGGCCCCAGCATTTTTCAGGCCAAAGGGCATCACCTTGTAGCAGTAGGTGCCCTTGTCGGTGATGAAGGCCGTCTTCTCCTCGTCTTCTGGCGCCATTCGGATTTGGTTATATCCTGAAAAGGCGTCCATAAAAGTTAGCAGTTGGTGTCCTGAAGTGGAGTCGACGAGCTGGTCGATGCTCGGGAGAGGGAAGCTGTCTTTTGGGCAGGCCTTGTTCAGGTCGGTGTAGTCCACGCACATACGCCATTTTCCGTTGGCCTTCTTTACGAGGACTACGTTGGCGAGCCAATCCGGGTAGGAGACCTCCCGGATGAAGCCGGCTCTGAGGAGTTTGTCCACCTCCTTGGCCGCAGCTCGTTGTCGCTCAGGGGCGGAGCCTCTTTTCTTCTGCTTTACAGGCCTGCTGGTTGGCCTCACCTGGAGTCGGTGGACCATGACCTCGGGGTCAACTCCTGGCACGTCCGCGGGCGACCAGGCGAAGACGTCAGCGTTGTCCCGCAGGAAGCTGACGAGGCGATTCCTCTCATGGGCGCCGAGGCCGGAGCCAACCTGCACGGTTAGCTCGGAAAAATTTTCTTGTAGTGGGATTTGAATAAGGAGCTCACCGGGCTCTACTTGCTTCTTCCAGAGGGTGTCCCTCGCATCGAGGGTTTCTATGGGCAGTGAAGGGCCCATCGGGCGGTCTGGTGCCTCGGCTGGTTGCTTTACTGTGTGGGCCGCCATGTAGCATTGCTTGGCGACCAGTTGGTCTCCGCGGACCCCGCCCACTCCTTGGCCGGTGGGGAACCGCATGAGCAAATGGCGAGTTGAAACCACGGCTCGAAGGGCGTTTAACCCTGGGCGCCCAAGGATGGCGTTGTAGACCGAGGGCAGACGGACCACCAGGAAGTCCGTCCTCACAGTGCTCTCCCGGGGGGCGAGGCCAACTGTGACAAGGAAGCTAGCCTCACCTTCAACCGGGACCGCATCTCCGGTAAACCCGACCAGCGGGGCATTGATTCTCCGGAGGTGTCCTTCTGTCAACCCCATTTTTTGGTAGGCATGGTAGTACAAAATGTTGGCTGAGCTTCCATTGTCAACTAGGACACGCTTTACATCAAACCTATTTACAATCATTGAGATGACCACAGCGTCATCGTGAGGGGTCTCAACCCCTTCTAAGTCCTCGTCCGAGAACGAGATGACTTCATCAGTGCGTGGGCGCTTCGGGGGTGCTCCCTGGGCGGCTGTTCCTGCCGAGGTCCGCCCAATCATGTTGATGGTGCCGGCGATAGGCCTGTTGCCGCCAGGATTTTCGGTTGGTGCGTCATTCTCCGCCGGCCTCCTTTCCTCATGTCGGTTCCTCACGAACCGGTTGAGTACTCCCCGTCTGATGAGCGCTTCTATCTCGTCCCGGAGTTGGAAGCAGTCCTCCGTGTCGTGCCCGCGATCTCGGTGGAAGCGGCAGTACTTCCTGGGATTTCGGGGAAATCCCGTGTCTCGCATAGGAGGCGGGGGTCAGAAGAAGTCCCGACCCTCAATTTCCATCAGGATCTCGGCCCGAGGAGCATTGACGGGTGTATAGTTCTCGTACCTCGCCTGGTACGTCCGGGGCCGTGGCGGAGACCTCGGGCGAGGAGGTGTCCTCTGCTGAGGTCGCCCCTGTTGACGGGGCGGGCTCCTCAGTCTGGGGAGATTCTTCTCTCGGCGGGGAGACCGGCTTCTTTGTCGACCGCGCTCCTCGCGGCGCTTCTTCCGCTTCTTCGAGGTGGGCTCGATTGCCCCCCGTCTGGAGGCGACTGCCTCCTCGGCCTTGGCGTACTTCCGGGCTCGGGCAAGCATTTCGGTGAAGTCGGCCGGGAAGCTCTTCTCGATGGAGAAGAGGAATCGATAGGAGCGGACCCCAGTCTTCAGAGCCGACATGGCTATCGATTGGTCTAGCTCGCGAACCTCCCATGTGGCGGCGGTAAAGCGGTCCAGGTACTCTTTGAGGGACTCCCCCTCCTTCTGCTTGATGTCCAGGAGGGAGTCTGATGTTCGTCGCTGGCGCCGGCTAGCAGCAAAGTTGGTGGCGAACTGCCTGCCGAGCTGCTCAAAAGAGGACACCGTGTTCGGCTTCAGACCAGAGAACCAAAGCCGAGCGGTCCCTCGGAGGGTTGCTGGGAAGGCCTTGCAGAGTATGGCCTCCGAGGACCCTTGTAGGGCCATGAGGGCCCGATAACTCTCCAAGTGGTCGAGGGGGTCGGTGATTCCGCTGTAGGGCTCCACCTGAGGCATTTTGAACCTCGCGGGAACTGGCTCGTCCTCGATCTGGCGGGAGAAGGGGGACTTGGTAGTGAACTCAAAGTCCCCTTCCTGTCTTGCCTTCTTGTTGTGGAGTGCCGCAATCTGGCGCTCCAGATGCTCGACTTTTCGGTCGAGCTCCCCCACCCGTGGGATTGTCGCTGTGGTTTGCGCCAGCTCACGGTGATCCGGGGCTGACTCCGCCTCAGAAAGTTGGGGTCTCCGGTCAAAACCTTCTCCCGGTAACTCTCTCCGGGGAGAAGCTCGTTCTCCATCGTTGGCTCTGGAGGAGCCATGCAAATTTTGGCTGGGGAGAACCGGGCCGTTGGGGAGACACTCCGGCGGGGCTTGGGCCTGCGGGGGAAGTGCCGGTAAAGCCTCCACGCGCCGCAGGCCCTGAACGGCGGCGGCCAGGGCCTGGACTTGCTGTGCCAGGGCATTGAACTGTTCCGGCTGGACCTGAGGAGCTGGGTCAGCCGGAGTTGGAGAATTCTGGACGGAGTGTCCAGGACTTTGCGGGGGACGCCGGGAGACGTTAGAGGTTCCCTTACTTCTCAACTTCATGACTGCTACTCGGGCCCTTCCTCTAGCGCCAACTGTTGCTGGAAATTGGACCCGGGGGCAACCTTCGGTCGAGGAGAGGAAACGACTGTTTGTTCTCACGGCGGGGCGGCGGTCTGTCGGCGGGCGGCGTCCTCCGTCCGGGGCGGTCGGAGAGAAGGAACAGCAGGTCCTCGCAGCGGGGCGGCGATCCGTTGGCTGGCGGCGTCCTCCGTCCGGGTGCCTGCACACGAACCGGTGGCCGGGTTCTCCGGCGCCGGCCCTCCGACGCTCAAGTCAGGGAGGGGGCAAATAGTGGGGAGAAGGAGATAAACAGTGATTTTTGGGTGTATGAATGTTCCGATCCCCTCTTGGGAGGCCAAGGCTCCCTTTTATATGCGGGGGTCGGTTTACCTGCGATGTAACAGGGCGAGGCCGTAGTACGGCTTGGCATGTTGTTCAGGTCGGCGCTCGGTCAGGCGAATCATTGCACTGATGTCGGCGGTATGGCCGAGATCAGAGACTTATCATAGTCGACTAGACCCTGCTGGGTCGATTTGCCGTGGAGAGCCGGGGATCCGTAGATGTTAGGAGCCATGCGCATTTATTGTGGAGTAAGCCGGAGATCCGCATTTATTATGGAGTAAGTCGGAGATCCGCATTATTGGTGGAGTAAGCCGGAAGATTACAGCGGCCATGCGCAATAAATGCCGGAGGGGTGTTAGAGTACGGTCCTCGGACATCGGGGTTTCTCTTAGGTCGGAGGTTTCGGGGTCGGTCGTCTTGTGGCCGAGCGTTCCGAGGTCGGACGCTGACTTCGGCTGTCCGGGGTCGGAGGTTGTGCGGCTTCTTAGGGGTATTTATGTCATTTGGGGGGAAACTTTATTCCCCCCAACAATAATAATGGTCAATTGCGGACCATGATTTCCATTGAGAAGAAATAATGTGAGAGACTTGACAAGCTCCCAGCATTGTTCTATGGAGATTGTTACATATCAAAAAACTGCACAGTTTACAAGCACAGCCTTGAATAAATATGAGAATGCACAGAATAATCACCATGATATCCTTTTACAATGGAAGATAACCTATAATCAACAAATGACAGGTTACATTAACAGATCAAAGACATGGATGATACCTCTACACATTGCTTCACGGCCAAACAAAAAAGAAACCAAATCTTTCTTGCTAAAATATCACGAATAGAACTGTCGAGTTTCTTGGTAAAACAACGGAAGGAAGGGAAAATTAATTAGATAGAAGAGTGATGAAGCAAACCCTAGGTTTCAAGAGAGCGACAATAACAAGATGAAACGGACGTGGAGTGGAACCGAGGGGAATTGGGGCTCGAATCGGTTACAAATGAGTCCAAATAAAGGAGATATAGCAACCCTTCAAAAAGGATACGGATTTGGGGGGGAGCGTCCATGGCCGCCATTGCCAAGGAGCGTTTAATTACTTGGATTTCTAATCTACCATATGGAGTGCAAAAGTTTGCACTCTCTGTGCGGAAGGGGGTCGAGTTATTATTTGTGGCTTCCTATTAAACGAACCTTTATTAGTTATCTTTATAAGTTTTTTAATTTTTATGCTACCCGTCCGATATAAAATTGCATTTGCAGTTGAAACATAGGATTTGTGAAGGCAAAAGTTATTCATGAGTTCTATTGGCATATTAACCGCTACATAGAAAGATAACTGATGAAACCAAAACCATTCTTATAAATTTCCAAGCCCACAATTTAACATCTCAAACCAGTGACATTACAATCAAACAAGCCATGACCCCTCGCACGCTCGGTTAAATTAGCAAACACCTAGGAGAACAACCCCCATGGCAAGCCCCATGGTTGCACCCACGACTACTCGGCCTGCCGAAGAAGGGGATGTTGGCGCTTTCCCAGCTTCCTTAGGTGGGGCAGCTGGCGCTTCGGGCACGTTCCCGGTCGATGGTGATGATGCACTCGCTTTTGGAGCATTTGCAGGACCGGTGGCTGCCTTTGGAGCATTTGCAGGGCCGGTGGCTGCCTTTGGAGCATTTGCAGGGCCGGTGGCTGCCTTCTTCTCCATAGGAGCCGGTGCAGGTTTCACCTGCTTTGCCGGAGAGGAAGCAGGTGTCACCTGCTTTGCCGGAGACGAAGCAGATGGCGGTGTGGTGACAGGTGCAGTTGTTTTTCTCGCACCATCAATACCAGATGGGATGATGGGATCGGAGATATGGAGGACTGATACTTTGTCGGAGTCTGTTCCAACCACGTTGATCAAGTAGGACTCGAGGGGAGACCCCGGGGTAGCTGAACCAAAGATAATTTCCCTTATAGGCCTCACCGTGACCTTCACGTACCCATTTTGGTTGGCTGCGAGGCCGGTGGTTTGGAAAAGGGTGGGGACAAGGGAAGTCTTATCAGGAAGGTGGCTGATACTATAAGGGTCATAATAGCCGAGGACGACATGGACGAACATGACATTCTTACGAACGTCGGCCGGTAGGGAGGAAATGGGGGTTATTTCTGAGTTCTTAACAGCAAGAACGGTGACGTTGTCACGGCGGTTGATCTCATCAACAAGGTTAGCTTCTATGAGGTATTTGGTAAATGTAGAATAATCACTAAGTGGATTAAGGATCTCAAGAATATCAGTGGCTGTGACAGGAGAGAGGAGGAGGAGGGGTAGGAGGAGGAGGAGTGCTTGGGGCTTGGGGGCCATCTTCCAATGGCCTTGGCTTGAGATGCTAATGCTGCGAGGTTGAGATGGGTCTTGGTGGGGAGGGGAAGGAGCTAAGGGGGATATATAGAAGGAGATCAGTTTTTTAGGGTTGCTATTTTTGGACAGGTGTCCCACTAAATTTAGCGGTGTGATGGGTTGCAAAAGAATTTATGACCGTAAGGGGATCTAGTGTTCAAGTTGGGAAGGTCAGGAGACTATTTTGGATGATTGAGAAGCAGTTCTAAATTTGGGAGGGATGTAAATATAGAAGTAAGTTAAGGAGTACGACCTTTTCTTCGTCACAGATCAAAGAATCTATTGAACGATGTGGAGAGGGTTCCTATGAGGCACGGCTATCAAGTTTGACTTTCTCTTTGCCTGAATATGGCTTGAAAGTCAACGGGGCATAGCATATCATAATTCAAACATGGCAGCAAAGTTAGGACCAATTAATTGCATGGATATCACATTTCCCCAAGGCTGCATTCAAAGTAGATTTCCATCATTTAGCAAATTCAATGTCTTATCTAAGTTTGGCAAGTACCTAATTATCATCACATGTGCATGTTGTTCTTTTTTGCTGTAGTCGATCCAAGCTCCAGTTCTTTTGGGAGCTACCTTTCGTGTCTATGGTTTAAAAATCTGAGTTTTATTTTAGCAATCCGAGTACTTTTGATATCGATATATTTTTAGGTAAGAGTTATAAGGCACAATATTACCTACAGTCTTCCATATTTGTGTATTAAATCCCCCAATCTTTATATGTCCTCATCGATCTCTACGATCTACTTCATTGTGCATGTTAGTTCTTTCATTATGTTCTTTAACCAAACCACGGTTAAAGATTACTACAGTCGGAAGAGGGCAAAGAAAAACTTGAAGTGAGTTCGAGTGGAGAGAAATTTAGGAGTTGGATTTTTTTTTTCCCCTCTCAGCCTACTCACTTTTCTCACCCTAGCTCCCCACCCACCTTATATCTTTCTGCTTTCCTCTTTCTAAGATAGCAGCCGGGCGAATTTTTTCAGATATCCAACCCATACTAAATCCTAATAGGATCCATCTAGCAAAACCTTATAGGATTTGAAATGGGTTTGAGATTTAAAATTAGAATCCATTAGGGTTTGGGACGGGTTGGGGATTTTTGCTCCTTGGGTACCCGCAACCCGAATTCAATTATTTATAATATATTTTATTAAATTTTATAAAACTATATTTATTTTGAGGGGACCTGATCCTAAGCCTCAAGGATATCTAACCTCTACCTTTATCACTAGGCTACAAAAAATATTTATATTTATTGAATTTTATATTTATTAATAAAAATATTTATAATATATTTTATTAAATTTTATAAAAATATATTTATTTTGAGGGCACTTGATCCCAAACCTCAAGAATATCTAACCTCTACCTTTATTTATACTCATTTTTAGTTGATATTATTGCCCCCCCCCCCCCCTTTTTTTTCTTTTTTTTAATATTTTCTGGTTAGGTACTTGAACCAACCGAATAACTGAATCTGAATAAATATTAATCGAGTGGGTTCAGGTACCCGATGGATTTATTATTTTTTGATGGGATGGGTCTAGAATTTTTGATTAAATTTTTAATTAGGTTTGAGATGAGTTCTGGTAGTAGAATTTTAAATGGGTCGGGTACGGGTAGGGCATCATTTGTGAGTACCCTACCCCCTACCACTCGTACCTCTTTCTCTTTCTCTATTTTGTAAGAGCATGGCCAAACATATGGAAACTATTGATAAACTAACACTATTAGTGGAATAGTTTAAGAATATTTGATTTAGGCTAAAAAAATCCCAGTGATTTATATGTAAAGAGTTATAGAATTGTAGATTTAATACAAAAATATAAAATTCAGGAGAATTAATATGCAAATATGAAAGTTTGTGGTAGGGTCGTAAATGGGTTGGATTAACCTATGAATCGACCTGGTTTCAACCTGATTAGACCGGTTGTATTTGAGAATATGTGAGTTGGATTGGGTTTCAAAATTGGACCTAATCTAAATTTTGGGTTAGGCCTAGATTTTATACTTTCAACCCAACCTGACTCGACCGATCTATAGGTCTAATTTGGGTCAACAAAAAATGGATTTGATTGACTCAAATATGATTATTTGATCCAAAAATTCAAATTGTATAAACTAATTCCTCTTTTTTCCATCTCAAAAGCCACATCTTCTCTCAAATATTTTTACTTAAACATTTATATTTCATCATTTGTTTTGGTAGAATCTTTTTTATAAGGTTCAATTATATCAAAATATCAATATATATATATTAAAAAATATAGGTTGTAAATTTAAGAATGATTAATTCCTCAAATGAAATTAAAAACTTTTGACTAAAAATTCAAGTTTAAGTTGAGTCTTTTAAATTTTATTTAAATTTAGTAATTTATACTTAATTATCAATTACTATGTTTTAGCATTGGAATAATAGCTAAATGCTCGACTTCAATTGCAAATTCGATCCAATCTGGTTCCGACCCAAACTAGAACATTTCAGGTTTCTTCCAGGTCATGCTTGACCCTGATCCAACCCAAATATCCCACAGTCTAAAATTCTTTTCATAGACCAAACTTGGCCCATCTGGTTATCTAATGGATTGGTCTAAATCCAAATCATGCCCTGAATATGAAACCAAATTGTGTCGGGGTCAAGCTTACCTCGACCCAACTCAGCCTTTCTGCAACCCTAGTTTATGGGACTAATATAAAGAGCCTATATCCATGTAGTTTATTATAAGACCTTAGTTTATTGAAGACAATTTTTTTCAATAAATTTTCTAGATTTAGTTTTTTTTTTGAATTATGAGGAAGACAAAAAGCCCAATCAAAATTTTGTTTAACCATATGAAATCAAATACAGTAAAATAGTTACTGTTGGCGGAAAAATGGATTGCCCCGAAACACGTGAACGCATCGCCAGCACGTGACTGGTGGCGTCCGACCTGGAGGCGCTCGACCTCAAGCTCTCGACCTGAAGGCGCCCGACCTCAGGGCTCCCGACCTGGCGCCCGACCTCAGGGTGCCCGACTTCAAGGCGCCCGACCTGAAAGACGCCTGACCTGGCGCCCGACCAGGTGCCCGACTTTGAGGCGTCCGACCTCGGCATTCTTGACCTCGGAAGCCCGACCTCACCATCCACCCGCTGCAGTCACATTCTTCTGCAGCCCAATCGGGGACCATGCCCTGCTACCGCTGTCAACAATTAATGCGCATAGCCTCCGCAGATCTCCGGCTCACTCAACAGTTAATGCGCATAGCCTCCGCAGATCTCCGGCTCACTCAACAATTAATGCGCATGCTATCCATGGATCTCAGGCCCTCCACGGCAACCAGTTGACCCACTCAACTACGTCCGATCACCCACGATGACTCATTGGCTCTAGCCTGATCTCCCACAACAATGCATTAATTCACACGATCGTGCTCAATCATGGCGGTAACTCATTCGTTCCGTCACATCACAGGTAATCTTGTACCCCTCTATAAAAAGTAAACCTCTTCCTCTTAGAGAAAGGTCCGAACTCTGGAAACTTTAGGAGATAATCTCTCTCCCTCTACCCAATAGCCCCCTCTGACTTAAGCATCGGAGGGCCGGCGCCGGAAACCCCGGCCACCGACTTCTTGTAGGTCCCCCGGAGGACGCAGCTCGTCGACGGACCGCCACTCTTACCGGAGCTCCTCCTTTTCAGCCAGTGGTCGCCTCCGGGTCCAATTTTCAGCAACAGTTGGCGCTAGAGAAAGGGCCCGAGTCGCGGCCATGAAGCTAAGGAGCAAAAGGGCTTCCAATGCCTTCCGACGTCCTGCATTAAGTTTCGGATACTCAATCCAGAATTCATCACCAAAACTTCCGGCGGACCCAGTCCCCCAAGTCTAACCGGAGCAATTCAATACTTTGGTACAGCAAGTTCAGGCTTTGGCCACAGTAGTCCGAGGCCTGCAGCGTATGGAGGCTCTCCCTATGCCGCCTCCATAGGTTCAAGCCCGGCCGGTTCTCTCTCCAGACGGATCGGCGGCCAACAATGGAGAACAGCGCTGCTATCAAGGCTCAACCCGAGCGTCTCCCCGGAAAGAACCGCTAGGGAGGAGCCTAGACAAAAGGCCACATCCCTCGGAGGTGGAATCAGCTCCAGGCGAACCAGCGCCGGAGTAGATCACCGTGGTAGTTCCCCAAGGTGGGGAACTCGATAAGAAGGTCGAGAGGCTCGAGCGACAGATCGAGGCGCTCCACAGCCAGAAGGCAAAGCGCGAGGGTGACTTCGAGTTTTCCACCAGGTCACCTTTGTCCCACTAGATTGAGGAGGAACCGGTCCCACCACGGTTCAAAATATTCCAGGTAGAGCCCTACAATGGGACTACCGACCCCCTCGACCATCTGGAGAGCTATCGGGCCCTCATGGCACTCCAAGGGTCCTCGGAGGCCTTGCTCTGCAAGGCCTTTTCTGCGACACTCCAAGGAACGGCTCGGCTTTGGTTCTCCGGGCTGAAGCCGAGCACCGTGTCCTCCTTTGAATAGCTCGGCAGGCAGTTCGCCACCAACTTTGCTGCCAGCTAACATTAGCGGCAAATGTCAGATTCCTTCCTTAATATCAAGCAAAAGGAGAGAGAACCCCTCAAAGACTATCTCGACCGCTTCACCGCCGTAACCTGGGAGGTCCGCGAGCTCGACCAGTCGATAGCCATGTTAGCGCTAAAGACTGGAGCTCGATCCTACAGATTCTTCCTCTCTATTGAGAAGAACTTCCCCGCCGACTTCACTAAAATACTGGCCCGAGCTCAAAAGTATGCGAAGGTCGAGGAGGCCATCGCCTCTAGGCGGGGTGCGGCCGAGCAGGCCCCGAAGAAGCAGAAAAAGCGCCGCGAGTAACGCGGCCGTTCGGGAAGCCAGTCTCCCCGCCGAGACAAGAACTTCCCTCGGTTGAGGAGTCCGCCTCGACAGCAGCCGCAACCCTGGCAGAGGACCCCACCTCGGCCTCGGGCGCCTCCGAGAAAGTACGAGAATTACACTCCCCTCAATACACCCCGGGCAGAGATCCTCATGGAGATAGAAGGACGAGACTACCTCCGACCCCCACCCTCGATGCAGGAGACGGGAGCTCAGCGCAACCCAAGGAAATATTGCCGCTTCCATCGGGACCACGACCATGACAAGGAGGAGTGCTTCCAGCTCCGAGATGAGATCGAGACGCTCATTCGTCATGGAGTACTCAACCGGTTTGTGCACAAACCGGCGCAAAGAAAGAAGACCGATAGAAAATGCCGCACCGTCCGAAAATCCAAATGACAACAGGCCCATTGCCGACACCATCAAAACCATTGTGAGAGGACTGGCCGAAGGAGGCTCGGTTGAAAAGCCAGCCGGGGGAGAAACCCCTCTGAAGCACCCACATACTTTCGAAGCTATCTCGTTCTCAGATGAAGACTTAGAAGGGATTGAGACTCCCCATGATGACGTTGTGGTCATCTCCATGATCTTGAATAAATTTGATGTAAAACGTGTCTTGGTTGATAATGGAAGCTCGGCGAATGTTTTGTATTATGATGCCTTCCAAAAAATGGGGATGATAGAAAGCCAGCTCCGGAGAATGAATGCTCCGCTGGTCGGATTCATCAGAGATTCGGTCCCGGTTGAGGGCGGGATCAGCCTTCTTGTTATGGTCGAGCTCGCCCCTTGAGAAAGCACAGTGAGGACGAATTTTCTTGTGGTCCGCCTGTCCTTGGCCTACAACAACATTCTTGGACGACCAGTGCTTAACGCCCTCCAAGCTGTAGTCTCAACCTACCACCTGCTCGTGCGGTTTCCCACCGACCGAGGAGTAAGCGAGGTTCGTGAAGACTAATCAATAGCTAAGCAATGCTATATGGTGACCCACAAAGCAAAGCAACTGGCTGAAGCACCGAGCCAAGTGGAGCAACCGGACAAGATGCCAACCCAAGCATTGGATCAGACGCTGCCCATCGAAATCCTAGAAGTGCAGAATGCCTTCCGAAAAGAACGGGTAGAACCTAGTGAGCTTCTTACCCAGATCCCCTTAAAAGAAAATTGTCCAGAGCTAACCGTGCAGGTCGGCCCCGGCCTGGGCTCTTGCGAAAGAGACCACCTGATCGAGTTCCTCCGGTCCAATATGGACGTCTTCGTCTGATCGCTCGCGGACATGCCGGGGATAGACCCTGAGGTCATGGTTCACCGAATCCAAAAGAAACCGACCTGCAAACCTGCAAGGCAGAAGAAATGGAGCTCCGCGCCGAAACGACAACGAGCAGCGTCCGAGGAGGTTGACAAACTTTTCGAAGCCGGCTTCATCCGGAAGGTCTCCTATCCAGATTGGCTCGCCAACGTGGTCCTCGTGAAGAAAGCTAATGGAAAGTGGCGCATGTGCATGGACTACACCGACTTGAACAAGGCCTGCCCAAAGGACAGCTTTCCTCTCCCCAGCATCGACCAGCTCGTTGACTCCACCTCGGGACATCAGTTGCTGACCTTCATGGATGCCTTCTCGAGATAGAATCAAATCTGAATAGCGCCAGAAGACGAAGAGAAGACGGCCTTCATTACCGACAAGGGCCTTTATTGCTACAAAGTGATGCCGCTCGGGTTGAAGAATACTGGAGCAACATATCAAAGGCTGGTCAGCCAGATCTTTAAAAATCAAATAGGCCGAAACATGAAGGTCTATGTGGACGACATGCTGGTGAACAGCCAAACAGCAGAGCACCATATAGCTGACCTCAATGAGGCATTCTCTACACTCAGAAAGTATCAAATGAAGCTCAACCCTGCTAAGTGCGCATTCGGAGTCACCTCGGGCAAATTTCTCGGCTTCGTAGTAACCCAGCATGGAATCGAAGCAAACCCTAAGAAGATCCAAGCGCTACAAGAGATGGTGCCACCAAAGACAGTAAAGGAGGTACATCGGCTCACTAGGCGGGTCGCAGCTCTAAAAAGATTTGTTTCCAGATCGGCCGAGCAGTGCCTCCCATTCTTCAAAATCCTCAAGCGACCGAAGAACTTTCTATGGTCGGAGGAATGCCAGCAAGCTTTTGAAGAGCTTAGGCGCCTTCTTGCTTCCCCTCCATTACTCACAAAACCCCAGCAGGGTGAGCTCCTCTATTTGTACCTGGCCGTCTCCCCGGTCGCGGTAAGCTCGTTCCTGGTCCGAGAAGAGAACAAGCTTCAAAGACGGGTGTATTATACCAGCTAGGTCCTGAGGGATGCTGAGACCCGATATTCCAAGCTGGAGAAAACAATCTTTGCCCTGGTCATCTCGGCTCGGAAGCTCCGACTCTACTTCCAGGCCCACACTGTGGCCATACTGACCGACCAGCCTATGAAGCAAATTCTGCAACGGTCGGATCGTGTCGGGAGGATTGCGAAGTGGGCAGTCGAGCTCGAAAAGTTCGACCTTGAATACCGTCCGAGGCCGGCGATCAAAGCCCAAGCGCTCGCTGACTTTATCATGGAGTGCACTTTGCCGAAAGATCCCGAGCTCGCACACACGCCCACAGAGGAGACCCCGAGGCAACCATGGGTTCTACATGTGGACAGCTCCTCAACCTCGGGAGGTAGCGGAGCAGGCCTCATTCTCACTAGCCCAAATGGGGTAGTTGCGGAGCAGGCTCTACGCTTCGAGTTTCCAACATCGAACAATAAAGCAGAGTACGAGGCACTCATTGCCAGGCTCAAATTGGCAAAGAAGCTGAAGGAGGAGGACCTGAAGGTCTTCAGTGACTTCCAACTGGTCGTGAGCCAGATTTTGGAAGACTTTGAAGCAAGAGAGCCATCGATGTAGAGATATCTCCAAAAGGTGCAAGACCTCACATCCATCTTGGGCTCCTTCAACATCCAGCACATTTCCAGAACAGAGAACGTGAGGGCAGACCAATTGTCGAAGCTGGCGACTTTCCGCATGAGCGAGCTTCCTAAGGCAATAGTGCTCGAATACCTCCAAACGCCCAGTACAGAGGAGCCCGAGCCAACCCTCTGCATCGAGATCGAGCCGAGCTGGATGGACGAGCTCGTCAGCTATCTGCAGAACGAAGTCCTCCCCAATAATGAGCTCGAGGGCTGCCGAATCAGGCATCAAGCCTCCTGATACATACTATAAGAAGGCAAGCTTTATCGAAGGTCGTTCACTTCTCCCCTTCTCAGATGCCTCCGCCAATCATAGGCGAACTATGCTATGCGAGAAGTTCATGAAGGGATATGCGGGAACCACTTGGGAGGACGAGCACTGGCCCACAAAATCCTGCGCCAAGGATACTACTGGCCCACACTTCAAAAGGACGCATCGGACTTCGTCCGAAGGTATGATCGGTGTCAGCGGAATGCCAACATTCAACGCCGGCCCTCGGCCCCGCTGACCTCGATCAGTGCCCTCTGGCCATTCGCCCAATGGAGGATTGATATCCTGGGGCCATTTTTTTTTGGCCATCGGGCAGAGAAAATTTTTGGTTGTCTCCATCGACTACTTCACCAAATGGGTCGAAGCCGAACCAGTGGCCCGGATCTCCGAGCCGAAAATGCGGAACTTTGTCTGAAAGTTAATAATATGTAGATTTGGACTCCCCTGCATCCTTATATCTGACAACGGCCGTCAGTTCGACAACGCCCATTTCAGAGAATTCTGCTCCGAGCACGGCATCGACCACTGCTTCACCTCGGTCGCCCATCCATAGATGAATGGAGAAACCAAGATGACAAACCGCACCATCCTTCAAGGGCTCAAGGCTAGGCTCGACCAATCCAAAGGGCAATGGGTCGAAGATTTCTACAATGTTCTCTGGGCATACAGGATTACATTTCGACTTCCCACTGACGAGACCCTCTTCAACCTGGCGTACGGAACGGAAGCTGTCATCCCCCTGAAAGTCGGGCTCCCCTCACCAAGAGTAGAGTACTATATGCAGCCTCCAACTTCTCTTAGCTCCGGGGCAACTTGGACCTCATTGAGGAGACAAGGGAAGCTACCCGAGTCTGCATGGCGACGTATCAACAGAAGGCGACACAGTACTACAACTCCAGGGTAAAGGCCAAGCTTTTCAAGGTGGGAGATCTCGTCCTCAGGAGAGCTGGAGCTTCTCAGCCTACCAAGCAGGAAAAGCTCGCCCGGAACTGGGAAGGACCATATCGGATTGCTCGAGTCCAGCGGCCCGGAGCGTACAAGTTGGAGTCACTCGAAGGGGTCGAGGGAGCTAGAACTCCAAAAACCTTTGGATGTATTATCAGTAAAGCCCTCAGGGGTCCTCGACGATTGGAAACACAACTCTCGTTCCTTATGTTAATTTATTCGCAGCTCTCCCTTAATTATTCCATACTCTTCCTAATATTGGGACGCTTGTGAACTTCAGGATACTCGACCAAGCTCGGATGCCCGACTAAGCTCGGATGCCCCAGCCAAGTTTAGGATACCTCGCTACGTTGACGTCGAGCTCGGCCTCGATCTCCATCAAAGACCCCGACCAAGATCGGAATGCCCCGTTGAGTTGACAACGAGCCCAAGCTTCCTCGACCTCGGAAAGCGTCGCGGGGTCGACAACGAGCCCAAGCTCCCTCGACCTCGTGCTCGATCCTCCGACTAAGGTCGGGATGCCCTGCTGAGTCGACAGCGAGCCCAAGCTCCCTCGACCTCGGAAAGCTTCGCGGGGTCGACAGCGAGCCCAAGTTCCCTCGACCTCGTGCTCGATCCCCCGACTAAGGTCGGAATGCCCCGCTGAGTCGACAGCGAGCCCAATCTCCCTCGACCTCGGAAATCGTCGCGGGGTCGACAGCGAGCCCAAGCTCCATCGACCTCGTGCTCAATTCTCCGACTAAGGTCAGGATGCCCCGCTGAGTCGACAGCGAGCCTAAGCTTCCTCGACCTCGGAAAACATTGCGAGGTCGACAGCGAGCCCAAGCTCCCTCGACCTCGTGCTCGATCCTCCGACTAAGGTCGGGATGCCCCGCTGAGTCGACAGTGAGCCCAAGCTCCCTCAACCTCGTGCTCGATCCTCCGACTAAAGTCGGGATGCCCCGCTGAGTCGACAGCGAGCTCAAGCTCCCTCGACCTCGGGAAGCGTCACAGGGTCGATAGCGAGCCCAAGCTCCTTCGACCTCGTGCTCGATCCTCCGACTAAGGTCGGGATGCTCTGCTGAGTCGACAGCGAGCCCAAACTCCCTCGACCTCGGAAAGCATCGCCAAGTCGACAGCGAACCCAAGCTCCCTTGACCCTGGGAAACACCGCCGAACAACGCCGAGTCGATAGCGGACCAAGCCTCCCTCGACCTCGCGCATAATCTTCCAACCAAGCTCGGAAAGCTCCTTACCATCAATCTCCAGCTCGACCTTCACCTACTCTAGACTCCTTCGAACGAAAGCCCGGCTAAGTCCGAACGTCAACTTAAGCCGAGACGGCCTGCCACGACGACCTCGAGCTCTGCCCGACGATGCCCTGGCCAAGCTCGGAAATGCCAAGTCACTGGCCATAAGCTCGAGTTCAGCCTGATGACACCTCGACCGAGTTCGAGATCAAAGAGCATGAAAGCTCCAATGATGACCCAGCCTCGGCCTATGTTATCGTTGAGCCTGAGCTCGAAGCTTCAACAAGCTTCTCCTGGAAGCCGAGTCCAAGGACTTGGCGAAATCTCTTCAGAAGGTAGGCCTAAAGGCTTAGCAGGACTTCTTCGAAGCTCGAGCACAAGGACTTAGCGAGTCCTCCTAAAGTCTAGGCCTAGAGCCTTAGCGTAATTCCTCCAGAAGTGGAGTTTGAAGACTTAGCAAATTCTATTGAATTCTACCGGAGCCTAAGTCTAAAGACTCAGTCGAGCTCGAAGACCTGGTGAAATGCGGCAGACAAGAATCCAACTCAAGCAGCCAAAATAAAAGTTTATCAACTATGCAAACACAAGCAGGCACAAACACTCGCAGAGTCTGAAAAGAAGATATTTCATTAATAAAAGCCCGAGGGCTGAGTACAAAACTTAACCTTGAGGTCGACACATCTGGCCGGACAGTGGCCGCAGAGGTCGACCTCGTTTACAAAAGAACAAAGAAAAAGAGAGAAAAAAGGAGGCCAAGTCCTAAGGGGCAGCTACAGCTTCGACGCCGACCTCGAGGTCATCCACAACAATCACCTTGGAATTTTCAGCCGAAGCCTCCTCAGGTTCCTCCACCGATTCGGGCACATTCACAGTAGCCTCAGTTGGAATGCCGCCAGCAGCCTTGGGAGCAACTTCAGACGCTCCTTTAGAAACGCCTCCGGCAACTTCTCCGGGGGAAGCCTCCTGAACAGTCTCCTCGACCGCTTCAACCCCAGCCTCGATGGCTTCCTGCTCAGCATCGGGGCCCGCAGGCGTCCTGCTGGCTGCATTGCTGTCCGCCGGACCTTCAGGCTCGTCCTCGCCCTCGACGATTCCCCCACCGGGCTGAAGAATATCGAGATCGTACTGAGGGCAGATCCGTCGCATCTGCCTTCGGAAGTCTTCGAAGCTGCGGATAAGCCCGTCCACAGCCTCTTCCTCCATCAAGTTGCGGAACTCTTCCGACTTCCGGAAGAGTTGCACCGCATTTTGGGCTTGCTCCAAAGCCCTTTTTTCTTGAGCCTCGAGCTACTCGATCTTCAGCCGGGCGACCCCCGCCTCATGTTGATGACCAACGATCGCAGAGCGAGCTTCGGCCAGATGCGCCTCGAAAGCACGCACCTCTGACCTGTCCAAAGTGTGCCGGCCTTCTCCTCTTTGAGCTCCGCAATCACTGATTGTAGCTTGACCTCGGCGGCCTCGGTCCTCGCAAGGGCCTCCCTCCGCAAGGCCTCAGCTTCGCCAAGCCTCTTCTCGGCCTCCTCCTACGCCCTCAGGCACCTCCGAGCCTTATCTCGATAGTCGGCCGCCACAGAGATCAACATATCGACCTCGTGAAGATGCTATAAAAAAATGAAGGAGTGAGCCGAGACCGAAAGTCGAATATGGGAGTTAAGGCCAAGAAATAACTTGCCCGAATGGCGGAGCAGAAGGTCCCATCAATGAGGCTGTTAAAGTCCGCAGCCTGGAACTCGGCTCGATCGACCGGAAGCAGCGTGATGCGAAATACTTGACGTGCTATCTGGCCGTCGTGGAGAGCTGAGTCACCCTCGAAGACGGTCCACTCTGGGCAGTAGGGCCTCCCCTCCGGACGGGTCTCATCCCTTGAAGGACCCGGAAGATTGGGTCTCGCCGAGCTCGACGGAGATGAGCTCGGGACCCCTAGGCCGCTCCCTGGCTTGGGGACCGAGCGCCGCAACCGGATGACCTGACGACCGGAATGCTGAGAGATAGGGGCTGGACAAGCGAGGGCCGCAGAAGTCCTCGCAGAGCTCGAGCCCGCGCGCTCGGTGCCCGGAACCTCCTTCCGGACAGGGTCGGAAGTCCCGGTCCTAGGGACACACGCTTCGGTGGCCGCGCCCATCGAGGACCTGGCTTTCTTCCTAGGCTCGGGTGGAGCCCCGCCGGTCTCGGCCGCCCTCTTCTTGTACCGGGCATAAAGAGCTGCGTTACTGGTCACCATCCCGGAATATCTAAAAAGATGAAAAAAGAAAAGCCTGAATGTCAAGTTGTCACTAAAGAAGAAAGGGAAGAGAGAAAAAGAGAAAAAGCAAAACAAACAAGATAAAAGACGACAGAACATAGCTACATAACCGCTCTTACCCTGAGGGCGCGCCGAGCTCAAGCCGACATTCACCAAAGCCACCTCGCTCACGAGGTCGTTCAGAAGAATGTTCTCCTCGAGGCTGTAAAGAGCGTCGAGGGTCTTCTACTCGCTCTCTAAAAGTCTGGGGAGCTTGTTGGCAGCCTTGAGCCGGGCATGCCCCCACTTGGGGTCGAATTCCCACGTGCGCTCGGAGGAAAGAAAGAAAAACCTCTCCTTCCACCCATGAATGGATGAAGGAGCACCTCGGAAGAGTGACCTACCGCCCCGAAGGGCAAGGTAAAGCCACTCCCCATCCGCCGGATTGGACTTCAACAAGAAGTACCGACGGAAGACATTTACCGAGGTCGGTATCCCGTGCGCAAGGCAGAGGGACAAAAAACCGACGATGGTCCTCCATGCGTTCGGAGTGAGCTGCACCGGGACAAGCTGATATGTCGCCAGTGGCTCGTTCACGAACCCATGCAAGAAAAATCGCAGTTCGGCCAGAGTGTCTCTACGTACACCCCGATCCGACCTGGGGGAGGCCTCGTCACCCGATCCTCCGACCCCGCGGGTTCAAGATGAAACCCGCGCCGAGGAAAAAATCACTCGCCGATCATTTCCAACTCCTCCTCGCCCAAAGTGGACCCGACTTCGTCCGGGCCATGACCCATCTCAAAAAAAAAGAAGAAAGAAGAAGAAAAGAGGACAAAAACCCTCCGAGCAAATGAAGGGGGAGCACCTACTGAGATTTCCACCGAAAGTGCCGACGACCCGGAGGTGGAAGATCAAGATGATCACCGGAAAACACCTCAGAGCGCCGCCGAAAGAAACTAAACGAAGATCGAAGAATAAGGGAGAAGAAAGCAGAAGAAGAAACAACAACAGCGGCGGCCAAACGAGAGTCCTTAGGGCCAGAATAAGGATTTATATAGACCCTCCCAACGGCCCAAATCGGAAAGACCGGATCCCGACTTCAGTCCCGATCGTGCCACGTGTCAGCTCCGAAAATCGAAGCGACATACCAACCTGGATCGACACCTCAGAAGCGGAATCGAGGCGGCGTCCCGTCGGATCCCGCAACCTCATCATGTGCCCACGACGTGAAGCCACCTCGAAAAATGAAAGGGTGTCGCCCCGTCTCCTCTCATTAAAGATGCCCCGAAGCACGCGAAACGCCGGAATAATTTAAAGCTTTCTAGCCCTCACTAGTACAATAAAGGCAACGACTTCCCTCGCCCGAGCTCATAAGTAGCTCGAACTCGGAAGTCGGGGGATAGTGTTGGAAAAAAATGGATCGCCCCGAAACACGTGAACGCATCGCCAGCACGTGACTGGAGGCACCCGACCTTAGGATGCCCGACTTCAAGGCGCTCGACCTCAGAGACGCCCGACCTGGCGCCCGACCAGGCGCTCGACTTCGAGGCGTCCGACTTGGGCACCCGACCTCGGCATTCTTGACCTCGGAAGCCCGACCTCACCATCCACCCGGTACGGTCACATCCTTCTGCAGCCTAATCGGAGACCATTCCCTGCTACCGCTGTCAACAATTAATGCGCATGGCCTTCGCAGATCTCCGGCTCATTCAACAATTAATGCGCATGCTATCCACGGATCTCAAGCCCTCCACGGCAACCAGTTGACCCACTCAACTACGTCCGATCACCCACGACGACTCATTGGCTCCAGCCTGATCTTGCACGGCAATGCATTAATTCACACGATCGTGCTCAATCATGGCGGCAACTCATTCGCCCCGTCACATCACAGGTAATCCTGTACCCCTCTATAAAAGAGAAACCTCTCCCTCTTAGAGAAATGTCCGAACTTTGAAAACTTTAGGAGATAATCTCTCTCCCTCTACAAAATAGCCCCCTCTGACTTAAGCATCGGAGGGCTGGCGCCGGAAACCCCGGCCACCGGCTTCTTGCAGGTCCCCCGGAGGACGTAGCCCACCGACGGACCGCCACCCGCCACTCTTGCCGGAGCTCCCCCTTTTCAGCCAGTGGTCGCCCCCTGGTCCAATTTCCAGCAACAATTACGAATTACAAGGATTAAGTAGATAGTCGACTAAGAGTGATTAAGTAGATAGTGGACTACAAGCTAAGTTCTTTGAAGTTAAGAGAAGCCTAGGATACTGTTGGAAGAGAGGTCAGGAGACGAAATGGCAGGTGTGGATAGGAGGTGATGGAGGTTCAGTCACAGTTTTTGGCTTGTACTCCCTATTCAATTCAAAAGACATCTCATTTGATGCTGTTCATTGGCGTTTCTTTTGGTTAAGTTGCTTGTCCAGTGAAGAAATAAGCTGCGATTGCTACAAACTCAAGCAAAATGTCTATCGTTCCGTTCTTTCCATAATTTCCAAAACATTAGGCCAGAGCCCGCCCGCAAGGCTGGGCCTTGAGCAGGCCGGGAAGGCCTGGCCGGTGAATTGGTCTACCGGAAAGAGCCTGCCCAACCCATTTCATGCTGAAAGATGTTTCTCCAGGGAGGAGAGGCTCTTGTTTTGAGAGAGGATGATTCAGAGAAGGGTGGTTTGTGCTTGTAGTACTTGAAACGAATCATTCTCCAAGATACATTCTCCAATAGGGATTTTCCAATGGACCAAACCACAACCTGCAAAGTATAAAAAAGAATTATGTATCAATAAATTTCTTTTGAGAAAAATCCAAACAAATATTTTTGAGTCCTAATAATTTATATATGTATTACTCTATCAAATCTCACCCTCAGATTTGGTAAAAACTAACAAATTTATATGAGACACAATCAAAAGCTACAAATATAATAAAAGCAATCCTTAATAAGCTTTCAAATTCCCACAGATTATAAGCTTGTCTATGCTATAATACTGGGATATAATATTAAAAGCGATCACAACCCCCCCCCCCCCCCCCAAAAAAAAAAAATAATATGGAATTTGGGATCGATTGCTAGAGGCACCGCCCCCTAAAGAACGTGGCATCACATCGTACATCTGAAAAAGCTGTCTGATTTTTTAAAAAAAATTATAGAAACAAAACTTTATTAGAAATTTGGTTAAAACAACAAAACTATAGAAATATTATTACGAGTTTAGTTAAAAATTCAACAGTGAATAAATTTAATGTATTGAAAACAACCAGATTACAAGAAAAATAAATTAAGAGCCATGCCCACTACTATTGCGTTGCACAAGAGCTAGCTCAAGCTCGAGGACCATTTATATCGGACAAGAATATTGGCTTGATCCAAGTCTCACCTAGTTTGTGAACTAAAGCAATCCTAGTCCAATCTTCCCTACAATCTATTCATGTGTTAATTTTTGTATAATCACTACGTCATCTTGAGTATGATAATATATGATAGTTTTTTTTGTATTGTGCAGTTGTTTTGTATCTTGTTTTAGTTCTAATAATACCTCTAAATTTTAGGTAGTCTTTTCCCTGATTAGAAAAGATTTTAGATTATCTTGAACCAGAGTTGGTCCTATTGATGTGTTAATTTGGTAGCATGAACAACGGCTACCCGGTTAAGATGTATGGATTACATAGAACGAAATTGGCAATGATGAAAGCAATACTAAGGTTGGTGGCTGTCCTTGATGTTAAACACTGAGCAAACATCTAGAACAGGGAGCAAACAATTAAAATCTTTTTATTAGCTGACAACAACTTCAGACCATAGAGATGATCTACAAGTTGTTCATGAACTTATATTTTCTAGATAGAGAATGCACTAACCATGCCATAGACTCTGGCACCGACCACCTTGTTTGTTCAGTTGGTTGAAGAATTACGATGTTTAGCTAATCTTATGGCCTAAGGCTCTAATGGCATTCTTTTCTAATAGACCGGATTTTTAAAATCACAGCCTTCAGGTGTGCATATCATAGTTCATCGAATCCGGCCTCATTGTTCAACATCACCTTAAGTTAGCAAAACACAGAGCCACCACAGATTCATGTCTTAGTAGTGGTTACTTTTGGAATTAGATTAACTTGCCGACGTCCATGGCGCAGCCACAGAGTAGGGATTAATCAAACTAAGTCGAGTGGCATGTCGACTATAGGCTCAACATCCAATTCTGAGACTCCATGCGTTGAATTGGAATCGTTCAATATTGGTCATACTTAAGGTTTCAGGGATTGTCCTGCAGCAGCCGCCCAGCCCAATTCAAATACATAACGTAGTCTTCCAATTAAAGTTAGTTCCGCGTCTCCAAACCCAAGGCCACTAAAAACTCAGCAGCACCGATTTCTCCACAAAGTACGTGAGCACCATCTTCTTCACGTCTCATCAGGCAAAGCAGGCCTCTGCTTAAGAACTCTGAAGGAAATAAAGGATATCATGGACTCCAGATCTCCAGCTGAAGAAGACAGCTACGCAGTGCCCTTCTCACCCCTCCACGGTGATGAACGGTTCTATGCTTGGCTTACTTCCGGGGATTCAGCTCCAATGGGCTTGTCTTCTGGAGTTCATCGCAGGGCCTGCGGCCGGGTTCCTTTCGACTGGGAAACACGGCCGGGTACGCCCAAGAGGCTGACTAAAGGAGAAGCAATTCCGCCGCTCAGCCCCCACCGATGCTGCAGGGTGCACAGCTTGCTCGACGCAGCTGCCGAGCCGAAGCAACCTCAACGCCGTTGGGGTTTCGGATTTGGAACGCCGTGACAAGCCATGGAAGCAAGAACCAGAGACAGAAGAAAGCACGTGAGTGCATGTCAAGTCGTGGTTACTGGAGCACCACGATGGCTTCTAATAGTTGCTTCATGAAACCATGGAAGCTAGCGATTTTTGGTCGTGTCAAGAGGTGAGACTTTTGATGACCATCCGCATGTGTGTTTGGAGGAGTTTAGGCCTTGTTCAGACAGGATAGATTCTCTAAAAATCTGGAGATCGATCTCACCTATCAGAGTTCATGGTGAGAGAATCTTTGATGTTCATACTTTCTATGTGGTGGGTTATGCTTGATGTGGAATAAATATGATATCTTCTTTCTTCCTCATTAGAAATGAAGAAGCGGACAGATTATACACATTGTAAATTTGAAATTTTCTCCATGTGTTGATCTCTATGTTGTCATGGTTCAAGAAACTAATCAGTAAAAAAAAGAAAATCTTGAATTAAATATATGGAGAATAGGTATCATATAGTATGCAATTTAAGATTCTAGTTAAACAAGAAGCTCACTTTTAGGGACTATGGCTTTGAGTTACGATCAGATGTAAGTTAGCCATGCTGATGATGACTAGAAAAGCTTCTCTCTTTTACATCTCTAATATTATAAAGAAAATTATGCTAAGATTTCGTTTTTGGTCATTATGCATTTGCTTGTATTGAAAAGATGATACGGACATGTAATGCTCTTTATGTATCCACGTTCAAATTAAGAATGGCACGCTCTTTTTTTCTTTTTCTTTTTTTTCCGTGAGCAAGATTCAGAGATTTGAACCTTGACCTCCTCCCAGGGCAAGTCTTTAGGGAAGAGGTGTCGTTGGTCAAAGACACACCCTAGTTAGTTCAATTTTTATATTTGTTAGAAAAATAAGAGTAGTCCACCAGGAAGTGGAAGTGCATTTACTAAATGGAGATTGCAGTAATTGATGCTTCCTCTTGCAAAATCACACAGATGATCTAGCACCAGTTAGAGATGATTAATATTGATTTGTGCACATGATGACTTAAATAAGGAACACCCATATGTATCTCAAGCGAATAACTTCCACGAACAAACTCTCCTTAAGTAATGATGGAAGGAGGATCTACATTCTTGCATGAAAAATGAGTTCCACTACATTTTCAGAGATTAGAAAATAATGAAATATTTTCTGCAAGGGCATTTCAATGCAGAAAAAGCCTATTTGTTAAATTATCTTCTATTTGTTAAATGCACAATCAAGAGAACGGTGTTAGGAAAAAGACCACATTAAAGAGCAAATTATATGGACGCAGCCTCAACAAATTCTAGTACAAGAAAGAAAAATAATCACCTGCCTCAATAATCTAAAATGGCTGAAGGTCATGAGGGAAGGAGAAGATGAAAGACAGAAAATAACTTGTGAGGACTGGTACGGGTATATATTTAGTCCTACATTGGCTATATATTAGGTAGATCTTAGGCATTTATACAAGATTAAGAAACTTAAATAACATTTTCTGACTAGTTTGTTTAGATGAGATCTTAAGTTGTTACAGTAATATAGGAATGAACATAGCCCAACATATATAAACTAGAGAACACTATAGCACGGGCCTATTTAGGCTAACCACGAGCTGATTTTGGCATTTGTGATTTGATTTGTACTATTTGTAAATGAATTTGGATTCTTAGCCTAGCAACAATGCAAGAGTTTAAATGGAGAAAGTATGTGAGGATCTGTGCCAGCATATGTTTAGACCCATATCGACTATATATTGAATAGTTTTATAAATAACATTATCTATCTAGTCATTCGGGAGAGGTTTCAGATTGTTACAGAGCTAATCATTGTTCATCAACAAAAGAGGAGGGGAAGAGCAAAGAAAACTAGAGATGATGTCTCCCAAGAGAGGAGACAAGGAAGCAACACAGAGGACTTTGATGGTGAGAAAACCGCTTCATGTGAAATAGTTCAGGGCATGGAAGAGGGAAGTAGTGCATCCCCGGAGAATGTGAAGAAGCCAAATAATCATTGCAAGAGCTTGCCTCAGAGGGCAGCAAGTTAAATTTCGAGCATTCAACTTGTAGTAGAAATTACTAGAATGTGATAGGTGTGATGGGGGTTTAAATAGTTTAAGATTAGAACATCACCAAGTCGATCGTCCTCTCTCTCATGTAATAGGGATTTAGTTTAAAGGGAAGATATGAGGTGTTGTATAGTTTCTAGTACAAAATATAAGATTGGATAGGGTTTACTTCTGAAAATTGAACAGCTCTTATCTTTAGTTTAGATATGACAAATCCTAGGTAAATGCTAAGATTTGGGCTTTTGTATCTGCCCAAGGAGAATTGTTTGTTCTTCTACTCCTTGATGAAGCTTATGGAGGAGATCAATCTCTGTTCTGTTCAAGGATTGGCAATTCATAATGCCTTATGCACCCAGGTGTTCTGTGCTTGCAGGTGATCGCATTAGTGACTTATGATAATTCAATCGGAAAACACTAGCTTAATTCCGATGAATGGCTCCCAATCAAGTGACTAAAATTGTGTCCAACTGCATCATTTTGTGCCCGATCAAACTCCCAAGACTATGAATGTCTGAGGAAGAACATGAAGCACCACAGAATCTATTTTAGATGCTTGAATATCTAGTTTTAAATTGGCTGATGGTATGACAATTGGAATCTTTGCTTACCATTCTCTTCTTCTTAAACCACCCATTTTCGGTTGAATTTGATGACAGCCGGTAGTTATTGTAATGGCGTGCAAATCACAGACCTTGGCATACCAATGATATGTGAATTTCTTGCAACTATCAATGTTGAAGGGTGTCAACTTGCCAAATTGTTGAAGTCTCTTGGTCTTGACACAAGGTAGCCGAATTTGAATCCTACATTCACTACATTTCGTGATGTCAATAAACCAAGATCTTGAATCACAAATCACTGATAAAAAGTAATTGCTTTTGAGAGGAGCATGCAAAGTAATTTGTTCAAAGCTCAAAACCTTAATTTAATGACATTAATCAGCTTATGCAGGAGGGAGAATCTACGAGTGTTTCGTGGGAGCAGGAATCTCCGACAGTCACCCCTTATAATATCACCAAATCAATTCAAAAGGTGATAACAATGTCATGCTATAATTATGTTTGCAATATATTCGACCTTTCCACTCTCTTTGTTTGTTCTTATCCACTTCCTTCATATCCAAACCCTAGCAAACATCTCATGCTCATCTTTCCGTGCCTGAACCTGCCATGCTCATGCCTTTACGGGCATACGAAAACCCCTTGGCAAGCATAGCTGACCCTTCTAAGTATCTTGATACTGGAGGAGCAGCCAACCAAATCGACTCTGCCACCCAAACCATAGCCTGAAGCCATTGTTGCAGCACATGGGATCTCCAAGCTTTCCCATTACATAACATTACTAAAAGTTATCCCACCCTGGAAGCAAAGAAGATACATGCCCTACAAGCTAACTTAGGTACGCATGTATTATAAAATTCCATTGTTAAAGATATCTTTCTACGTGCCGATCGGTCTCCATTCCTGTAGCGTGGCCTCTATGCTTCTTCATGGCTATCCATCCTCCTCTCCCACCTTAAAAACCACCATCTTTTCTCTTCTTATATTATCCTGCGGCCGCGGCGATGGCCACGTGACCCCCAACCATTCTTCCGTTTGACCGGATTCCTTCCCCTACCTCTTCCTCCATCCTCGGATACTCTCGCTCCTGCACGTGCGAGGCCGGCATGGATGGGATGCGGCCGCTGCACGGACTCACCGCCTCACGTGCTTCCGTGCGTCGCGCTGGGCGCGCTCCCCCACGCGGTCCACGCACCGTCCGGTGACACGTGCAGCAGCGTAGGATTCTGGCAACCTAGTTTATTTTAAAAAAACTGGATTAGTACCGCCAGATATCATCAATTAACAAAACAATAATGAAGAGGGGAGAACGTGGGGAATGATTCGTTTCCACTGACCGGGGTGATTATTTTAACCTCCCCCTTTCACCGTCGACGACCATCCCGCTCCCCTTTTTGCACCGGCCTGCACCGTATCCTTTGGTTCTATGCATGTTTGGTTGATAAGAGTTACTCTCGAGTGAAATAAAAATGATGGCTTTCACTCCAACTATTTAGTTTAAAGGTTATAATTCCATTCAATAAAAACATGCAGGATAATAAGGTTATAATCTTATTAGTGTTAGATTTATTAAAAAATAATAATTTTAAGAGTCTACGTGGCAAGTATAAAAGGGAAATGCAGGATTGTAGTTCAAGCATATTATAGTTATGCTGAACAAAATTTTGTGAACATTTTTCTTTCACTTTTATATATATATATATATATATATATTATCGATTGGTCTTATCTCTTCTGTCTCGTAGCATATAAGTCAAGTATAGCATGGGCTGAATAACCGTGGTAATATTTACGTTATTATAAACCATGGGCTAGGGGGAAAAGTTAGGTCACCGAGAGGGTGGTAGCATCCGATTTTATTATTCCCATCGTTGTGAAACAGCTGGCTGTCCCTTTCCCTTTGATGTGAAGGCATTCACGGCGAACGTTATCCGGTCTTCATGGCCGATGCTCTCCACTTCCCTTCCTCTCTTAAACGGGGGCCCACCACCCGGTTGGGGAACGTCGATCAAACGGCTGCGCGTCGATGGGATCCGAGATATCAGACCCCACAGCAGTGGATCATCATACCAGGTTATGTATCAGTGTCACTCCTCAATGATTCCGCGGACCCGTGGTACGGTTGGCCTGCTCGCACCTTCGTTCTATCTGTCGGACCGCGTGATGAAAGACAAAGCGATCAAAGGGAAAGGAATGATCTCAGCGGTGTCCAGGCCCCACCACCGTCCGATCAACGTTTGACCGCGATCTTGATGGCGCCTGGTGATTCCAGGTCCCATAACCGCCCACACCGTTTCGACTCTCACCGACCCGCGGCGTAACCGCGTAACCGACCATGCAATTTATACCCGGACCATTTCGCTCTTCAACTAGCGGTATGCTCACCCGCAATAATAAGGGTTTCTTATCACTTCCTTCAGCGGCTTAAAATCCGAGTGACCCGTCACCATCGCCATGTGATCTAAATCAGACGCTGTCGGCTGTGGGTTCCACCGATTCTTTTCTTTATCTAAAAATAGTAAAAAGCACCACCTTATTTGTTTTTCCCTGACAGCGAAGGGCCCAGATACTCTGCTGACGACTCGATCATCATCGGACGGATAGTATCCCATGATGGACGGAGATTCCATCATGGTTGCGGCCTATTCTAGTAACCGTCCGATCAATATCAGAACGCTCTCAGCATCGGGGACCACGGAGCATGGAACTCCGACGTTCGGATCATCTCCGTCTCGCGGCAAGGCAACAGGAACGGAAAGGAGCAGGGTGGTGAGCGTACGGGATGCGGTGACGGGAATCGGACAGAAAGAGGCGGAAGGGGCTAGAAAAAGAGCGGCGGCCGTGGGTTGTAAGGACGCTCCACGTGGCTTGATATCATCGCGCGAGAAGGCGGCAAGATGGAATGGGATCCGCGCGACGCCTCTTCGATGCGTCTCATTATTAGATGGATCAGGTCCAGTGGACCAGACCAATAGTCACTAGCCACGTTACCTCTGGTATACATACAAGCAATTGAGAGACGCCACTTATCCACCGGACATATGCGAATGGTCCACTGAACCTGGTCCATGCAATAATTTCTTCCCTGGGGTCCTCCTGTCTGCTGCCCTCCCCTCCCCGTCCCCACCATTCTTGCTTCCCCCTTCCCAAGCACCCGCATCTCCTCCCTCGCGGAATCCCCAAGCTATCCAGCCCCACCAATCAAACATTCAAATTCTCCAACTACTTTTGTCTTTTTATTCCGTCATACGTTATTCTAAAGAGTTCCGAAGAAGAGCCAGATGTGGGCTTTTGTCTTGTTTGCTAAGCGGTCAAGAAGACCGCCACGGTAGCCAGTGAAAAGCTTCCACTTGCCCCGGGCTCTTTCATTTTATTTTCAGATTTTTTTTATTTTACAAATAAATGAAAATTTAAAATATGCATCGTTTCCCGTGCGCACACAGCCACTCTCTCTCTCTCTCTCTCTCTCTCTCTCTCTCTCTCCCCTTCGCCTCCTTAAGCCACCATCTTCTCCGCCTCTATATGTGTGTCCACCTCCCCC
Source organism: Phoenix dactylifera (assembly GCF_009389715.1). Classification (NCBI taxonomy): domain Eukaryota; kingdom Viridiplantae; phylum Streptophyta; class Magnoliopsida; order Arecales; family Arecaceae; genus Phoenix; species Phoenix dactylifera. The sequence continues at coordinate 711,255 of NW_024067738.1, read as the reverse complement.
GGGGCTTCCCCTTCTTTCTTCTATTCCAAGCGTTCAATCAAAACTTTCTTTCTCCTCAACTCGTTAATCCGGGAATACCCTGGCAACGTCATGGACATGGACACTTCACACAACTGGCTCGCCTTCTCCCTCTCCAACCATCAGCCCTACCTCCTCGAGGCTCTCTCCTCCGCCCCTTCCCATGGTCTTCATATATCCCTCCCTCCCCCCCTCCTCTCATATGGCTTCTAAGATTCAAAGTATGACGGGTTTTTATTTTTTTGGGTGGAACTATATTGTAGGTGGGGTGGAGATGACTGCGGAGGAGCGGGGAGGATCGTCGGAGGTAGCGGGGCTGGCGGTGGTGGGACCGAAGCTGGAGGACTTCCTCGGCGGGTGTGGCGAGCCGATGGGGCGTTACTCTGGCGGCGAGGCCGGGGACGCAGCCGGGATCTACGACTCTGAACTGAAGCACATCGCCGCCGGGTTCCTGCAGGGGTTACCGGCGGCAGCGGAGCAGCAGGACTCCGAGGCGGCGAAGGCGGCGGCGCCGGCGGAGTCACGGAAGGCCGTCGAAACCTTCGGCCAGCGCACATCTATCTACCGCGGCGTCACCAGGTGAGAGAGCTAAGATTTTTCGTACAAAGACTTCACGGGAAGAAGAAATTTCCCGTTTTCTCCATCTGTAGGGTTAAGTTTTAAGACGGGGAGCATTTTTTGGCAGACATCGATGGACGGGGAGGTACGAGGCGCACCTGTGGGACAACAGCTGCCGCCGGGAGGGGCAAAGCCGGAAAGGAAGGCAAGGTACGCCGTTCTCGCTATCGTCCGCCGTGAGCGCAATGTAAGTTTTTTCTTGCGTAGTTTGCTAACATGCGCTTCCTAATCTTTGCTGCTGTCCTCGTGGCGCGTTCTTATTGGCTGCATGCTGTCGTCTTGTTCAGTCTATCTAGGTAAGAACATTTTGTTCTCTTCCCTACTTTTGAAGGATCTAAAAATAGAAATCAGTTGAATTATTGGATATTTTTACTTATTTAAAATGGGAAAAAATGTAGGTGGATACGATAAGGAGGAGAAGGCGGCGAGGGCTTACGATCTCGCAGCGCTCAAGTACTGGGGTCCGACCACCACCACCAACTTTCCGGTAAGCTATTCTTATGTTGATTTTATGAACGACCAGGTCAAATTTGGTATTTGAATAAGTATACGGATACTGATGTATACGTACGTATTTGATAGATCTCCAACTACGAGAAGGAACTTGAGGAGATGAAGAACATGACCCGACAGGAGTTTGTCGCATCGCTCAGAAGGTGACGTCGTCACCATGTGATTTCAATTCTCGAGCACATGCAAAAAAAAAAAATACATGCATGCATGCAACCTTATGTAATTTTACGTGTATTTTTTCCTGAAAGAAAAATTGTGCTTGTTGGGATTTGTACAGGAAGAGCAGTGGGTTCTCCAGAGGCGCCTCAATCTATAGAGGAGTCACCAGGTTTGTGATATCAGTGCTTCCATCCTGCAGTTCAAACTTGGAGTATACGGAGTGGATTTTCTTTTTTTTATTTTATAACAGTCCTTATAGTTAAAAATTTGTTAAACTTTTCCGTGTTATTGTAAAACATTTTATAGACACCATCAACATGGCCGGTGGCAAGCAAGAATTGGAAGGGTAGCAGGCAACAAAGATCTTTATCTTGGAACCTTTAGTAAGTATTTTGATTTTTAATTGAAGCAAAGATATAGAAGAATAGATGTGGTGATTGATAGTTGATGGAATGGGACTGGGTTTGCACCGCAGGCACTCAGGAAGAGGCGGCGGAGGCCTACGACATTGCAGCAATTAAGTTTCGGGGGCTCAATGCAGTGACCAACTTTGACATTAGCCGCTACGATGTCAAGAGCATCGCCAACAGAAACCTTCCCATCGGCGGGATGACTGGCCGGGCCTCCAAGGCCTCAGAATCTTCGTCATCATGCTCATCTGATGCCGTGACCGTCGAAGCCAAACAGCTGTTGGACGGCCGGGATCCCTCGGCCTCACTTGGGTTTGCTGCGCTCCCCATTAAGCACGATCAAGAATTCTGGTCCTTGTTTGCACTCCATCAGCAGCAGCAGCAGCAGCAGCAGCAAAGTAATCAAGCTTCAGGCTTCGGTCTCTTCTCCTCTGGTGTTACTGTGGACTTTTCTACAGCTTCTAACGGCGTTATGAGCCAAGGGTTTGGGGGGAGCGTTGTGTGGAACAATGGTGTTTTAGAACAGCAGCAGGAGCAATCACAGAACAATAGTTGCTCTTCTATCCCTTATGCCACCCCCATTGCCTTTGGAGGGAATTACGAGGGCTCCGGCTATGTGGGGAGCTGGGTCACCCCACCACCCTCTTACTACCACGAAGCTGCCAAGCCCAATGTGGCAGTCTTTCAGACACCTATATTCGGAATGGAATGATATGGATGGGTGGGAAGGCGAGAGGAGATCACACTTGCTTGCAGAGGGAAAGAGAGTCAAAAGTGAGATATAGACTATGGGAGGTGATGTGAACTGACCACACTCACAAACATAAAGAAGTGAAGGAGAACAGAGGGAGGACTGACAAGAAGACTAACAAGATATCAAAAGTTTTGCTCATAGTCATGCGCCCAACTTCTTTTACTTTTTGGTTTTCTTTTACTGACATGATTCTACGTTGTCATCATCATCATCAGTGTAATGGAAACAAGAACCCTTTTGTAGCTTTTCTCTTTCCTTTCTTTTATTTCCAATTTCATGCTATCAGCTTGTACCGTCAGTAGGTAAGAAAAGAGCCCGTATAAGATTTCAGGACGCATTCTAAACAGCCCGTATAAGATTTCAGAACACATTCTATATTTGCCAAGAGAATTTCAGGTCATGTGTGCAATGAATAGGAATGGTTGATGGGATAGGGCAAGAAGTAATGCAATGAATACAGCCAGACGAGAGGTTCAGGTAGCTCAGCAGGTTAGAGCAAAGGAGAGAGCTGATTTAAATAAAAAGCCAATGACAGTAAAGCTGGGGTTTGAAATATAGAACCATATAATAATGTTACTATGAAGTGAAATTATGGTTTCATGATACCTCGTCAGCACCATTCTACCTTTTATCTACTCCATCAGTTCGGACATACTTGGGTAAATATGAGGAATCTTGCATATAAAAAACTAAGTCTATAGCTTTTGCTAAGAGCTTCACTGTGGTTAATTGTAAACCTCTTCGTCAATGGTAGATTCATGACGATGAAGTTCGAAAGAGATCTGTTTATTTTTTAAAGTAAATGCACACAAAACAATACCCAGGAGTAGGAGTAGCCTTTTTAGCTAATCGTTGCTGCATCTCCATTATGTCAACTCAAATAAATGATCATTCATATGGCTTTCAGAGTACATATAGGAAATTAGTTACTTTCATCTTGGTTAGTTCTAGTAAGATCTTCGATATCTTAGACATTCTTACTTCGAAATGAAGGAAACTGGACATTCCTATCCATCATAAATTTTGCCACTTCATGATCTAGCTTTTAGCTTTTATTCCTATGTTGGCATACATCACTCCGTTAATTACCAACTTTCCTACCTTCACGTTACTACGAGATCTCTTTTTTCATCACTTATGCCAAAGCATTTTCTTCGAACTTTTTCAAGTGGTCTTTAGTGTCCCTTCTATGTGCACCTTTATAACAATTCCTCAAACCTCTATCTAAACAATGCGGAATTACACCCCTCTCTAATCATAGGAGATAGCGACCCAAGTGACACCATGCATAAGGTGGTCAGATGGTGCTTGTTGGAAGGAGCCTTGTCGACAAATCTTAAGCATCAGTTTTCTAGCAACATGTCGCATTCTTTCTCTGAATATGAACTATGAATGCCAACAATAATTCCACAGCCAGTATCTTGCAGAACTGCCGTTTATAATTAGAAGTCAATCCATCATCTCTTCCTACCAGGTGCCTTATTTTTCTCGTGCACATATATTTTTTTAATGAGCTAAGGCATCAAAGAAATCAAGGAGTCAAAATACTATGTGTCTCCCAAATGCAGTACACTAAATCCGAATACTACCGTGGTTCTTAAAGCAAAATGTGGCGTATAAACTCTCTCTCTCACTCACTCTCACTCTCACTCTCGCACAGAGACACTTCCAGTCCTAAGAGATGGTCCCCCTTGCATATGGTCGCTGTTATATATAGAAGCCCTTAGCACAAAGTTTGAAAAGAGGCCTATGTGCTTGGTGAAGTCCCAGTCATGCAAGATGCTTATATTGGACTATTTAAACCAGGCTTTCCTCAATTATGTAATCTCAAATGTCGAAACCAGACATATCTCTTCACATGGATTCATAAAACCCTTTCCTGCCACTCGCAGATTTCGCCCATATTTTTTTGGTGCTCCTCCCCTTGTTATTTAGTTGAAGATCTTCCACCCACCCATTCCAAATCGAAGACAAGAATGGGAGAGAATAGTACAAGACAAAAAGGGGAATAAATCAAATGCCCCATGTCACATTGGGTCCTCTTGGCAGGTCCGGAACAGTATTAAAATCCATGCACAAAGGGACACCTCCCATTTGCAGCGAAAAAGGGACACCTAGCTCCCATGGCTTCAATTCGAACCCCCAGTCTTTTCCCGGTCCCAAACTGGAATCAGGCCTCGGATGATGGCTGTCTTGCTTCTTTCGGCGCTTGCTAAGTTATTAGGAACCCCCATCATGCTCCCCCTTCTCAATGTTTGACTGCAGTTTGACCGGGATTAAGATATCTTTTTTCTTTTGAGAGGAGAGATTAAGATATTATTAACTGTCTCAATCTTCCCTTTGGTTTAGCTTAGGATGCCTTTGTTTCTATTCTAAAGATATTCATCAGAGATTCTTAGTGCTGGTTATAAGATGACAGGGAGTCGCAACTCATAGGCCTCTCCACGTGCTATCTCCTTCAAGGACAGTGTTTGATATTTTTTAAGCGAGATTGCTGGCTTTTAGTCAAAAATTTGACTCTAATGCTTCCTGGCCTTTGCACCCGTCTTAGCTAGCTCTCATTTACAAGTCCTTCCAGTTAAAATAATTCCAATTTTCTCTTTAATATTAAACCAATCTGAAATAAGTACATATATGAGCATCAGAAAATAAAATAAATAACATCTTACAAGGGATATCCAGCCTTCCAAACTATAGATCTCGTGTGATTGGCAGCATATGATGTCATCCAATCTGCTACACTGTAAATATTTGAGTTTTTCGAGCATACACTATGACGATGCTTGCAAATGGAAGCACGGTACATGTGTTGAAGCCTTTTACCATATAAGAAAGGACCTAAACATTGTAATGGTATTGCTTAGATATCTAAATATTGGTCATGATTGTGATGCAGTTAAGTCTAGATGGGTTAGAGTATACAAGATGAATACTGCTTCTAGGTATGCGGTCCAAACCGTGTAGGCTCCGCTCCTCTGTAACGTTGCCCCAAAGCAGAAAAAAAAAAGGAAAAAAAAAAAGCATAAAGTGTTTTCATACTTTGTTCCAACTAGAAGCACTTTTGCTCCAAAAAACATGCCGCTTAATACCACAAAGGGGAAAGGCTAATTACATTATAGCTTCCAAAATTTTAACATGTCTATGAACTAGTCTGCAGGCCACACAGGTTTGGTCCATTAAAGTTAGCATTCAAAGAAAAAAAGAGAACAAAAACAAGAAGGTTGCTAAGAATATTTTGAAAAGGCAAGCCAGAAAAATTCAACAAAAAGAATATTGATTAAATTGTCGAGGATGTATTATCAATTTATCTAAGATTAAGAACCACTAAAGTAATACGGGAAAATTTTGGACTGGAGGTTAATAATTTTTTGGAAAGGTTCAAGTAGCCATTAGTCAAATGTTAGACTGTAAAACTAAAGAGAACCCACTTTTAATTGTGGGGGACCTTCCTTGGTTTGAGGTCAGGCTAGGTAAGTGTCTCCTTTTTGTTATTTGAGGTACAACCTATGTCTGCCACCTATGTGTTCATTGATCTTTATCTTAGATATAATATGCCATATGAGAAATATTTCCCTGCACTTGCGAGCACATGACAACCTAATCCATACTTTATTTGCCTGTTAGCCATTCACTAGGGTTTGCTCCTTTGACAAGAGAACAAGAAATGAGTAACTTAAGGATGGTGGTTCTTTGACTGTCCCTGATCTATTTGTCTTGCTACACATACATACCATAGTTACAGTAAAAAGAATCAAATGCCATTATATATCCGACAACTCTTCCCCGTTAATTGGGTAGTGCTAGCCTAGCAGATTCGCCATTAGGAGCCAGCTTTCAATTAACAAATCAAGTGTTTGCTAATACTTATTTTTTGTGAAAAATTGTTTTCTTAGACTTGGAACTTAGAATCCTGCTGGCTTCCTTGGCATTTGATCTTGTTTGGTAGTTTTGGCTATGTGGTTTCCTAGTTGACAAAGGAGGCTCCTAGTGCATGAAATTAATGGCTAGAAATAGTTGGTTGTAGAATCGTTCCTTAGTGGTCCGTATCATGCTATGCGAGCAATAGGATCCCCTCGTCGTTAATTAGATGGAGCATTTGTTATCGGAATTGTTTGTTTGTGCTTATCATGATTCAAACGTAGAGTTCTCATGAGGAATTAAGACTTTTGGGAATATATGATTGGCGTAATTTTCATATATGTCTAATGAAATTTAGGTTGTATAGAGTCTCTCTCTCTCTCTCTCTCTCTCTCTCTCTCTTTAAGGGTTTTACTACAAGGGTGTATTTTTTACTGCATGGATAAAAAAAAATCATAGGATATTAGCCCAAATATCTCCTATCCATTGGTTTCAATATGCGAAAAAAGGAGAATAAAAATAAATAATGATGGGTCAGAAACACAATATTACGGTATTGGGAAAATCACTAGAAGATTTGTTATATGAAATACAAACATAAACATATATATGTACCTTTTATAATGTACATGTTTCCGTATATGTGTATATGTTTGTATATGCATGTGTAGATATTATGTTTCTATAACTATAATTAGCTGGTAAGAAAATTGATTCTGGGCCATCCAATAGCCAAGTATGGGCCAGAGCCCAAGATCCTGAACAATCTCGGAACTCGGTATGTGGCTTTTTGGTTTGATCCCCTCATTCAGGCCCATTAGTCCAACTCCGAATCTTCATCCGGCCAGATTCGCATCAGCCCATCCATATCAACGTGAGAGTGAGCATGAATCTCCAAAGCTAAGCCCAAACTGGACACAAGCTTTATAGGCAAGCCATTAGATTAATTTTTATTAGTTTAAGGCTAATTGGTGAATCAATTTTCTCCACTTTTACCTAATATGGACTGCTCGGATGTCATAATTATAATTAATCTACTCATGACGTGAGAGGAAATAAGGATACTCTGGAGTCAGTTTTAGTGAATTCTATTAGATTAGATTTTAATTTTCTCACAACGTATCGTCGTCTACAAACCGAGTGGATAAAACTTGATTTCTGTTTTGAAAAGCAGATTTCTATCGTTTATATAGCATGTAAAAACATATAAATAGATTTGTGTCTTACCATATCTCCATGGAAACTTAATATTTTTGGATATTGTTAAGGGTTAGCCATATTTTCCAATATCATGAGGCCAAACTAGTACCTGCATGCATTAAGGGCTCATTTGGTTTGCGAAAAGAAAAAAAAAAGTACAGTTAATAAAAAATAAAAAATAATTTCTTTTAGTTAGAGTTTTCAAAAAAAATAAAAAGTTGTTTTCAAAAGAAATTTATTTATGATATTAAAAAGTCTGATTTTCATCGGCTGAAAAGTCCAATTTTAAATAAAATGAGCTAACATCTTTTTCTTTATTAAAGACATAACAAATATTTTATACAACTTCTTAAAAAAAAAAAAAAGCTTAAGAAAACATTACTTACTTTGAAATATAATTTTTCTCCTAATCAGTCAAATATATAATTTTTTTTAATATCATATATCTGAATATAATTTTTTTTAAAAAAAATATTTCACTGTGTAAGGATAAAGTTGCAAAAGTGGAGACCGCCAAACTATGATTGATAACGATAAGGTTCTAAAATATCTCGTATGTCTCGCCAAAGATTCCGTCTTGGGTTGGAGCGGACCCGTGTTGAAAACGATAAGTGGAAGGACGACCCATCTTGATTTGAAGCGGCCCGTGGACCCTCAGCTTCCGCTTTCGATTCGGCTCACGTGTGGGGCCTCCCCCAAGCAGGCAAAGCCATTGGAGTTTGACACGGTACAAGGAACATCGTCTTACTCAAATATCGTGACAATATGAACCTCAAAAAAAAATGAAAATACACGTAAGAAGGGATTCACTGTTGGATATATCCCAATAAAAAGAAAAAAATTCTGTTGGATACATCAAGTGCCAGGAAAAAGTTCATATATGGTTGCATGGGTTTAGAAATTATACGGAGTGTTGTAATCAAATATTTTATTAAAACGATTTTTATGATTGCACAAGTAATTACTAGATATACCATACCGAACTGATTCGATATCGATACTGTATTAGTGGCATACCGCGTATTGTACCGATACTATGATAGTGTGGCACCAGTATGGAGTTTGGTACTGAAATAGCGAATCTTGATTAAAACTAAAATTTAAGAAAATGTCTCACTTCCTCGGTTTAATGTCAAATAAAAAAAAAATATCAGTAATTACAAGACAATTATAATGATCTCTGGACATCAGAGTATCATTAATACATTGAACATTTGTTCTATTCCAGACTCGGTTCAGGACTCATGGTATGACTGGTTTCAGTCTGCAGTTTCTAAATAATTTGGATTACTTCTCTGCCCTGTGTTTCTTAGTTATATCCTTTTTCCTTTTCAATCCTTGTATTCTTTCCCCATCTCTTGATATGAATCTGAGAAAATCCGTCTTTTTCTTAACAAAAAAGAAACTTATCCCAGATAGGGAACTGATCAAGCACTCAATACCATGCGTTTGGATAACCCTTCTTATTTTATTTTATTTTTGGAGGAGAGGGTAGGGAGTAGCTCACTCACTTTATTAAAACATGGTTGCGTTGGGCTTACCGAGGAATAGCGAAAAAATCAACAAGTTTGAAGCAATTGATGATGGCGTTTCCATTGTAATTGGCTGTTGGAGTTTACAAGGCATCATCAACAACTTCTTGGGTAGAAGTCTCTCGGAGACATCATTAGAAATCCTGTGACGTCCCATGCGTCCATGGCGAGCTCGCCTGGCCTACAACTCCATCTCATGGGCGTGCAGCTCCAATTCAAGGGTCACCCTCTGAGAGAAAAGGAATCTTCAGAGCTCATTATTTCTCTCACCTTTAGATTTCCCTTTCTAAATAGTACCTGCACACATTTCATCCATCCATGTATATTACATCACATCTTTGTTAAGATCCAATTCAACAGCCTAAATTACCAAGCGGATGGGCCATGAGCATATAAGCACCACTAGAATCTTTAATCTATCCAACGTACGGCTGTTCCTCAATGTTAAAATATTTATAGAAAAGAGAAAAAAAAATATATCTCTGTTCTATTATATTCGGTACATCTCAGAAGTTATATATATCCATGTACAGATTTCATACAAAAAAATAATATATACTGATATAAGATCATGCTGATAAAAAAAATAATATTCGCTGATATAAGTTATTATATGATCTCTAAAATTATCTTAATAAGATTATGCTAACAACGAAAAATAATACTGACCGTTACAGAATCACGCCAATAAAAAAATAATAGTGACCGATAGAGGATCATGCTAACAAAAAAAATAATATGGATCGATACAAGTTGTTACATGATTTCTAAAATTATACTAATATTTAATAATAACAAACATTATGGGTGCAGTTTAGATTCCTTATATAAGAAAAAAATACTTAATTTTTCATTGAGATCGATAGCGGGTTTTAAGGTCTGCAGATAATTGGTGTAAATAAATTTTATGTGGTTTCACAATAAATTGTTCGAGTTGACCAATTTGGCGAAATGAAAGGTAGGCACTATATGCACAACAGCCTCACAAAGTGTCCAAATACCATTGTTGTGTCATGCCATGTACATATTTCAGGACGATGATTTCAATTGCATGGCAATAATATGAACAACAGAGACAATTTACCTAAAAATAAGTAAAATCAACTGAAATAAAGAATAGAATAGAGCCAAAGCTCTTGTAAAATTTTCTATGCACATCTTTGGGAGATAGCCTCGTCCAATCTTCAGTGATGACCATATATATGTGGTCTCAAACAATTTGGTTCAATTCAGCTATGGATTGATTCTGCTATAAATGGTTTAATTTGCTAGAAAAGTGATCTTTTGGATAGGTGATCAAATCCGATGCTGTCTTGCATACATGCGATCCATCTGATCCAATCCTTTTAACTTTGGCATGTGTGACTCCACATGCAATAAAGATCCACCATAATTCTTATCTGAAAAAATGCACCATAATTTATGTGCACGTAATCTATCCGGCCGTCCAAGTTCAATATCTCTCATGTATCACATCACATCCCTCCATATATCACTATCCCAAGTGGCTACATGGAGGTCAAGTTGTGGATGATGTTGCCCGAATAGTGCTGTGAATATGACTGTGGGGACAGCCTAGCATCGTTTTTATCCTAGTAAAATGGCTACTCTCGGAGAAATTTTGGTAATAAAGCCAACCACATTGTAAGCTATCATATAGATTAATCCATCTGTTCCTTCCAATTTAGGGTTTCTTGAAATGACATTGCTCTGTTGAAGGGTCTCCACTCCCATCAAATCCATGTAAAAGAAATCTTTTACGCATCCTTTCGGATTTTGGCTGACATCATGATGGTGTCACAAACAAGGATAAGATTCAAACATCATCACTATAGCTGGTCACAATCTTGTATTTCATCAAAAAAAAATAGCTATAAGGTATTATTTGAGTTTTTTTTTGATGCTGTAGAAGTACCTAAAATCTATCCAGCAAATAATCAATATGAGACTAAATATATGCCTACACGAATTTTCATATACTTCTTCCGTTTAAGTCCTGACGTTCTCGTCAGACTAAGAGTTTAAATTCATATAAATCTAATCACAAATATCATGATCGGTCCGTGGTCAGTTCCAATGAATTTGTGCTGCAGTGTCTCCTAAGTTATAGAATAGGTCCGCTCTGATATTATTTGTTACAACTTAAAACTTACCTAAAAAGACTAGTTGAAAGGTATTATTGGAGTTCTTTAATTCTGTATAAATATTAAAGATCTATCCAGTAAATAATCGATATTAGATTAAACACGCATCCGTACGGATCATCAGATAGCCAGTAAAAATACTCCTGTGCTTTCTCAATGCAAAATAACCAAGAACAGCAAATCAAATTGCCGTGCAAAGAATCCTAGCAGCACCACAAAATCGAAATAAAAATTTCTTGTGCCAATGTAATGACACCAACCCTCTCATGTCATGTGGCATGAGACAATTTATTACCACAAATCAACACCTTATTAATAAAACTCATGCATTGTACATACTTGCATTGGTTGCTGATGCGCCAACTTTACGTTGGTGGGTGGCTTCATGATATTTTCTTCTTTTTTAATATAAAGAAGCAAAATTTAGTTCAAAAATTATGTACTTCAACAATATTGGTCATGTTTCATGTTATGTACGTAGCAATGGTCACTCTGAAGGCAGTATAATGTGGTTTAATTCTTGATCCAAATTTGAAAAGCCACATACATACATGCATGCACATCTAACCTGTCCATGCATGCATCTCACATGCCAACTCTTCAACTCACTTCTGATGTTCGGAAGAACAATAAAAAAAAAAAAAATTATAACAAGCATTTGGACAATTATGGACGGGGACATTTAAACTACCCATGGCCTTGGGTAATATTTCATTCTATCAGCACTTAATGTACATTTCGATAAGGCCAGATGGGGTGGACCCAAACCACGCGGGTTTCCTTTTTTTTTTTAAACCTTTAAGAGGGACCAAAGCACGAGTTATCAACGTTAATCCCATCAAGCTTTATGTTCTTTTCAACTGCAGGCGTCAATTGGGTCTTGATCTGTCAATCTCCATTTCTGGTCGCTTGGAGTTTGATTTCTAGTCAGAATCAACATAACTCGACCGAGCAAAACCTTCTTGGTGTAAGAGACATGAGGAGTTTACCATAGCTTTTTTTTATTTTATTTTTTCGGTGAAGATTTATAGCTTTATGGTTTTAGATAAAATTACAGGCTGACACTGAGCTAGGACGCTAGCATGTTGTGGATTCGAGCTTGATAAAGACTAGACAACTCAACTGTCCAAATTCTAACCCCAGTTCCGGCCAATGTTTTAAGTCAAGGATGGCAAATTTTTACCCAGCCCAACTCAAATACAATTAGGTTTTAATTTTATATGCAAAACTTACTTAAGTTGTAGGGGTATCACTGTGATTGTGCATGAAATATATCCTCTAGTAGTTCCTTGAGAGCGGCTCAACTCAAGAATGAGATTAGTTGAGCACAAAGGTCCGCCGCTAGAGCAAGCCCCTGTTGACATCTATTTCTTTTTTTTTTAATAATTTATATGGACTAGGAGATATTAAAGTACAAATCCATTTGTGTTGATGACGAGTTAATCCTAATATTAGTGAATAGATTTATGATACTCGTGATTGGATCTGAATGGATTTGTTGAATCCTTAGCCTGATGAGGACACCAAAGCTTAAATGAGAGAGTATGAGAGGGATTCGTGTATGCATGTATAATTTTAGTCCCACATTATTTATGCACTTTGTAGATGTTAGATACTTATACAGGATCAAGAAACCTAAATAATGCCTCCTAGCTAACCTTTTTGAGTCAGGTCATGCATTATTGCATATCTAGCGCATGATGCTCTCGAAGTGCTAAATATATATGCAGTAGAATCGTAGAGATAGTGGTATGCTAGATAACAACAGCTCGTATGATTAAGGCTCATTACATATTTGTGTGCATCCAAAGACATGGTAATTTTCTCTTTGGAAGATAATCCTATATGTATTCCGCTAATAATACTATAGATTATTAGATTATTACCTAAAGATTTACGATTTTTGCATCGTTCGTTGGTATATTCCCTTTTTTTTTTCTCCTTTAAATGGTCAAAACACACTTTGCCCCATGTATTTTGCCCAAGTTAAAAGTCCCCGCGAACATTTCGATCTCAACCCAATCCTCCCATCCATTTCTCCACTCATACAATTGATAACCATGTTGAAATGACCAAGATGCTCCTATATGTTTTTTTCTCAGAAAAACTTTAATTATGTGTTCCCTTCTCTTTCATGTATCTATAAATTTCTGAGGACGAGTCCAACATTCACCACCTCCTCTGCTCCCTCGCTACTCCTTTGCCTTCATTTCCAGCTATATATTCACTTCCACCCACCACTTTGCCTTCTCCTCAGCCAAGGCCACTTGCGAGGGCATGCAGACACCACTCTCATCATCACTACCACCACCACAGTAGTCATCATCAGCACCACCACTGTCCACCATCACCATGACAAACTTTTACCATCACCATCATCAACATGACCCCCATCGCCACAACAAATACCACGCGTTTCCTAGTGCCTGTTTATTCCTACAGCTTAGCACCCAACCGTAAGGCCCATCAATCCTTTGCATACAGCACAAGGAAAAAGAAATGAGTCCGGGATTGAAGGAGAAAGCACGAAGCCTGCTTGAATTAAGAGAAGTCAATTCTATTCATATTTATTGTATTTGTGTGGATTAATTCTATGTGCTTACACTCACCTATCCAAGATGGAGCTGTTTCATGAAGTTCATCATTTTCTACAAAGAGCTCTGTTCTTCCATGCAATTAGTTTTGTATGGATCAATGAGATTTAGATCTTTCACGAAGTCGAAGTCAGACAGGAGGCTGTCAATGTAATATTTGATACTGAGGTACTTGTTCTCCATCTCCATGACTCCATCTTAAGTTCTTCACTTCGTATCTTGTGGCCTCGGAGCCTGATTGGCAATTATAAATGGAGGAGATGAGGATGGGTTAATTCTTCGGCTTCCGACAAAGCTACGCCCGTCGTGGAGATCAGGAGGATCGCAACAGAGAAGCTGCATGCATAAGAAGAGTGGGTGCAATGGGTGGCATGAAGGAAGCAGAGGATGAGCGGCGGAAGGCGAAGGATGGCAACCTTGAGCGTGTAGCTCCAAAACTAGAACCTTCTCGAAGACTCAGTTGACAACCAAAACAGAGGCTGGCCAGCACCGATTACTGCAGCTCCACTTTGACGCCGAAAAATGATGACGATGATGACCTTGCTACTACTCCTAGATGTGGAACTAGTAGGGATTCCATCAGATGGGCCTCACAACGATGCAAGACCTCTCGGTGGTGATCGGGTATTGGATGATAGATGGGGTAGAGCGAAAGGGATGGGGCGGAGGCGGAAGGAGGGGCAACTTCTGTGGTTTTTTTTTTTTTTTTTTTTTTTTTTTTTTTTTTTTTTTTTTTTTTTTTTTTTTGCTGAAACGGGCATTTTATACATCACGGATACGAATACACCTGTCACGACCCCCGCCCCGTTCCCGGCGGGCCGTCGCGACGGTCCTAGGGTGCGGGTAGGCATAAGGCCACCAGCCACCGCGTAGAACCCTACTACCTATCAATCATCAATAAATCTTAAAAAATTTGGCATGATGCATGCACAAAATGATCACTTTTCCTATAGTGACCTGTCAGGATTATCTCAATACATACAACACACTACCTGTCAGAGCAGCAATCACATAATCCGTCACATAATGAACCTGGACAATATATATCAATACATTATCTCAGGCATATAACTCATATGTATAAAAATCTGGTTCCCATTCCATCCATGGTCAAACCCATATCCACAACAGGATCTATGACTGTAACTATACACTATATACAATAGAAGGTTTATAATACACCAAAAGGGTATAAACCTCTATCTACATTATACTATACTATACTATGGAGCGGCACAGCTAGCAGGCAACCACTAATCCTGCTCCTCTCTATACAATACCTTTCCTGCAATCAAAAACATCAAACTGGGGAGTGAGTATATAAATACTCAGTGAGTGGAGTAGAGAGTACTATGCACATGAGACAAGATATAATCATGGCTCGAGGTAAAATCTCAAGATCAATAACAAGATGAACATGAACTCAACATAAAGAATATGGAGTAAATCATCAATATCACCACAATCAATATCAACTCATCTGAAGCATATATGGAATAATCAAGTCAACATATATGCTACTCATGAATATGTTCAACAGGTCATAGTACTGAATCATATAAATCAGGTGTCAATAGGCTGAATCATCAACAAGACAGCTATCGGGAGGTGGGTTTTACGCCCCAGGCGAACCAGCAACAACTCCCTACTACCATATGCATACATCGAATATGACACCACACCAATATGTAAATCATCACTAGACAGCTGTCGGAAGGTGGGTTTTACGCCCCAGGCGAACCAGCAACAACTCCCTACTGTCACATGCATATGCAGGATAAGACACCATACCGATAACATAAATGCTAGACAGCTATCGGGAGGTGGGTTTTACGCCCCAGGCGAACCAGCAACAACTCCCTACTGTCACATGCATATGCAGGATAAGACACCATACCGATAACATAAATGCTAGACAGCTATCGGGAGGTGGGTTTTACGCCCCAGGCGAACCAGCAACAACTCCCTACTGTCACATGCATATGCAGGATAAGACACCATACCGATAACATAAATGCTAGACAGCTATCGGGAGGTGGGTTTTACGCCCCAGGCGAACCAGCAACAACTCCCTACTGTCACATGCATATGCAGGATAAGACACCACACTGATCATATAAATGCTGGCCAGTATCCAGAACAGAAATTCATCTCACATCTACATACTAAACGGCACCTCGCGGGAATTCTACATCCGCGGAAAGCCATACTGCACCTCGCGGGGTCTTACTATGCCCGGCGGCAAGCAGAATATAAGTCGTAGGACCGGCCGATCCTACGCCTAGGGCCGTGTCCCCCCTAGGAAGGGACTGGGCTCCGCCCACCCAGAAGGCTACTATGTGCACAAAGGCCGATGTTCAACCCCATCGACTATAGGTGTCCTGCAGATACTGCCAAGCCATGCATAAATGCCATAATGCACCCTCCCAATACTCTACTAAAAAGGAGTATGATCAAGACTACCACTCACTCGATCATGACCCAATCATAAACTAACATCAGGGTTAGGAGTGAGGGTCAAGGAAGTGCAATACAACTCAATATACCACTAAGAAGGCTCTACAAATCTTTGAAATGGAGGAAATGAAATCAATTTACAAAAGAAGTTATTTCACAATTTGGAACCAATTTAATTACTCATAAAAGAGTATAATCAAGCTACGACTCACAAGTCTTTAAAATAGAGGAAATGAAATCAATTTACAAAAGAAATCATTTCACAATTCGGAATCAATTTGATTACTCATCAACCCCTCGTAATTCCTCTCAATGTTCCCTCAAATGCATGTACAGAATAATCAAGCATGGAGAATCAAGATTATAGAGGAATCTACTACAATATCAATCAATATGCTCAAGTGGAATCAATTCACACTTGGCGACATTCATGAAAATGAATTAAGGATGCTCATAGTGCAAAGTACATGACTCCCACTCACAAGTCTTTGAAATAGATGAAATGAAATCACTTTACAAAAGATGTCATTTCCCAATTCAGATCCATCGTAATTCCTCTCAATGTTCCCTCAAATGCATGTACAGAATAATCAAGCATGGAGAATCAAGATTATAGAGGAATCTACTACAACAATTTAATCAATAGGCTCAGGTGGAATCAAGTCACACTTGGCAACATTCATGAAAATGAATAAGGAATGCTCATGGTGCAAAGTACATGACTCCCACTCACAAGTCTTTGAAATAGATGAAATGAAATCACTTTACAAAAGATGTCATTTCCCAATTCAGATCCATCGTAATTCCTCTCAATGTTCCCTCGAATGCATGTACAGAATAATCAAGCATGGAGAATCAAGATTATAGAGGAATCTACTACAACAATTTAATCAATAGGCTCAGGTGGAATCAAGTCACACTTGGCAACATTCATGAAAATGAATAAGGAATGCTCATGGTGCAAAGTACATGACTCCCACTCACCTGCCAATCCGGCACAGCCCTGATACGCCTCCAAAAATCTACAGCAGGCAGTGGGGAACTTCTTCCTCTTGTTCCCTAACTTCTTGCCCAACTGTGACATGCATTTACAATACATTTAGTCTTGTATCAAGGGCTATAATCTACGTGCCAATTATAACATAGGGAACTTTAATTGATTCAACTTTTCCGTTCCCTAAATCTTTTCTTTTCTTTCTCTTTTTCTTTTTCTATTAATTAACTCATCATTTATGTGTATTAGGGACTCCCTTGCACGAGTACAAGGTCTCCCTTAGCCTAATCTCGGCTTAATACCCTATTTTGGCATAAAATTTCTTATTTTTCCACCCGGATGAACAGTAATCCGGACTGACACCCGGTTACTTCATCCCGGGTTTGATCCACTTTCCAAACTCCAAATTTGATGAAATTTTTACCTAACATTCTACACTCATAGGGGATTCTAAAGAGGTAACATGCATTGCTATAGAAGGTCGTTTGACCCCCTAAATAATTCGCCGAAGTTGGGACTTCGACACAGTTTTTCCGTAGTGCCGGAAAAATTTGTCAAAATCCGATTCTTCCTCTTTTAACCGCCTCTACAACCCTTATCCGACCCCTCTAGACTATATCCACCCTTGGTATAGCCTAATGTCATCAAAAGACTAGATAGGGATGGATATTTACCTTTTTCTTTTTGGAAATCGAGGTCCTTGCGTAGAGAAGAAGGAGATCTACACTTTTCCCTTCAGCTGGAAGTGCAACCGGAATCTCCTTCCTCTTCCTTTCTTCCTTTCCTTTCCTCTTCCTTTCTTCCTTTCCTTTCCTCTCCTTCTTTTTCTTCCTCTCTGTCCGTCTGAGACCCTCCCCCTCTCCTCTCTGTTTCACTCCCGTGAGCCAGCTCAAACCCTCCAATTAAATCACATCAAAACACTATTCACCCTTTATTTAATATTATTAAATTCCCATTTTGCCCTTGCCACTTCGATATATCTGCAATTATACCATTATCTTTTGATTCCTTCCCATTTTGCCCCTAACACTTCAACGCATCTACTATTATGCCATTAACTTTTGATTCCTTCCAATTTTACCCCTTATATTAATTGAAAAGGACTATTCTATCCCTTTTTATATAAAAAAAATATTTTGGGGTTATTACAACACCCAATAGAATCAACAAACAAAAGATCCCGTAATGCAATAGGCATCTCACCCTCCCGTAAACAAAAGGTCCCGCCGCCCTGTTAGCCTCACGATATACATACATAGTCTGAAGTGTAATGTGCTCCCTCACCATCAACTAAATATCACAAAGCAAGGGATGAACACCTCCAGCCTTGCTCGTGCCTCGTCGGACCCAGCCGATTACTGTGGCCGAGTCATCCTCCAAGAGGATGGAGATCGCCTGAAGCACGTGCCGCGCATAACGCAATCCCATCCAAGTCGCCCGTAACTCCGCTCCTGGAACTGAGGTGTCAAAAATCTGAAACCCCTTCGCTGCCACCACACTCGAACTCGGACCCCTGATGACAAAAACAGCCTCTCCCCTCCTGCCTCCATCCAGAACAGAGCCATCAAAATTAACCTTGAGGAAACTCGGGGGTGGAGGCTCCCAGGTGAAGAAAACCGTATAAGGAGCTGTCGAAGAAATGTGGGGCCCTCAGATGTCCCGAGCTATCAAAGGTCTACGGTCTAACCCTACTTGAAGAATCTCTGCTACCTATGCCCGAGCCCGCTCCGTCACGAAATGTGGAGATGGACTAAGCTCGCCAAATACCTGAGTGTTCTTGGTCATCCATACCTGATAAGCTATGCAAACCACCCTAATAGCCACATGATGCATCTGGGGGGTACCCGACCAATGTGTACCTCCTCCAAAAAACGGTCCCTCTGACTCCAAGCATCCACTAGAATCCCAAACAGCCTCCAAATCCCCCTTGCCCCCACACACTGGAACAGTGCATGGTCCACCGACTCGTCCACCTCACAGTCCAAGCACAAGGGAGGGATGCCAACTCCTCGTCTGCTCAGCACGTAGCTCATTGGCAAACACTCCCAGGCCACCTTCCAGAGGAATAGTGCAACCCTCTGGTGTAACCCAAACCTTCATACCCAGCCACAGTCCATACCCAACTCTGACTCTTGCTGAAGAACCCAAGAAACATCGTCGACCCCAACCCTGGCTCTGCAAGTGGTACTCCATACCCTTTCATCTGGACCTGCTGATCTCAAGATGGGAAGGGCTCGTATCCGTTCTGCAAGATGCTCCCCAAATAACTGGCCTAATCTGTCATCATCCCACTCTACCTCCCCCGATCTCAGGAGGTCGCACACCCGGAGCCTTGCAACTCCCTCGCCACTAATCATCGTGGGCTACAGTCTCAATGGGAGTGCATCCATCCATGGGTCCTCCATCACATCAATGCTTTGTCCATCACCAATCAGCCACCTAGAGTGCGCCAAAGCCATAGGCAGGTACCTCCCAATCGCCTGCCACCTGGCCAACTGAGCCTGCCCAACCATGTCTAGCTATCATGACCTAACTCCAGAGGCTGTGCGGCTCCAAAACAATCTGCACCATCCGTCGTGCCAGGAGTGCCTCGCGCCTCGCCCGTAATGACTGCACTCCCAAACCACCCTCATTCAGTGGCAAACAAACTCTCTCCCAGGCCATCAGATGTACCCTGTGCCCCCCGCAAGGGAGCCCCATAGGAAGCTCCACATGAGCCGCTTAATCTCCGCCAGCACTGTCTTCAGCACAACAGTATGGGCCATAAGATAAATAAGCATAGAGCAAAGGATTGACCTGACCAGCGTCAATCTGCTCATCATAAAGAGTGATGATGCCCTCCAACCCTCAAGTCTGCTCTGCACCCTCTACACCAAATAGAACACTCTGCCACCTGTAACCTCCTCCCTGTGAGTAGGACCCCAAGGTAGTCCAGCGCCCCCTCCTGCTCCTGCACCCCCAGGATCGCCCTGAGGACGGGACACGGACTAAGACCCAAAAATTAGAGCAAGCGATAGCCCGAACAGTCAGCCAAAAATCTCGTTTTGGATTGACCAGCCACAGGTCAGTAATAGCAAAGAGTAGCCATAGCCCTGCTGGTTCCGGTGGTTACGGAAGCAAGCTAAGGGATGCTACTGGATGTGCTGCTACTACTACCGCATACGCTGCTGACTAAGGAGCTGGGACTGGCTCCGCTCTGCTCTAGCTTGCTTCGTCATCAATGTCGTAGGCTCCGGTGTTGCATACGGATACTTATATCGACCCGTAGGATACAGAGCAAAAGGATATAGTATAGCCAACATTCCGCTACTAAGAAGGGATGCAACTAGGCTCCCATCGCACCCTCCGCTCCGTACTCGAAATGAAGTGTATGGATGAATTTTGGAGATTGATTCTCTATCCAGATGCCTCACAGTACTCTGTTAGCACACTCTGGAGGGCCCTTGCGTCCCTCGCTCTCGCCCTAGCTATCAACAGGCAGTCATCTGCAAAAAATAAATGAGAGATAGGATGGGCACCGGGGGCTGGACTATAGGCCGCCAATTTTCGGTTCTCACAGGTTACATGCAAAGCACGAGAAAGTACATCAGAATAAAATAATGAATAAGTATGGGGACAAAGGACATCCCTAGCGAAGCCCCATTGTCGCTCGAAAAAAGGACGATGGCATGCCGTTGATTAGAATGGAAAAGCTAGGCCCCTGCACACAACCTAGAACCCAATCGATCTAGACCTGATGAAAACCAAAACTCTCCAGTGCCCGCCTGAGGAAGTCCCAATGGATTCAATCATAAGCCCGCTCCATGTCCAATTTCATTGCCATCAAACATTGCCTCCTCGGGGCTCGCTGTAAGCCTCTCATCATCTTCTGAGCGAGCAAGATATTGTCTGATATACTCCTCCCTCCCACGAAAGCTCCCTGCTCATGGCTGATGATGCTAGTCAACAAATCTTTCATTCTCCCCTCCATAAGCCTTGCCACTACTTTATACAAAGTGGTACACAAGCTAATAGGTTTGTAGTGGCTCGGCTCCGAAGCATCCTGATGCTTCGGTATCAATGTGATGTAAGTGGCCTTCCAGTCATCTACCATCACTGCCCGACTGAAGTATAATTGTACAGCCTTCACCATAGCTCTCCGGATAATACTCCAATACCGCTGAAAAAAGAAGGATGGGAATCCGTTCGGTCCCGAATCCTTATCTCTGCTAAGGTCCATACCGCCTCCTACACCTTCCTATCCGACACTGGTCGAATCAATGCTGCATTATCTGCCTCCTCAATTTTGTGGGCTTGTCCGAGACTTTTTAAAGCTAGAGGTGTCTGGTGCAACTCTAGTAAAGCAGAAAGACCAGAGTGTACCTTTTTTTAAAAAAAAATTTTTGGGTTACAAAAAATACCGCCTACATTTCGTACTAAGTTAGAAGGACCTCCTTTGGCCTTGCATTTCGAATTATTGTAATGTCAACCTTACATTTTTCGTATTTCTTGTAATAGGTCCAAAATCCACCCAATTTATAAGTGAGAATTTACAAGAATACCTTGCAAACATGTAATTGCTATAATATATACATCAAAACAATAGTCAAGAATGTACATGCTATATACAATTGTCGTGATTCATGATCGAAATTGGGCAGATTTTGGATCTATTAGCTATGTGAAAAATGTAAGATCGCCATTGTAGCAATTCAAAATGCAAAGGATATTTGTCAGTACATAATGCAAATGGGTACGTACTTTTAATCCTTAATTTTTTATGTGGTTTGTTGGAGTTATCATGGAAGATAGATCAATATATTGTAGCTTTAGGTCCCCTATGCTCCAGTTTTAGAATACTTGGAGGCTTATTGGCAACTTGGACTTTCAAGTAGCTTAGAGTGTCATTCAATTTAAATGTTGGTGAGTAAAAGAGTAAAAGAAAGATCAAAGCACATTTCTATGCATAGTTAAGAAACAGTCTTACATGTCACCACATATTCCTAGTTCCAGGGACTTCATGTAACTTGGCTTGTATGGGATCCAATGTCATTTATTGTTCCTATTTTATTACTGTTGAGATAGACAAGGAGAATACCAAGAAACGAAGGAAAAGAAGAAAAGAACAAGAGCACGTAATATATATATATATATATATATATATATATATATATATGTATGTATGTATGTATGTATGTATGTATGTATGCATGCATGTATGCATGTATATGTATGTATATATATGTATATATGTGTGTGCGTGTGTATAGTTCGGTCTATTGACCTACATCCACTGGCAGAAATAATGCAAAAGCTTCACTATAAAAAAAATTACAAGATTACCTCACAAATTCTAGTCCCCAATACACTTGATATCTAGGATACTCAATTGCACTTTTTCCTTGGGGTTACAAAGGATATATATAAAAGAGTAAATCGATTTAGACTTAAACTAGTATTCCTACAATAATCAAGTTAGGCTAATATATAATCGGTGTCCTAAGTTGATGTGGACTTGAACTGGTATTCTAAATCGACCTTCTAGAATTGATATGGATACAACTTTTTAGAACTTATAAACTCAAGACATACTCAACAAATCTCCACCTTGGCTTGAAGTGTACCAAGTCAAACATATCAAAACTTTTCTCATTGTCCAAGCAATTCTTGAACTTGTCAACCGGAAGTGGCTCAATGTCTTCATCCATCGTTGTGACCCATTTTGTAGACTCCTTGATATTCATTGCATCTTGATATGTGGAACGTTCATTACTCTCAACTCTCTCAGCTAGTGAAAGAGCATAAGCAGCCATGTCTGCATTGTGAAGGTGGTCCAATCCACCTCCTCTCCCTACCATTAGCAATACTGTCTGCATTGTATAGAATCCTGCATCTCTATCTCATTGAGCAGAACTGGAGAGTTTCGTGACACTCTCCCTAAAGCTTCAATATCCAGCTCCACCTGTTTACTGACAACGTGGTCTATACCTGCACTGTCAATAGAATTCTTATTATAGTTTAACATAGTAGATCCATTAAAAGTAACATCTTTGCTAATAATAATTTTAGATGACCAAAATCATCTGTACACTACAATCTATATCCCTTCATCCATCTACATAACCTAAGAATATGCATATTTTTGCCATTGGTTCAAATTTATTTATTCACATGAATATATGCAGGGCAACTAAATACTCTCAAACCAGAATAACGAACAGAATGACCGGACCATACCTTATGCACAATCTTGTACTTATTTGTAGTTGATGGAGATCGATTTATTAGGTACTATGCTATATGAATTGCTTCAACCTAGAAAATCTTGCCTAGGCCAGCATTTGAGAGCATACAACAAGCTCTCTCCACGAGTATATTGGTTATCCGTTCTGCAACTCCATCTTGCTGTGGTGTTTCTTGTATAGTGTGTTTGTAGAACCCATCAAATTCACCCAAACAATACTCCGGCCATTATCGGTTCTCAGCATTTTAATCTTCCTTTCGATCCAATTTTCAAATAAAGCTTTTCACTGTTTGAATTTTACAAACACTTCATCCTTGTGTTTCAGAAAATACACCCAAATCTTTTTAGAATAATTAGCAATGAACGCCAAAAAAAACAATATCCACTCATTGATGAAATTAGAGAGGGATCCAGAGGTCTAAATGGATGCAATCCAACATATCCTTCGTAATATGGATACCGATATTGAACTTTGTCCTACACTGCTTGTCGAATACATAATATTTACAGGAGTCCAGTTTTCATATCTTCACACCATTAAGCAGGCCTCTCTTGAATAGATTCACTATCCCTTTTTCACTCATATGCTCTAAACGCATATTCCATAACTGAATAACATATGTAGTCGACAACCCTGATGATGAAGAAATTGTTGCAGTACCCATTATTGTTTTACCCAATAAATGATACAAACCACTAACCAACTTTCTTTTCATCACTACAAGAGCTCTTTTAAAGATTTTTAGCAAACTATTCTCGCTAATGTACTTATATCCTTGAAAATTTAGAATATGCAACGAAATCAGCTTCTTTTTCAATTTTGAAACATGCCAAGCTTCTAAGATCCTCACAAAACCATTATACATCTTAATATGAATTGGTCCAACACCAACAATCATAATAGATTTATTGTCTCCCAACAGAACCCTTCCTTCTCTAGTTTGATAGGTAAAAAACAATCTTTATGAGGAGCCATGTGAAAGGAACAACCAGAATAAAAAATCCACTCTCTCTTGGAGCTACTCACACTGACTCACAAAACTTCACCCTACCAAGTGCTACACTAGTATTAGCTTCAGAGACAGGCTCTCTCTTTTCAACTTTCCTTTTCTTTTTGGACAAAGTCTTCAACCTTTTCTTGTGGCACTTAAAACATGAATATTTTTATCTTTTGACTTTGACTTAGACTTGCCCCTACTACCAAAACCTCTTTTTCGGCTCCTATCTCTAGCAATCAAGCCTTCTCCTTAATTCTCATCATTGCTCCGAGATACCTTTTTTTTCAACTCTTTGGATTGCAAGGCACCTTTTACATCACTAACCAAAAGTAATTCTCAACCATACAGCATGGTATCAACGAAATTTGCATAAAAGGGTGGTAAGGAGTACAATAAAATAAGGGCCCGATCTTCATCATCAATTGAAACACTAATATTTCTTAAATCTAAAAATAGCTCTTTTAAGTTCATCTATATGATTTTTCACGTGCATACCTTCTTTCGTTCGCAGGTGGTAGAGACAATGCCTCAAGTATAATCTGTTTGTGAGTGATTTGGTCATATATCTACTCTCCAATTTTAACCATAGTCTAGCCACTGTCTTTTCTTCATCGACTTCTCTAAGCACCTCCTCTGCCAAACATGATTGAATTCTATTGTGTGCTTTCACCAACAGCTCTTATCTCCATCGGATATACTATCCGGTAACTTCTTCTTGCCTTTCAATGCCTTCTACAACCCTTATTACACCAAAAGGGCTCACATCTTAATCTACCAGATGCTGAAATTGTTCGTGCTATTAAACTTTTTGATTTCAAATTTTGCAGTCACCATCTTGAAACTCCAATGAAAAAACTAAGACTCTAATATCACTTATTACGATAGGCAGAGAGAAGAATGAAACAAGAAGGAAACAGAGAGAAGAATAAGAGTACATCATCATCATCATCATATATATATATATATATATATATATATATATATATATATATATATATATATATATATATATATATATATATATAGTTTGGTCTATTACCCTAGGCAAAGACAAAGCAAAGACTTCACTTAAAAAATTGGACATTGCAAAGTACAAGATTACTTCACAAATGTTAGCTCCCGATGCACTTAATCTTTAGAACACTCAATTGCACTCTTCTTTTGAGGTTACAACTTACAAGGAATATAAATAATATAATAAATATATTTAGACTTGAACTGATATTTTTATAATAATCAAGTTAGGCCAATATATGATAAGCACCTTAAGTTGATGTGGATTTGAACCGTAAGTCGAGTTTTTAGAGCCCATATGAATTCGTTTTTATAGAACTCAGTAAATTCAGGATCTACTCAGCATATTACTTAAAATGAATCCTTATCCGCTCAAGCTAGAGGCCAAGAGACTAGGTCCCAGTCTGACTTTTCTTTAATTAATTTGTGTACTGACAAATAAATACGTTGTCTGCCGTATGTTCTTGATTAGTTTTACCTTTTCCCTTCAACAAAAAACTAAATAAATCAACATCGTTCTCCTGTTTAAAACGACACTAATTTCTGAATCATGATGGCGTTTTTTGACACGCACACACCGTCGCTGGTTGGAAATTGTCGCAATCATGGATTCTAATTCTGCCTTTTATTTCTTTACTTGTATATATAATTGGATGACCGTGGGGAAACGTGAAAATGGGAACGTTTTTGGGTCCATATATTGGTGCTCGGTGCATCGTGACGCATTAAAATTAAGTGTCTTTGTGGACGTCGGAAAGTAATTAACGTATCTTATTTCACCCTCACAAGCAAGAAACGTAGTTTTTTTTTTAGCTGAATAATTGTTGTATTTTTACCTGCTTTTTTCTATTTCTCCATCTCCCGATCGCAAAGGCTTCTTGGTAAATATCAGTTATGTTATTTATAAAGAAGGTTTATTGGCCTTAAATTTTCTCACAACAAGATTAATAAGTTGAAAATAAGCATAAATATTTTTTTCGCATATGTTTCTCTTCTTTCTTGCTAATATATCTTATCTCTATATTTTATTTTTATTATAAATAAGATAAATCTTCAATAAAAATCGAATGGCTTCTTTCTATCTCTCCTTCCCATAAAAAAAAAAAAAAAAAGAAGCAAGCATAAACGTGCGTAAAGGTGTTCAATTAATTAAAGTTGCATCAGAAACATCTCTTAGATCGGACAAGTTAGGTAGCAGAATTTAATTAAAGTCTTCTTATACGCCTAGGGGTAGTTGGCTTTCTATTAAACACCTGATAATATGCCACTTGGGCAATGTGAGCCAGTAATGGGACTGCTCATGATTGATCAGTATCACTATATTGCAGTATATATCCTGCTTTTAAACTACTTCAAGTACTAGGAGAAGAACTCTCTGAAATAACTGTTAGGTCATATGACACCATTTTGACAATACTCAATATTCCTTCCTTCTCTTCTTACTTTTCAGTTTTCACCCAAAAAACAAAAAAATAATCCTTCCATGTACATATAGCCTCTTCCAGAGTCACAATGCACACACCTACTCCCCAAAATTTGAAATGATTATATACAAACTTCAAATACCTATGAATGTAGCTATTAAGATTTGCTGAAGTTGTTTAAACGTTGAAAGGTTAGCAAGCATTCGTTTATCCAGCACTCTAAAATCGAGAACAACTTTGCAATAAATTTCTTTCTTTTTTTTAAGGGAAAATTTACAATAGATTTCGTTGAGGTCTTGGTAATTGGGGGGTGCAATTTGGTTAATTATCAACATGCTTTATTATTTAAGCTAACTCAAGATATCGAGTTCATTTTCCTTTTCGTTGCACTTGTCTAATATAAATTTACTCCAATAATTCCATGGCATAAAACATGCGAGACAATAGCTTATATTTAGCATAGTAAATATCATGGTCTTTAGTTAATCTACAGCCTAAGGTAGCACGTTAATGATCCACCAACATCATTAAACCAAGTTAATATCTATGATTTTTTTGTATGAATACCCTTCTAAAAATTCAAATTTGCATAAATACCCTCTTAAAATTTATAATTATTTTTGTACCCTCATAAAATACTGTTTTTGCACAGATGCCTTTAATATAACGGTGCTTCTAACACCATTAATAAAAATCATATTTATTTTAATTAAAAATAAAATCAAATTTTACAATTATTTTTCTATCTTCCATCGTGACCATCTTATAAATCTTTCCTTTTACACATCAATCCATTGAGGATAGTTTAGTTATTTTAATTTAAAACCGTTAATTTTTTAACGGCGTTAGAGGGGTAAGTACATATACAAAAATAAAAATAAAAAAAATAGAATAGCAAAATAAATATTTTACGAAGATATACATATAAATATTAATTTAAAAAAGATAGTCATACAAAATTTGATATTTGGGATGTACCCATATTAAATTTTTTTAACATCTATGAATACACATTGTCCAGGAAGTCTTAAACACTGCAAATTAGCTTGTGCGTATAAGGATGGTTAACCCCCAAAGAGAGCAAGCGCACGAATATTTGTACACGTCACATTTGCACCAGCCACTGCACCAAATATTTCCTTTCTTCGTGTAACAAACGAGGGGCAACTCAGTACCAGCTTGCAGAGGAACAGCTGGCGCGTATTGAAACATGCCGGTACCCAGTGTCGTGCATATAGACAAGTATAGCATCACGGTGCGGTCACATCAATCACGCCTCAATGGAGCAAGAACGGCAGCCGCCCGACTCGGAATAACCATGCACACATTTGGACTAAGCAAGACCTACGTGAACTCTAACATTGGATATCTTTTAATCCCAACTTGGCGACTATCACATGTTCTCACGACGTTCTTAACACGAAAAGAAAATTAGAAAATGGAAGGAAAAGAGGATTAGTTTGCCATCAAGGGAAGACCGAATGCCATTCCAAGTTGCCCACCACCGAACCTTTTGTGGAGAAACGCAAGCCCACCCTTCCCCTTTATTTACCTCCTCTCTCTTTCTCTGCTCTTTCTTCTCTATTCGTTCTCTCTCTCTCTCTCCAACCCTAAACGATGGTCCCAGGAGAGGGGGGAAAAAGAAGAGGAGAAGAGATGATACGCATCCCCTTTTCCCCTTTCCATATCCTTCTCCTCGTCTCCCCACCCTAATCATTAATTAACTCTGTATAATTTCGTTCGTTTCTTTTGATTGTTTACTGCTTTGTGTGTCCTCGCTCTCGTTCTTTATATTGTTTAATGTTATTATAAAACACCGACCCCCCACCGTTATCATCTCTTGTGTCTTCTCCTGCCCTCACTTGCTGGCTGGGTGGGGGGTGGGCGCGAATCTCAAAGCGCACGGAGAGGGGGAGGGGGAGAACCGGTCGGCCGTGGATTCGTTGCTTGGTAATGGCATCTTGTCGCCCTTTCTCGATGGGAATAAGTAATAGTGTTGGGATGGATTGAAGGGGGTGGGAATTATTGTTTTCTTTCGGTTTCTTCTGGTTTTGATGGGCGGACGTCGTTGCAGGGGTTGGCTTTGTGGCGGTAATGTGAGGGAGAGGAGCTGAGATCGGCCTCCATGGATCCGCCCTTCTCCGGTGTGTTCTTTTTCCCCCTTTCCTCCGTTTTTTTGGTTTCGATGGTTTGGTTTTGGCTGTTGATGCGTTGGGAGTTCTTGATCTGTGATGTTGGATTGGGTTGTAGGGTAAAAAAACTAACTTGGGCTGCGGGGTCGGTAAAGATTGGATTTTTAAGGGTTTCTGTGGGTTTTCTTGAATTTCTTGCCGTTTATTCGTTGGGTTCTGGGTAACGCTTGGAGGATTGCGTATTTTTTTTGTGTAATTGGGAGTTTTTTTTTTAATCTTGTGTGCAGATGGGGAATGAACGAATCTGATTCTTGTTTCCATTATTTCTTTCTGCTAAGATTCCTTTTCTTCATGCATTGGATTGATCTTTTCTTCCATTTATTTCCTCCACTGGAATGCGATTTTTGTAGTTTATTTTCCATTAGGTTTGTGGATATATTTAAAGAAATTACGACTTTTCTCTTTAATTGCGAATCTAACCTAAGTCTTTCTAATAATTGGATAAAAAAAGTATATGAAATTGCTTCCATCGGAGTTAGCGAAGTCAACTGTCTTGCCTGGTCACAGATGTATGCTTCGTTTTATATGTTTTGTTTTTAATTTATGAGATTAGATAAATTCTTTGATTTTTATGTAAGATTAGATAAATTCAATCCCTCGCTTTGTCTTTCAAGTGAAATGTGCTTTCCTTTATATCATCTTTGCTTTGAACAAGGAAAGATCAATAGTAGAGAGTGACTGTTAATGTTGCCTTAGAAGGTTTTAACTCCTGGCTTTGTATTTCGTGCACAGATAGTATTTGTCATCCATGTGCGTAACTGCACGTCAAGCATTCAAGCATGCCTGAGAATTAAAAGTTGTTTAGTTTACTTTCTTACATGAAGTACTGTACACCACTACACCATCTAATTTTTTTGTGCCCCAGGTTTACTTTTGAAATGCTCTACATTCTTTAAACCTTTAGAATTATACTGCTCAACAGATAGATCCATGCTATCTTTGATCTCGTCCTTTATCAGATTTTTATTTTTCATTGTTTGAAAAAACC
This sequence comes from Phoenix dactylifera, assembly GCF_009389715.1. Classification (NCBI taxonomy): domain Eukaryota; kingdom Viridiplantae; phylum Streptophyta; class Magnoliopsida; order Arecales; family Arecaceae; genus Phoenix; species Phoenix dactylifera. The sequence continues at coordinate 681,165 of NW_024067738.1, read as the reverse complement.
TTCATGCTGACTCATTGAATTCTTCTATTAGATGTCCTTTGACTTCATTTTAATGACATGTAAAGTCTTCAAAATATATTTCTTACTTATTTCATTTGCCATTAAGTCTTCCAATTTGACATGTTTTCTTACTCAGGATTTGTACTTGACCCATCTAAGTGTCGTAAGCTGAGCATCGAGGAAAAGAGAGAACTCATTCGTGAATTGTCAAAATGGCCAGAGAGTGCCCCTGAAAAGCTACAGGCATGGAGCCGCCGGGACCTTTTGGAGATCTTATGTGCAGAGCTTGGAAAGGAGAGGAAGTACACAGGCTTAACAAAGCAGAAGATGATAGAATATCTTTTTAGAGTTGTGTCTGAGAAGAAATCCGCGAAGCATGGAGAAGACATGGACTCAACTTCGGAACCACCAAAATCTATCTCTCAGACTCCATCCAAAAGACAGAGAAAGAATGATCATCCATCACGTCTACCTGTTGCAACAAACAGTCTCCCAGCAAGTGATGGAAATGAAGCTCTAAATAACATCCGATACTGCCAGAATTTAGCATGCAGGGCTACTCTTACCCTAGAGGATGTGTTCTGCAAACGGTGCTCCTGCTGTATATGTCACAAGTATGATGATAATAAGGACCCTAGCCTTTGGCTGTTTTGTACTTCAGAAGCTCCTTATCAAGGTAATTCTTGCAGCTTGTCATGTCACCTCGAGTGTGCGCTCAAGCATGAAAGAGCTGGCATTCTGAAAAGTGGACTCTGTACAAGATTGGATGGCAGCTACTATTGCATATACTGTGGAAAAGTTAATGACTTACTGGGGTAATATCATATGCCTTTACTTCCTTAGATTAGTTTCATTGAGCTGTCTTATTAAGTGCTCATTGCAAGTTTTCAGCATCTAGGAGTTTCACTTTCACTCTTGCAGACCTTTGTTACTTCGAACTCAAAAGAATTCGAGCTGTCCTCTGAACTAGTTGAGAGTTTGCAGTGTTGGAGGAAAAAGATGATGGTTTGGGTAGTTTGATGGGTTTAGCCTGCTAATTACTACTTATGGCTTGCCTTGGCAAATTGTTATCTTTGTTTCTAAGTATGATTTAACTGTGAATTATATGGATCAGTGAAAAATGTAGATAAGTGCTAGTGGCATGCGTATTTTGTACTTTTTTTTAAGTAACAAGCAGTCTTATTTCCAGGAACTTGTTCTAGTGTGGCCTCAAAAGGAAAGGATGGTCATCCATGTTGTTTCTCAACAAGCTGGAGGATATATCAATGATAATTTTATTGATGACATGATCCCAACTCTTATTTGAATCATACCACTCAATGCATTCTCATAAACTCCATGCTTTGCTTATGGTCCACTATCATGTATCCCATGTATCCAAACAGCATATGATATGACCATATGATGTCATATGAATGACCATATTGCATATGCCCACATCAATTGACTTGTGGACTTTCCTGATTGCAGTGATACATTGAGGTTTTGTATACCCACAATGCATCATGATTGTCATGTTGGGTCCTGTCCTCTTGTTAATTCGTCTTATCTTGTAAGACAAACTGAAGGAGGCTATTCTTGAGCTTCCAAGTACAGTGGTGAGTGACCAGAGTTCAACTTCAAGATGTCCATAATTGTATCATGAGTCTGTAACATTGCCCAGCTTTAGCAAATCTGTTGTCACTGATATCATCATCATCACCAGACTGCCTGCTGATTGTCAATGTACAAGTATTGGTCTCCTCATCATTTAAGGTCGAGTTAGTTGTCTGCAACATTTGGAAAATGTGCAGACAGATCTAGTTAGGTGCATATAAATCATGCGGTATGGAAAGTGGCAAATGTAGCTGCATTTCGACATATTGTAATAGGCTAAGCCAACATCTGAAGCTTGCTGTTTCAGTTGACATAGTTTTACATTGTGACCACAAGATATTGTGGGCAGATGTTGTGCAAGAGCAGGAAAGTTAGAAATGTATTGGCCAATGTGACAGTTTGAAATGATACTTGCATTTTTTGCTGCATGCATGTCCGCCATATGTCATGCTTATTAGGAAAAATGGGTGAGGGTGGTCTGGTGAAGTAAATGATCTGGGAAGGTCTTGTTTATTTAATAAGCTGAGCTATTATATGTTACACATTGAAAATATGAATTGAAGATGGTCTTCAAAGATGTTTGTGTTTTACTTATAAATCTAATAAGATGAGATACATATTAAGCATTTGTTTTACAAGATGAAGATGGCATGCAAAGAGGCTTGTGATTTACTCCCGATGATAGGACAGGACATTTGAGGGTAGAGTAGTTTGAAGGTATGGATAAGCATGGCAAGATGAGTTGCATGCTGAAGTTGTATATGGTGTTTTTTTTTCTAATTTTCTTTCTCCTTTCTTTGGTAAAAGGAGAAAATGATAAGATGGTGAAAGAAAGGAAGCTCAAGGTGCAGGGTATTGCAGATGAGTACGCGGTGATTGGGTAAATGATAAACTAATAATCTAATATTGACTTCAGGAAATGTGGAGGGAATGTACAGTTTCAGCTTAGATAAGGTTTAAAACAGATTAAAGTTGCTTTTTACTCAGGATTGACTTGTGAGATGTTTGATGCATTATGAGTGATAAGGTGATAATTTTATTTCTATATAATGGAGGGAATGTATGGTTTCAACTTAATTAAGGTTAAAAAATAGATTAAAGTTGCTTTTGACTTGATGGACTTGAGATATTTGATGCATAATAAATGATAAGGGGATAATTTTATTTCTATATAATTAAATTTTATTTCTATATAATTAAATTTTATTTCTATATAATAAAATTTTATTTTGTTATCCATGTGTTGACCTTTTAGTATTTAGGTTCATTTAGAGTTTTATCTTCTCCAGACTATTAAATAGTGAAACAAGGTTCTATTTTCTCATTTAACTTGTTTGCAGATTATTCATTGAAAAAATTGGGCATTTTTCCCAATTGAATGTTGTGGGGTATTTTAATGTTGCTGTGATTTTGTAAGGAGGCTTGTGGTTGTCGAAGATTTGTTTCTTTAATTTACTTGTTCTTAACAATAATTCATCTCAAACTAATGAATAGCCCCTTTTCCTCTAATTCTCTTTGTAAGAAATGCTCAAAGTTCATGGCTTTCTGGTATTTTCATTATTATCCATTAGATTTTATGTTACAAATGATCATTTTAAACAAACATTGTCTCTGAGCACATGTACATCGATTTATCAACTAGTTGCATGCTACACAGCGGCTAGGTTAGACACCAAGTCCTTCTTTTAGCATTGTCCAGAAGCATACCATGATCAACTATTTATATCCCATCCTTTTCTTGGTCAGACTTATGCGTCCATCATCCACTGTCTTTCATAGCTTGAAGAAACCTGTACTTGCATCTTCAATTATTTCTTTGTTAGATCTTCCTCACTTTTTTTTAATCACTCCAGACCAATCTGAGTCACTTTTGTTATCAGAGTACCTCAAATTTTCTTTCTATAAGCCAGTTACATTCACACGGTTTTCTACTATGTTGCTATCAAGCAATACAAAGTCATGCTTTCTTTAACTAACCTTGATATTTCTTTTTGTGTCTATTACTTTGGTAAATCATCATCATCTTCTTCATGTTCAAGCTTTTTCCCATCATATTTGGGGTTGTTATTTGGGTAATGGTGGACAAAAATGAAGTTTGTCCATCTAATGACTGTAACCAACCATAATAAAGTGTTCAAGATGATTTTCCATGATAGGGCGCTGTAAGTAATGCTCCTTTGTGGTCCTGATATTTGACTCAAGGCTTTGACATAATTGAGCAGTCCAAAGTAACACATGAAGCATAGATTTAGGACAAAAGAAACTCTTTGTTCTTCTTCTTACTTTCTGAGTGAACCCCATGTGTGTGTGCATGTGTGTTTGTGTGTGTGTGTGTGTGAGAGAGAGAGAGACGCATCAGACAGCCCATATTGTTCTTTGTGATGTTGACGTTGGACACCAGAAATGAAGCAACAATTTCCCGTATGAGTCTTTATATTTCACTAAAAGAGAGGCTTAATTGTATGAGAAACTTAAAACATAAAAGTTGTATCTCAAATATAAATAATCTTTTTGTTTTTTGTATTTTTGAGAAAGTTGTTTTGTTCTTATAACTGTGACCAAGGTTTAAGTTTGCATATACTGATTGTCATATATACGATAGCTGCCAAGCTACGAATGTAGAAATTGGAACAAGGTTCCCAGTCTCAATATTGGATGGTGTATCGGTAGGAGACTAGTATGTGAACGGTACCGGTACCATACCTAATCATACCCGTACACCAAAAAATATAAATTTTTAATTTTCTAAGATTTTTAAGCTTCTTTTATTTATTTTTTTGTGGAAAATAGGGTTTTGTGAGATCATTTTTGATGTTTAAATAAATATGCATTAATTTTTTTATGTTACATGCCTAGAGAATAGTGTGACTATATAATACATATTATGCTAACTAAGCATGATACAAAATTTTGGCGTGATTTTTCTATATTTTTAATTTCTGCCTGTTTGTAGGATGTGACCCAAAAATAAAGAGAAATGGAAGAGAGAAATACTTGGATTGGAGGAATAACTCACTTTCCACTCTCTTCTCTCTCCTCATATTCTCCTCTCTCTTCTCTTACCTTGAAATAGAGGGAGAAAAGGTTGTCGGATCCTTTTCTGTCCCATTTCGAGCAAATGTATCAAGACGATGAACTATCCCTGTTCGTGGTCGATTCCATCATGATACCGACCAAACTGGGTGTTTTCATTTGATATTGCATTCCTTGATTTGATTTAAACATGTTGGTTTTGTAATTGCTTATCCTTTGATATGATGTGGTGTTTCTTGTCAATCTAGTCCTTTCTTTTCCCAAGACTATGCTTTCCTATGACTGAAACATTATTTTTTTTCCCAATATAACTCATTGAAGCATAGATGGATGTTCACTATCATGCTTCTAGTGAATTGGTTTCTATTGAATCTACATACGTATCTATTAGTGGTTACATGCGTATACCTCAGTTTAAGATGTAAAGAGATTTATAAAAATTAATATTTTGGGGTTAATATGTATCTATTAGTTGTAAGATGTAAAGAGATTTATAAAATTTAATTTTTTGGGGTTAATATGTATCTATTAGTGGTTACATGCGTATACCTCAGTTTAAGATGTAAAGAGATTTATAAAATTTAATATTTGGGGGGTAAAAATTTGTTTTTTAAAAAGCTCATGGTTCTGTGGCATCCTTTTACAAGAAAAGGCAAATTAGTTCAAAATCCATAGATTTTGTAGAAACATCTGACCATGTTGAAAAACTTATTTGTCATTATGGCAACGAGGATGACTACAGAAAGATACAAAATATGATTATGAGTGAAGTTTGTTACTACCATGCAAGACAGGTCTTTTGTTATATATAACTACTTGTGTTCAAACAAGTAATTGTCTTTTCTTAAATTTAGAAATATGGTTCTAATTGGGTTCAGTATGCATTGCATGGTAACATGGTTTAGAAATAATTCCTGTTTTATTATCTTATTTTATCCTAGTTAGGTTAGTTTACATATAAACTTAGGTTTCCCATATATGTGGGACTAAGCTTGATGGTTATGCTTTTGGATTTATAAAATTTGAAAACTTGACATGGTTATAGAATATCTCACAATATGAGAGGTGCCTTTGCAAGGGCTATTGCTTGGTGCAATGGTAAAGACTTGGGTTGACAAGTGCGATGGCATGGGTCTGAGTCTTGGAGCAGCCACTATAAAAAAAAAAAAAAGAAAATTTAGGTTAGGTCTATCCCCAGTCGCCGCACCTAGGACCCCGGATTGCTGGGAATATAACTAAACAATGGCCTTTTATTTTTTTACAAAAGTTGCCTCTCCTTTTGTGACATCCCACTCTATAAATGTGCCTGGATTTTTTCATCAAAGGACATTTTTGGGGCTGTAACAATTATAGATTATGGTTGATTCTTAGGCCCCATTTGGTGGACCTTTTGAAGGGCCAAAAATTACTTTCTGGCTCTTCAAAAACACTTTTAGATGAAATAGAGGTGTTTGGTAAAAATTTTGAAAAGCTGTTTTAGCTTTTTTAGAAAGCTAAAAACAGTTTTTTAGGAGAAGCTCCATTTTGGAGCTTTTCCGAAAAACACTTTTAGGTCCGGTCGGAAAGCTATTGTTTTACCAAAATATCCATGACAAAATATGACAATTACTCAAAATGTCTTTTTATAATTCTGAAAATCTGCTAGAAAATTTGTTACAGAGATAAATGGTCATTCGAAGGGTGAAAAATTAATTTACACTAATAATTATAATATTTTATACCTCTATTATTGTATTATACTATAAATATAATATTATATTACATTATATCATAATACATTACTATATAATACTAAATAATTTAATATTATGTTATATTATGAAAAATTAATTTACGCTAATAATTATAATATTTTATACCTTTATTATTTTATTATACTCTAAATATGATATTATATTACATTATATCATAATACATTAATATATTATATTAAATAATTTAATATTATGTTATATTATAAAAATTTAATTTACGCTAATAATTATAATATTTTATACCTTTATTATTGTATTATACTATAAATATAATATTATATTACATATATCATAATACATTACTATATTATATTAAATAATTTAATATTATGTTATATTAAGAAAAATTAATTTACGCTAATAATTATAATATTTTATACCTTTATTATTGTATTATACTCTAAATATAATATTATATTACATTATATCATAATACATTAATATGTTATGTTAAATAATATAATATTATATTAAATTATTATGCTATAGTATACAATATTATATTACTATATTATAATAATATTATATTACATTACAGTAATAGTATACTATATCATATATTTATGTATTAATATATATTATATTTTATTATGCTATGTTGTATAATACTATGTAATGTTCTTTATGGTCATTTTGTCATATCAAAAGTACTTTCTCAGTTTATTTATCAAACATATGTTAAAGTATCACAGCACTTTAGAAATGTAGTTATCAAACAGTAAACAACTTTTTACAAGAGCTCTACTTCTAAAAGCTCTACTGCCAACAGCTCCTCCAAACAGGACCTTAGTCTAATATCTCTAGGATATTTTTGATGCCTCTTTACTAGTTGGATATGTCGATTACATTTGGGTTCAAGTAGACCTTACATGTTGATATTCTTCTGAAGTTGAATTCTTAGCTTTGGCTTGCTATCTATTGGACATTATAGTTGCACAGTAATATACATACATGACTTGCTCATTTAGGAAATTACTAATCTCTATATTGTCCACATCGTTCTTTGCTGCTCTTCATTTATATTTGTTGATATTGAGACTTACTATGTAGCACAAAAAAGGGCTGCAAAATGCTGTCAAATTAAAAATTTCTCCCTCTTCTGCAGATGCTGGAAAAAGCAACTCATGATTGCAAAGGATGCTCGACGAGTAGATGTACTATGCTATCGGATTTCTCTTAGTCATAAACTTCTCAGCTTAACAGCCAAATATCAAAGCTTGCATGAGATTGTGGACACAGCAATGAAGAAACTGGAGGCCGAGGTTGGGTCCATCACCGATCTACCAAACATGGCACGTGGGATTGTCAACAGACTGTGTGTTGGTGCTGAAGTTCAGAGGCTGTGTGCACATGCTGTTGAGTTACTAGACTCTTTGCTTTCTAGTGCCCCTTCAGTTGAACCTCAAATAGAAGGCAAGCTTTTCTATAAATTTTCCTTAGCTTAAGGATTCGTGAATAATGGCTGTTTTTTTTCTCATTTTCATTGAACATTTGTTTTTTTCTTGTATGTGCAATTTCAGAAGAAAAGTTGATATCATCTAGCTTTATCAAGTTCGAGGCCATGTCTACAACTTCTCTTACTGTTGTCTTAGATTTAGAAGATAATACGGCATTATCTCAACAGATAACCAGTTTCACTGTGTGGCATCGAAAGGCTGAAACTGCAGCCTATCCCACAGAACCATCTTGTACTTTATGTAAGCCAAACAAAAGGTTCCAGGTCACAGAACTCACTCCAGCTACAAAATACATGTTCAAGGTGATTGCCTTTAGCAATGTGAGGGAATTTGGCAAGTGGGAAGTTGGAATCATTACTGAAAGCATCTCAAAGAATGCTTCGAAGAACTTGGTATTGGATGCAGCTTCCATTAAACCGCATTGTGGAAGTCCAAAGACAAACAGCAGTGGCCTTTCTAATCATACTTCGGAAGGAGATGAATCTAATAATAATACTGTGTATGCTGATCTGAGCAAGTCACCTGAAAGTTGTTACGGTTATAGTGAGAAGCCAGAGATTCTTGACTTGGAAAAAATATCTGAACACACTTGCAAGGATACAAGCCATTCGCCGAATGCATTCATGGGCAACGTAAGTGGAACAGGAGGTACTGAGCCGGAGGAAACACCAGGACTCTCTGGTTCTGCCTTGGATGAGGAACCCAATTCAACTATTCAGAGTGAGTCTCATAGAGGTTCCACAAATTCAATGGAGCACAACCAGACATTGGATGTCCCAAAATCAGAGAACGAATCTAATGCACCGATTGGAAATGAGATGGTGATTGTTCCATATGGGCGCTCTGATTCCACCCTGCCTGTGATTCCCTGCCGGTTGGAAACTGGTAAAGAAGGTTCTGGAAGGATCAGCAAAGTAAAGCCAGGGGGCACTATACTTGAGAATGGTACGTCAAAGGCAGATAGGGAACCAGGGAGCTCATCAAAGAAAAGAAATGCAGGGAAGTGCGAGGAGATGTGTATCAAAGATGGGTCACTGGAAGGATCATACGAGTATTGTGTTAAGGTGGTTAGATGGCTGGAGTGTGAGGGGCACATTGAGACCAACTTTAGGATTAAGTTTCTGACTTGGTTCAGTTTGCGTGCAACGCCACAGGAGAGAAGAATTGTGACTGTTTATGTTGATACTCTGATTGATGATCCTGCAAGCCTTGCAGGACAGCTGGTGGACACCTTTTCGGAAACAGTCTGCAGCAAGAGACTTCCACAAGTGCCAACTGGGTTCTGCATGAAGCTCTGGCATTGAGACTCAGAGAGCTATTCTTTCTCTGGGTAATATATGAGCCCAATTCTTTGGATGCAAATTGTTGCATCGATTCTTCATTAAACATTTCATTCGGTAGTTTCAGGTTGATTCATACATTAGCTCATTATCACTAAAGCTTTCCATCTTTATAACTGTAGCTTTCATTCGTAGAACTATTTTCTATTTCTTTTTCTGTGCTTAGGGAGTTGTAATGCTCTGCTCTTTATCTTTACAAGAATACTAGGGACTCTTTCTTCTGTATCAAAACCTATTCATCTGGTTAAACTTATATTCTCTTTGCTAAAAGCAGGTCTGGTATATGGATCGGTGATTATACACTGAGCTATCATGAAAGTGAATGAGTATTTTTTGGAAATTAGAGATAATGGATTTTTTTTTTTTTTGTAATTTTGGATATTGGCCTTTTTCCATTTTTGCTTGGATTGACTGGATAGGAACCAGATAAGATCCCTATGCATGATAATAACTGTAATTGCTGCATGTGAACTTTTTATTGTTTAAAATACAGTAATTGCTGCATGTGAACTTTTTATTGATTAAAATATGGACAGTAGTGTTATATGCTAAAATTATATTGAGAAATGAAAAAAAATGATTTTAAAAACTTGTAATTTAGAATCAGTTTTCAAACATTCTGGTAAACTCAACTTAATGCATAATCTAGAGATTTGTAAACTAAATTGGTGTGCCTAATTTTATCATGGTGAATCAGCACAACCAAGGTGTATTATAGAATGTTACTGTTGATAGTTGCAAATAGATGTGCCTTCTCTTTGGTCATAAAAATCATAATCTATTATTTCCTTCCCCGTAAATCTAGACTGTTGTGTATGTATCTAAAACTGCAAACTGGCATTGCATGGTTACTATGGTAATATTATGTGGTCATATGGGACCCTTGGATGGTATGTTACTTTTCAGCTGGACACTACATGCTATGCAATGTTAGTTTGGTACATTATAGAATTATAATAATTTTGTACCATACAGTATGAAATGATATAATGGAGTATGGTTTTGTATGGCTGTTGATTTTCGTGTAGTTATATTGCAATACCGTATCGTTATAATCCAACGAGATTGATATTACTTAACGGATAGAGTTATAATGTAGACCAGTATCGCTATAATACGTAGTGCATGGAGCATAGCATGATATTAGTATAGTCGTGTGACAAAGTCCAGTATGACGTTATAGCGTGATATAATGTCATTGTATGTTTAAGTCCGGTTTGACATAATATAGGGGGATATAGTGTAGCATAAAAGTATGTTACGGTTAATCAGAGCCTTTGTATTTCTTCAGCATTCTTGGGCAAAATCCGGTCTCTGAAATCCTTATTCCAGAATTGTAGCACCATTCACTCTGTCCTGAAATCAGTAGCCAGTGTTCGGCTGGGCTGTACGTTGATGACATCCACCAGCTTGGCATGAGTTGAGGCTGCTGCAATTAGTGGTGGCCACTGGATCTGATTTGTTTCTCGGTCGTCACTGGGTTGCAGAAAACCTTTGTTCCAATCAACATGCAAGCCAGCTCGCCAGCATGAAAGAATGTGAGAATGAAGCATTTAGCTGTGATACCGGAGCCTTTTTTTTTGATAAGGTTTTAGCTTTTAAATATCGATCAAGTTATCCCAGACCCCTACCATAACTGTTATTGACCTTGATAACAGCTATAACGCGATATTTAAATGAGTTGTCTGTGAAGCTTAATTTTGGCTCGGGATCAAATCAACCAGCTCCCTTGATTACAAAACGAGTTGGATTTGAGCTGAGGCTGTACCCCTGCTCGAGCTCGGACTGGTTGATCTGAACAAAAACCCACAGGCTGAACAAAACCAGGAGGCACTCATGCCCCACCCATCATCGAGAGTAGAATATTTCTTTGATTCTTTCCAGGCTTGCGATATAGTCTTATATATTAGATTGGATGGATCTCTGCCAGCTGAGGATTTGGCTTTTCTAGCTTTCTTTAAGCTGGCCTACTCCAAAGAAAACCATCAAAGAAAAAGTGGCAGAATCTGTCTCACTTTAAATGAAGTCCTGTCACAGGTTAGGTCCTGCACAATGATTGGTTAGTGCCATAACAGCCACAGACAAATTGGGTAAGCAAGCACCCGAGCAATGGTAATGGAAGCAGATTCTACCGAACTGTTCAACCAAGGCCAGAAATGGTTTACTTCATTGGTCGACAGAACCAAGATATTGCATCAAGCACTTACTTAAATCTTTTCATTAAGCTACTACCATAACTCGGCTCAAAAGCAGGAACGAGTAAATAGGAGATGGCTGATTTAAGGAAAAGAACGGTCCCATGTCCCCATCTTATTCTCCTGTTCAGGGGAGAGACTAAATTCTTAAGACAGAAAAAGGCTCTTCAGGCATTAGCAGCACTGGTAGTGGAGGGCTTGTGGATGACGAAGGACATGCACTGGCACTGGCGCTTGCTGTTGAAGGCCAGCATGCGAATGTAAGCATTCGGGTATGCCTTCTTGCACTCGCCAATCTCTTGAAGGACTTGAGCAGAATCAGTGCACCCAAACATTGGCAGCTTCCAGAGTGTCCAATACCTTCCATCGTAGTAGCCGGGGTTCCGGCTGTTGGCTCTATGAACTTCTCCCACCTTCAATGATCCATAGATTATGTATGATAAGGATGTGATAAATAGCACATATCTAGTATATTCTCACAGATTATCGGCAATGAAGTTGCACTGATAAAGAGGGACAATCAAGTGAAGAACTTTACCTCTAAAGTGATGACTTTTATCTCTCTCATTCGAAAGTTCTATTTTAAAAGTCATTAATATTTGCTTCTGAAATGTTCTAAGAAATTGAACCAGAGAGTAAAAGAAGCAGGTCGCAAAAGTAAAACCTGCTGCAACAGCCTAGTAAGTATTTAGATAATGCCTTTTTCATTTCAATTTTTTCTGAGCAGAACTTAAACTTAGTTGATGGCAGTTCCAAGCTGCATGGATAGCATGAAAAGCTGAAACTAGCTAACCTCCTAAAACGTTGGCGATACAACGTTTGTGTTCCAATAAATAAGACAAAACAAAGGATCTTCTGACTATTTTCTACAGCAAAGCTACCAAAGACAGATGTGCTTCTCATAGCTTCCACCGCAGGGACCTCAACATCCCAAATCGGTAAGATTTTCAACTACTAAGATCTAAAACAAATTATACACAGTCATCAGTTCTAAATATAAAATTAATGGGCTTCATATTTTACATTTTTTTTTTTTGAGAAAATATTCTATGAATTCTCTGAAAGATATTTTATAAATTCTTGAAAGCCTGACAAATCAGGTTTTAAGATTTCATTTAAAAAAAAAAAACTTGCATTTAATGATGTAGAATATGTTCAGCTAAAACAAGTAGATTATTAAAAACCGATGGTGATATCGAATTGTTCATTTCTGAATAGAACTGAAATTTGGGGAAACAACATTAATTTTGCAAATAATATATCACCTCGTCGAATTCCAAGGCGGGGATCCATCCTTTTGAGAGCATATAATCGACCTCCTTTGCTATTGATTCCTCAGCGAGGGGTGGCAGATAAGAGAGTGCCTCAAACTTCTTATTGTTGATTGGGTTCCATGTCTGATATCATTTAGACAAAAGGAAAAAGTAAAACTATTATCAAAAAATAATGTAAAAAAGAAAAGATATTTAAAAAATCAGAGAAGATAACTAGCTTCTGCCCTCAAATCATGCAACTCAGATTTTACAGAATTGACTCGGTGGCCTATGAAACATTCTTAAATAGAATATTCTAAAATCTAAATATATACAGAGCTGGGCTAGATTATCTTATGGCACAAGTAGCAGAAAAGTTTATTGTGCTTTAATGTTCATGACAGATGTCTTTTTGTTAAAGAAGGGCAACTAGAATCAACTTGTATTCATTTTATGACATTCCACTGCATTGCACAATTAATCATTCTGCGCTGTTGAATTAGAGTAGTCTATAATTTATCTAGATCCACTCAAATAAAAAGAAGTATAGTGTTGCAGGGGATATGAAAGAATCCAAAAGAGAGGTGTTGTGACCTTTTCAGTACCCTTCAGCAAAAACTGACTCATCAACATCTCTATATACTTGAGCAGAACAAAGCACTATTCTTCATAATAATAACTCGATCTTCTTGACAAAAAATAGATAAATAAAAGAGAGCAAATATATGGAACAATAATTAAAGAACAATAAGTTCCTGTAATTTCATTGTTCAGAATCCTAAGCAATTGCATCTCCCTCTCCAATAATTTGAAATGAGAGTCAGATGGTCCTCTTCCAGGAGCTTCAATTTAGCAAGAAGCCTCTGCTTCATGTCATGAGACTTAACAGCAAGATGCTATCACTTCTAACTCATACAAATATTAGAATATCCCAAAAGAACTTATGTCAAATCCAGGAGAACATTATAGATAGCATAAATTACAAGCCATAATATATATATGTAGTTATTTCGACATAGATCTAAATTAAACCAATTAGATGAAAACTTAGTGTTAACCGACTTAAGCCAGAACAACAACACACCAGAGAAGAAGATAACCAAGTGGGGTGATAGAAGCCCCAAGCATTAGGTCGGGTTCATCATGATCAAGACCAAAAACAACTCGGTGACTCGGCAAGCCATTAATTATACCCATGACTCGCATGCTTACCTTCATGCAGTGGACTCTGGAGCCATTAGAGACGGTTCTCGCCCGCCACTGAACCGAGCCCGTCTCCGGGAACAGCTTGCCGAAGGCATCAGATCTCAGGCCGATGGAGGCCAAGCCGGCAACCGGGGCAGCGGACAGAAACCCGGATGACATCGTCCCTGTATCTCAGAGAGAGAGAGAGAGAGAGGGAGCCGAGGAGTATGGGGCTAGGGAGGTGGTTTTGAAGGGGGTTGGGGAAAGAGACAAAGGAAGGCGGTTCAATTAAAATATGGCGTCATCGAGAAAGAGAGAGAGAGAGACGATGGGAGCAAGGAAGAGTTTTTTTTTTCTTTCGCAGTGGATGGTGGGCTTCTGGGAGGGGGTGGGGCCTTTGGAGTCATCACCACCTTTTCTCTTCCTACTTTCCCTTGCCCACCTCATGTCCTTGCATTAAAATAATATATAAAAACGCAGAGGACAAAGCCAGGGGCAGTCGCCCATGGTATGGCACGAACAACGAAGCAGCCTGTCAGTTCTACTGTTTGGTGAGTTATTTTCCCTATTCCCGTCTAAAGTCTCTGTCCCGTTTCCTACCTCTGTTCCTAACCAAGACCCTGATCGATGATCTCCAACATAATGACATGCATGAGCAAATTCTCCATGGCCGACCACATACGGGGAGGATCCTACTTGAAGTAGAGAAGTTCGACTCGTTCGCCGTTTAACATGGAGACAAGAACAAGAGCAGAAAGAATAGAACAATTCTAGAATAGATTGGACGACAGCATCAACAACGTAATTTATTTTGCTATAAGGTGTCAACGTATGTGGACTAGAGCTTACCGACTCCATTGCAAATTATTTTTTTAATGATCAATAACAAATGGAGAAAATGGCCGCAATACCAAGATAAAGATTCTGAAAAGCTAGCCTGCCAATGTGCTTTATTCCAAGTACAAATGTTAATAACTTACCAACAAAAAACAGGTACGAATGTAATACTACATTAAGCACAAAACATGAGCCATTACAAATGAATGATCATGCATAAATAAGACGTTTTCCAGCCTTACTTCTAACTAGCAAAGAGTTGTCCAACTGCTCGCACTCATAGGTGGATCAATAAAATAAAGAACCAGCATTGAAGCTGATTTCTAAAGCGAACTCTGAGGTTGCCGATACTTCGCCAATTAATGAAATAACCAGCCTTCACAGCCTTTCACCGTCGCTAATAAAGAAGTCATTGCCATCACATCATCCCGGATAGGTATGATGGTACCGAGCAGAACCGCCTCTAGAATCTTTCCATTCGATCTACTTCTTCCACCCCAAACCTTCTGTCAAGATCCGGCATCACTTCCAATGTGCCTCCAACAAATGCCAGTCCGCAGAATTATGGTTTCTAGCTACAAATGGGAACTGGCAATTCGGTATCCATGATCAAATGCCCAAGAGGACTGCAAAAATCTGTTTCATCATGTGTGATGGACGGATCCAATCCAAAAAGAATAAGCTAGTTCTCAAGTACACTTAAATATAAATCAAATGGGCCTTATGAGAAATAAAATGACCTTTCAGACTAAGCAAAAGGCCAACGAAGCGGCGGACTGAATAGCTCATTTTAGAGGCATCCTGTGGGCCGAAAAGAGAAAGTTGTCTAACACACTTCATAACCTGATATTTTTTGATATTATTGTATGTGTCCGTACTCATAATGTATGAAATCAAATGGCTCCATATCAGGCCAGTTGAGAAGCGCAACAATACCCATTCCATGGCAGTTAATGGATTCGAGCATACGCCTGCTTCTAGCAGCACCAAAAACTGAATCAAATAGATCAAATTTCCAGACCAATGCAAGATCAATAGAAGCTCATACTTGAACACCCAAATAGATGCTTGTGCTCCTCTTCAAGAGACCTACCGTACATCAATCATGGCACAGCCCCATTGCCTCAGGATACCAATTCCATACTGAGATCACCCAACATCCTGTAAATCTCTTCTTGTCGGGGATGGCCTTTGTCATCAGCTAGAAACCTGTGGCCGACTCCATTTATCTCAATCAGACTCCAACCTGGAGCAGGTGCCACTCCCCTGTCCCTCATCGCCCGTCTTACCTTCACGGCGCCCTCCCACCTCCCCATCGCGGCATATACATTGGCCAGACCCACATACCTCCCACAATGGTGGGGCTCCAACTCGATCACACGCCTGCCAACTCTCTCTCCTAGCTCAGCGTTTCCATGCATCAGACACCCATGGAGCAGAGCCCCCCATATGGCGCCGTCGGGTTCCATAGGCATGCACCGGATCAACCTTTCGGCCTCAGCCGTCCTCCCGGCACGGCTTAAGAGATCGACTACGCATCCGTAATGCTCGATCGTTGGAGACAGACCATAAACCCTGCTCATGTCCTCCAAATAAGCCCACCCTTCATCTACCAAACCTCCATGATTGCAGGCGGTCAGAACCCCAACAAAGGTGACGGCATTCGGCATAACCTTGCACCCTAACATCTCAGAGAAAGTCTCGATGGCTGAATGGGTAAGCCCATTTAGAGCCTGACCCATGACCATTGCACTCCAAGCCGTCACGTCCTTGCAAGCCATCTTGCAGAACACCTCCCTCGCACTCTCTATGAAGCCACATTTTGAATAGAAATCTAGGAGGGCGGTCCCTAGCTCGACCCCATAATGTGTCCCTCTCCTGTCGATGTAGTCATGGATCCATCTTCCCTCCTCCACAGCACCCAAACCAGCACACGCATTCAGAACACTGACAAGCAACGAGTCGTTGAGCTTTACGCTCCCATGACGCTTCAATTCGCGAAACAATTCGATCGCCTCTTCGGGGCGATCGTTCTGCACATAACCCGTTATTATTGCACTCCAAGAAACCTCATTCCTCTCGGACATCCGCTCAAAGATTTCCCTCGCTCTATCCACCAGACCACGAGCACAATGCGCACTAATAAGACTGGTCCAGCACACTAAGTTTCTGTTAGAGCTTTCGTCGAACACCTGAGAAGCGAACTCCAGGCGACCCAGATGAGAGTAATACCTGATCAGAGAGCTCGTCACAAAGACGTCGAGATAGAACCCGAATTTGACAATCTGCCCGTGGATTTGGGACAGAGACGAGAGGCGGGCGCAAGCCTTGATGGCGAAGGGGAAGGTGTGCATGTTGGGAGGGAGCCCTCGGCGTCTCATGTGGGAGTAAAAAAGGAGACCCTTCTCGGGGTGGGGGGTTCTGGAGTGGGCCTTGATCATGGTGTTCCAGTTGAAGATGGTGGGCTCGGGGATCCGGTCGAAGACCAGGCGGGCGGAGTGGATGTCGGGGTTGGGGTGGAAGGCGTAGAGGGCGAGGATTCGGCTGGTGACATAGGTATAGCGGACGAGGTCCAAGGCGATGGCATGGGCGTGCAGTTGCTTCACTTCTTTTACGGTGGAGGATGTCTCGAGGAGGGAGAGGTACGGGTAGGTGGTAATAATGGTGGGATTTGGAGGGGGATGGGATGATGGAATGGAGAGAGCCGAGATGGTCCTCCCGGAGATGCCTCGCCTCATAAAGTCATATAAACAATGGGGAGAGCTGTCTGAAAGAGAGAGCGAGAGGCGGTAACATTACAAAGCGTGCTCGTCCGCCGCGAGGACCCGCGCAATTCCGAACGAATCCGACGCTGAAATATGGATTTGAATCTGATTTATCTGATACTGTTTAGTGTTTACCCAGGCCGGGTTCGGGTGGGCCAAAATTTGCCGGATCCGAATCCAACTCGGCCAGCCTTCAAGCCCTTTTTTTTTTTTTTTTTACAACGGTAGCCCACACACAACCAGTATGAATGCAGCCCATAAAGTCAAAAATGATAAGAGAATACAGAGGAGATGGAGCTAGGGCCTGATTGTTCCAAATAAAGCCTCCGAAATGCTGAGCCGTAAGGATGCCACCTAGTCCGCCACACTGTTAACTTCCTTATAGACATAAGTAGCTCGATGGAAGGCGCACTCACCTAAAAGTCAGCGAATGTCATAAATCAACCGCATCCCACTAGCCGCACGACTCGGATTCTGGATCTATTCGATCACTATGGGTAGATCCACTCGAGCCTATTTTTCAGATATGAGCTCGATAGCTTCGAACATTCGGCTAGATCTCCAGCTTTTTGGATCATGGGCTGCAGAGAGTTGGAACAAAAAGCTAAAGAAGCTGAAGACCGCAGCCGTCGCCGAGGAGGTGGAGGAGGAGGAGGACGGACCTCCGAAGAAGAGGAAGGAAGCCCTTCTCCCCCATCACAGCGAACACTTATAACGGATCTCCTAAAGCAAACATTATTACATCAACTAATATCATGCAAAGCCAACATGTGCTACCGGATATAATCGATTGCCGAGTACAATAGCATGCAATGCTGGGGGGAACATCAAACTAGGAAGCTATGAAAGAGAGAGGTTTCACATGTTTTACCTCTCAAAAGGCAGCAACCCTGTGGAATGCAGAGGAAGTAAATAAATGCAGCAGGCAAGGAGGCCTTTGATCAAGCAAGCCAAAAATTAGTATTGGAAAAAAATGAAATTCTAGTCTCTCTCTCTCTCTCGGGCCTCCCTTGAGAGTAGGTCGGGTTGAATGTAGACTCTTGCTTTTCCCACCAGGCCGGGCTCGAATTCTAAAGTTCAGTCCTGAAAACAAGCTAGGACAAACTTCAGCCGGATATTTTTTTTCACTGCTATTGTAAATACGCCCAGTCCGGCTAGGTTAGTGCTCAGGAATACATATCATAAACGAATTGGCACGGATAATTTGTTCATCAAATCATCATGCCTGGATTTAGAGGCCTAACCCACTTAATCTGAATTTATTTATTTAATAATCAATTGACTTAACAGAGTAATAAACTAATTGAACGAGAAATTCATGACTTAACCATAAATAATAGATGAAACAAGCTAGTGCCATGTTTGTCAAATCAACTTGTGTTTCTACCATGTTAAATCAAGTGGTCTGGACCAACAAATATAAACCTACCAGGTCTACCTTTCTTTTGGCAAGGTTGAAGTTACAATCTCATCAAATCAAAATTAATGATAGAGATTCTGCATAGAAAATCAATACCATTGATTATGATTTAGAACATAAAAACTACTTCGAAACCAAAAAGAAAAAACATTTGATTTGGGAGACATTTGCCTATAAATCAAGGGATCCAAAAATATGCTATTTTAATCACTCAGCACAATGTTATGCTAATACTTGTTGGCACACACGAACATTAACCTACCATCAATTTGTATGCCTGCTTGAAGCACAGAAAGGAAACCTCAAAAAGCACACGATTTTTGACACATTTATAGCTTTTTATGATATAATTTATGATAAACGGTGCTGAGCAGTTCTCAATTTGGAGCGTCCATCGTTGTTATGCCAGTAGGATGAGACCTCAATCCTTCCCTCCAATGAAGAGTATAACAACTATATGTAAGTCTGGTTGTATCATCCCTGAAATGAAGAGCAGAACAACTCTACGTAAGTCTTGTTGTATTGTTTAATAAACAGATTATGTCCTTGTTGGAATTCTTGACCATTTATTTATTAAATTGGACAGGTTCGAACAGACGCAAAAATCCTACAGACATGGGCTGCATGCACGAAAAAGGGAAACGCTTTGATCATATGAAGAAAAAAAACAGCTAGAACGGACGTTACTTCAATACCAATCACGCAGTATATAACATGACATGGGCTTCCAAAACAGTCAAAAGCTGATTGTTTACAAAAAAATTTAAACGGAAGGCAACCTAGAATTCCTCACGTCCTTGCAAAAACGTGAACGCCATGGGACCAGTGGCTTCATGACACGGAAATTATCAGTAGACGAGAAATAAACAACTTATCCTCAAGCGGCGTTTTAAGAGGATTTGCATTTACCTTTCATGTACACTGACACGCACCCCAACGCATTTCCTTCCCTTGTTATAATGTTCGATTTATGGTCTGCCACTGAAATACCTTGGTACCTGACCTGAGATGGCTTCTTGACATGCTTGAGGTTTGGTGGTACATAATTCATCATAGGTAAAGAGATCGATTAGTGGACTGGCATTGTAATATTACCTTTGCGCTGGGCAATTCTTAATCGAGGAAGGATTGTTTCTCCGGTGTTACCTTACCGTGAAAGTGCCCCCAGCCAAAAACCAAAATTCCCTTGAACATAGACTAGCACCCTCGCCCAAAAAAAAGAAAAGAGGAGGAGAAGGGGACCAGCACTCCCCTAACCCCCCTAAACTACTTAAGCCCCATTTGGCAGAGCTTTTGATGGAGCAGAAAACACTTTCTGATCCTCTAAAAATACTTTTGGATGGAATAGAAGGGTTTGATAAAAAAATCAGAAAGCTATGTTAGCTTTGCCAGAAAGCTAAAATAACTTTTTGAAAGAAGTTCCAAATAGAACTTCCTCGAAAAAACACTTTTAGCATGCATCAAAAAACTAATATGATTTATAATTTTTTTTTCTTTTTGGACCAAAATACCCATAATAAAATATTATAATTATATTATATAATATCAAATTATGTTATATTATTATGCTATAATATACAATATTTATTACTATATTACAATAATATTATATTATATTATAGTAATATTATACTATACCATATATTATGTATTAAGATATATCATATTTTATTATGCTTTGTTGTATAATCGTATATAATGTTATTTATAGTTATTTTATCATACTAAAAGTACTTTCTCAATTTGTTTACTAAACACATATTAAAATTTTACAGCACTTTAGAAATCTAGTTACCAAACAGCAAATAGCTTTTTATAAAAGCTCTACTTCAAAAAGCTCTATTTCCGAAAGTTCTGCCGCTAACAACTGTCAAATGGGCCTTAACCTTGATGTAGGCAGAACTCATCCAAGGCACTCCCAAAGTTCACATTACCCACTGATGAATCTATTTCAATCCACCACCATCCACGCAGCATGTAAAAGTCACGGAACAGGACAGGGAAATATAGTGAATGTGAGTTCATCATATGTAGCTGTCCTGCAAATCAATCACGGTTAACTGATATTTATGCTCACCCACACCAGCAAAGATCTGAAAACTTGTGCGATCAAAAAGACATTACAAGCCAGGCATTATTATAGCGGGAGAAAACCTGAAATACTCAACAGACCTGTTTTAATAGGTCAGTTTGTTCATTCAATTTCAGATGGCAACTTCGAACCAAGAAACCATTAAGGAAAGAGGATCGTGCCAAGTAAACGCTAGGGAAACATGATTTTTCAAATGGATCAAACATCCTCGACTGCCAGTGCCTTCGCTTCCATCAGAGATTCCACTGGAACTGGCAGACATAACCCTATTCTCTCAGCTGTTAACAGATGTTCCAGCTGGTTTTCCACTAATAAAATGTCAATTTCTTAGTGTGCCCTCGAAAATGGGTTGCTATGCTGCAATTACATCCTCAACATCACCTCCCAGGCAGCAAAAGAAACATAACCTTTGCTTTTCCAATAATGTGAATCATCTAGATGAGAAAACTAACTAATAATGATGGATAAGAGGATTTGTTGCCGACCTAAATTATCTAGCTGCTGTATGGCTCATTAACAATGAAACACAGACACAAGATGAATGAACCAGAGATAAGAATGTTAAGATGGATTAAGAAGTTTAAAACAGGGAAAAGAATGGAGTGTTGGAGAATTTCTATGGAGTGACAGATCTAATAAAATTTCTATCGAGAAGCTCCTCAAACTTGTGTTAACAGGTCAAGAACAAAAGTGGCCCTAAGAAAGATAAGATCAATGGAGTTCTGAAAAAAAGATATTGAATAATCTGCAAAGAAAAGAGATACAGCCCCAGAAGCAATGATTAATGAGAGGAATGATTTGTCAAGCAAGCATCATGACTATAACGCTCCACAGTTATGGTCCAGAACTTGATATTCCTTAGCTCCTGAACCATGCCCACAAGCAAGGGCATGATGACCATTTTGGTTCACCTCCAAACTGATGTCCTAGTGGATTTGCCTAAAATAAAAAAGCAGACATGACAGCATACAACCCTAGCCTACAATGTATGGGGAAGTCATCACTTTTTTTTGACTTTTTACGTGCACATAAAAAGCTTAAGAACAAGTGCGACATAATCCAAAATAAATATGAACTTCAAACCTACTTTACCTTCAAAGCAGGGCTCACCTAGATGCTTCACACTCAAAGAAAGACTCCCACACTTGAAAAAATAAAAAGAAACATATGATATACTTCAAAACTTGGGTCTTCTTAAAGTGAAATGACAATCTAAAAGTTCAATGAACAACTTAAAAGTTCTGTGACAAACTATAAAGTGTCAGATAACGACTCGTACAACAAACCCTTGGATACTTCACTAGCTCAAATTATTCCAATATCTGAAAAAAATGAACAAACAGTTGACTCAACATGAAACCTCTTTACTCAAATATATAATTTCCACCTGCTAGATCTTCAACTTTGGGCCTGTTTGGATAATCTTATTAGATTCTCAGGATTGGAAAAAGGATTTCTAGGATTACAGAATACAAGGCCTAGCCCGGCCCATGTAAACTAAACCTTTCTCAGCCCACTCCTGCAGGGAGGAAAAAAACCTGCTGAGGTCATTTTCTTCTTCCTATAGGATTCAGGACAAGCCCACTCCAAAGCTACTCCAGAATATTTTATAAATATAGATCCAGCCCAGCTTGTAGCATAGGATCCTACTGGTTGTACTAGCCCAATCCACGAATGCTACAGAATTTTTAGCCCAATCCTGTAGGAAAATCCAAACAGGCCCTTAGTGTGTCCCTAACAAACAAAAAGACACTGACCCAAAGTCTTATCATCTTATCATCTTATCATGATCTGATAGGTTGTTGATCTGTCATGGCCCCCCCACCCACAACTCCATTAATGTCACTGGCAATATGAATTTGCATGTTCAGTTCAGAAGCAAGATGTGGCAAACCAACTTGCAATAGAGTTATTTGTGTTCACATGCCAAGATGTGAACTCCGAAGTGCCAAGTTCGACAGGTCATTGAGTCATAAAACCATCTGGTGTACATGAACAATCTAATTGAAAAAAAAAGGGGCAGAAAGGAGTGCTTCAAAGGTCCAGCAATTTGACTGTTCCCTATTCAAAAATATGGTTGCAACTTGCCTGTTTCATATTTAAATATGGCCTCAGCCCACCAGGTTCACTTTGAAGTTAGTGCAGAACATGGCAGATCTGAAATTAAGCAGTTGTAAACTTTAAATAGAACAGAGATCAACTGCTAACTTAAGTTGACATGTCATGAATTATAAGTTTATAAATCACGCATGAGACCTATACACAAGTAGAAAGCAATAGAAAAATGACACTGAAGCTGGATGATTTCATTGCACACTCTGAGTAGAGTACAGAAAAAGATGACAAGGGAAAGGGATACTAGAATTCTTTACCTGGCAGGCCTTGTATGTGTTTCTGCAAAATAGAGACTGGAAGAACGAATAGAATAGTTAGCATTGGAAATCCGAAAGCAATACATTATGCAAGCAATCTATTGGAGCTCACCAAATTAGATGAAGTAACAGCATGATAATCAATAGTTTCAATAAAATACGTTGTCCTGGAATGCCACAAGAGCACAAAAGAAGAAACAAAGCAGCTCCAATAACTCCGCTATCCTATGAATGTTCAAACAAGTCACATCTAAGAGGAGTCTTAAAAGTTATACATGATGGGCCGAAGTACATCCCTGGGTTGAGTACAGAACATCAAAGTTCTCCAACTTGTGCTGTGTTACCAGCATGATTCCGGAATCCTGAAATAACAAAAGTCTTCAAATCAATGCCATTGAGAAAACGATATGGTAATATGTATGGGTGGCTAAAAGAAAGGCCCACAAGCTGAACAGGTGCATTTTGAATTTTTCCATTGTAAGACATTAGCATTGCATGGTAAACTATGTGAGCGAGATCCTCGTTTTCATTATGTGTATGCTAGCAGGAAAATTTGTCCAAAACCAGTCACCAGTCATTTCAAGTAATAAACAATCAATAAATATTTTCCTTGGAACTATAGCTTTTCTTCTGCACGACAATTCAAAAATTAGATTATCTCTGAGCTTCCATTTCCTCTAGCATGTCCAAAAAGATCCAGCTAGTCGTAGTATTGGAACTTTATAACCAATAAAGAAACTCAGATTCTATTAATAGGGCTAGGGTAAAATACTGTTTCATATATGGTTAGCTCTAGAACCGCTTATAAGATTAACTATTTATGCCTTCTATTATATGCACTTTTCTCTTTCTTTTTAGGAGAAAACAATTATATAAACTTTTCACATTTCCCTAATCCAAATTCACACATGACGAGCATTCATGCTTTCAGCAGTCAGCCAGGGCTTTCAGATGCACTCTTTGTTGAACAGTTTCTAAGGTAATTCACATGAGTCAGTTGATAAACTCTCGCTTACTGTTTTATTTATACACCAACCAGCTCTGTTTATGACACTTGTACGAGCAAGAGAAGCTAGAAAGCCCAAGGAGCTACAGAATATGTGCTAACATATTGGATTTTCTCTGCTGTAGCTAGCAGCCCTACTCTTTCTCATCTAAAACTTGGTGTAGTTGTAATCAAGTGTTATTTGTGAACACTTCTTGATATCCGGATTTTTGTATGATGGAAGGTTTGGTACGTGGATTTTCAAGTATCTAAATTCGGGTTATTGGTGTCTTTGATGTCATCCATAGCCTATTATTTGTTTGAACAATGTATTGGTTGCTTCTGCTATCCATATGGTTCGATGTACAGGTTTCTTGATTCCTGTTTTGTGGTTCCTATTTTGAAGTAGATTTTAAGTGTTGAAATAATCTGCGTTTGGCCAACAAATAATTAAAGTTCCTGTCCACTAAAGAGTAGATTTTAGTAAATGTATACATGAAATTTTGGTCAACTGTGTTTCCATCTTGAACATATCTTTGGCCTAGGACCTATAACTCTGGTAGCTGATGTTAGTTACACCCTCTACCAAATGGTATAAATAGGCATTTCCTCTTTAATCCACTAATACCATATCATTTTCTGCTTTTAGCTCAAAGTACTTCAGTAGATACAATGGCTAAAAATTCCACCTTTAAGGGTGGTTTCATCATAATAATTTTTTTAGTAAATTAAATTGACCCCCCTCAAAGTTTAGGGTAATTACAAATTCCAACACAACATTGCAGAAATATATATTCCACTACATAACTTTTGCTATGTGCATAACACATAACTCCCTACCATTATCTTTTTGTTAAATAAGCTAACGGACATTGCTGCCATCATCACTCGCTAACCTATTTAAGTCTTAAAATATCTTATATTCTTTATCTTTATTATTTTCTTTTTATTCCATTTGTTATTTGAATTTTTTTTCCAAACTTCAATTTTTTATGTTTGGCCAAATTATTCCCAAATATCGAATTTGTGATGATGAATAGAACTTAATCAAAGAAGTATGCTTATTAAAATCCAAGATATTTACATATAATTTACCAAATTTGGGCTTTATGAGCTCATTTGTGTCATGTGGCTATCTATGGCTACTGGAATCTATGGCTGAAAGCAGGTATGGCCCATCTCTAGAATCTGGTAAATTATGTACAAACATCTTTGATTTTAATAAGCATACTCCTTTGGTTGAGTTCTCTTCATCATCACAAGTTTATTGTTTGGGAATAATTTGGTCAAATATAAAAATTTGAAGTTTGGAAAAATTGAAATTACAAAAGAAATAAAAATAATAATAATAATTAAGAATACAAGTTATTTTAAAACTCAAATAGGTTAGAAGTAGAGATGTCAGTAAGGTCCGCTATCTTATTTAACAGAAAGATAATGATAGGGGGTTTGGCAAACATTTCCAAAATGTGGGGTGGGAAATTTGTAATTACCCCAAACGTCGGGGTGGGGGTAGGGGTGGGGGGCATCTCTGTAATTTACTCTAATTTTTTAATTCATAATTATTCATGATTTACTCAAGCTTGTCTCATCCATGATTTAACTACTTTGCCTATACCAATGCAGAAACTATCAAGAACTATCTGCTTCGTTGGAGCCACTCAGCTAGAAGTGGCAATCTGTAGAAACTAGTACCCTCAACCCCAGAGCAAATGATGTTGCCAAAGAAACATAACAGTAGTTAGAAACAAGGTCCTCTCAAAATGGCCCAAAGAAATGTGTTATATAACCACAACAAAGTACCAATTGAGTTGTGAACTCATATTCCTTGCTAGAGAGTGCAGGAAACCTATCAGCATAAACACCCCATTTTTAAAGTACAAAAAAAATATGATTCTACAATTTCCATTGCATGTATCTTGATTTTTGAACCCATCCTCCTAATTAAAAATTCTATTACCACATCACTCACAATGGTTTGTGCCCTCAATTCCATCCTTTATTTCTGAAACTTCACATGAACTCTCCTTAATGAAAGCCCAATCCTTCACGTTTTGTTAGCCTACAGGGTTCAACAACTCTCTCTCTCTCTCTCTCTCTCTCTCTACAAACATAGATACATACTAATAAACATATATGCATAATCAAGTTGCAAGTTATAATTCTACCTAGCATCTTAATTACATAAATCTCTAAAGTGATATAGAATTCAAACCTTGTAGAAAGCAACAACTTCTCATATGATATTAGCAAACAAATGTATAATTTTTCTGAACTAGTGGATCTTTCCACATGAAAATTCAAAAATCTAATTATATGCAACTATGTAAATTGATTTTATGCATATACATACATATAATATATTTTTCAAGTTATATATACATATTATTTAAGATATATTTGACAAGGATCAATATCTAATATGGATACTATAAGGAAACAACATATGATTTGAAGTATGTGTTTCCTAGGTTCCATAATCAAATAATTTCTGGAAAGTGAAAATAAATATATAGATCTATTCATAACTAACAAGAGAACAAGTCATTTACTTTGTATTTCCTTGATTCTCAAGACTGGATTCCTCTTTCAAAATTCTTCTACCATCTAACTTGTATATGAAAATATTAATATACAGCTTGCTTTATTTTCCATGGTATAATGTTATTACACAGATTCCTAACTGACCCCAGTAATAAATGCTAAAAATCTTAACTTTTCAGGATACAAAATTGATTAGATACTGAACAATGCCCTAGGACCAAGAAGAACTGCTTTTAACTGTGCTTCAATGTACAAACTCGTGAATACATCAAATTGAGCTTGTCTAACGTTTAGGGCTTCTAAGCAAGTCCATACAGTATGAATCATTAAAAACACTTAAACACTCAAGTGTATAAGTTGAACTCTAGTTGCATATATGTTCAAAAGTCCTAAGCCTGCTATCGAGGTTTCAAAAAATACATTTGACTAGGTCTGACTTTGCTGAAAGATATTAAAAAAAATAAAAAATATTATAGAAAAGTAGCCCATCCATGACAGTGCAATGCTCAAGCATTAGACCTTTAGTGTGTTGCTGAACATCAAGACAACCATATTCTCAGACATTGATAGTGCCTCTTGCACCAAGTTCCCATGAAACCATAAACACCACGTCTTGAACTTCGCATCATTTGGTCTCAGGATAAATGCATCAAAAATTCCTGCCGATCTAATAATCAATATCAAACATCCTCTGGGTTACTCAAACAAAATACACATAATTTTGATAATGACAGAGAGAAAGTAAAAAAACCTGGTGTTCTGCAACCAATATTTACAGCTAAAGAACTTCTTATATGGCATCATCTAATAACGTTTTTAAGTCTTCGTTAGGGTATAGACTATATGAAATTACATACATATGTTCCATTATGTTTCTACAAAATGTTCCCAGAAAATAGTCAATTTAGAACGTATTAATTCGTGAGTTGTTCTATCCAATTCAACATAAGAACTACCTTACAGGATATTTAAAAGAAGGAAAAGAAAAGAATCCAAAACTAGGGCATCAGGAAAACCCAGACCTCCGGCGTTCCGATTCTACCGGTTCGTTTCCGAGGGCAATGGGCGGTTAAATCCGCCTCTCCGATTCATGTACTGCCTCGGCTGCCTCTTGCTGACCGCCCGCACCCCACTCACGTCGGCCCCCGCCACGGGCTTCCCCTTCGTGGAGTCGAAACCCATCGGGATCCCCAGCTTCTTCATCATCTCCAGCTCGTCCGGGTCCGCGTCCGTGGGCACCGCGGCGTTCCCCTCCGCCGGAGCACCGCCATCGGGGGCAGCGGCACCGCTTCCCTTCTTCTTGCGCTCCTTGGCGGAGCCGTCCGCGGTATCCAAGGGGGCGGCCGAGCGGTGGCGATCCCGCTCGTCGTCGCTGCCCTCGCGGCGGCGCTTGCGGCGGTGGTCGTCAGGGGAGGGGGAGCGGCGGTGGTGGCCGTGGCGGCGGTGGGAGAGGTCGGCCGAGCGGGAGCGGGATCGGGAGCCGCGACGGGGGTCGGGGGAGCGGGCGTGGTGGCGGCGGTCCGGGGAGCGGGACCGCTTCCGGTGGTCGCGGTCTCTGGTACGCTCCCGATCCCGATCTCGGTCGCGGTCGCGGTCGCGTTCTCTATCCCGTTCTCGGTCGCGGTCTCGGTGGCCGTAGAGGTCTCGATCTCGAAGTTTGTCCTTCTCTCTTCGCCTCTCCGCCATATCCTTCCCTCTCTCCCCGCACTGCCGCGGTGTAAGCTCCCCTACGGAGAGAGAGAGAGAGAGAGAGAGAGAGCGCGCTGGAATCTTGAAGAGGTTTACCCAGGCGGCATAGCCTGCTACCGCTGTGAACCTACGAAGGAGGGCTTCCGTGCGATGAGTTCTTTAGAGGATTCAAACCGTCGATTTCATTGAATCCAGACGCTAGAATGGGAATCGTTCGGCCGGCTCTTTCTCTGAGCACAAAGCACGACACGAATCAAATGGATGGATCGCCTCCCTAACAAACCTGGCCAATTGGAATCGGGTCGAGCCCCGCATTCACAAGACCGATCGATCGCCTTCTGTAGCGCGAGCCCTCGATCTTTCATCAAGATTTGTGATATGTGCGGGTCACCTAGGATGCGTGCGCCGCTAGGTTCCTGTCTTCCATGTATCCATCTTGGGGGCGTTCGGCGGGCGATATAACCCGAGAAATAAGGCACAATAACTAAGGGCTCGTTTGGTTCGCGGGAAGCATTTTCCTTCCTAGGAATATGATTCCTGGGAAACAAATTCCTAGGAAGAGGATGCCTAGGAAAGTACTTTTGGCATGTTTGGTTGACCATGGAAAAGTGACAAATTTCCAAGGTGCTTATGTTTGGTTGGCCATCCACTTTCCTAGGAAAGTTATATATAATTCCTATTATGCCCTTAATAAAAATTAGTTTTTTAATGCCTCTTTAATGCTTCTTTAATGCTGAAGGGACGTTTTGGGAAAAAATAAAAATGGAGTGATTCCCGCCTCATGGGAAAGTAACTTTCCCATGTTTCTCATGGGAAAGACTTTCCCATGAAATATGGGAATCACATTCCCATGGGAATACAACTTTCCCTTCTCTCTCCTGTGAAAACTCCAACCAAACAAGAGGCATCTCATTACTTTCCCGTTGACCACACTTTCCCCCCTTCTTTTCCCGCGAACCAAACGAGCCCTAAGAGCTCATTTGGTTCGCGGAAAGCATTTTTCATCCTATAAATATGATTTCTGCGAAGCAGATTTTTAGAAAGAAGTATTTTTGGAATGTTTGGTTGACTATAAAAAAATAACAGATTTTCAAAGTACTTATGTTTGGTTGACCATCCACTTTCCTATAAAGTTATGTATAATTCCTATTATGCCCTTAATAAAAATTAAGTTTTTAATACCTCTTTAATGCTTCTTTAATATTGAAGGATCTTTTTGGAAAAAAAATAAAAATAGAGTGATTCCCGTGGAAAAGTAACTTTTTCGTTACTTTTCCATGTTTCTCATGGGAAAGACTTTCCCATTAAGAGCTCGTTTGGTTCGCGGAAAGTATTTTCCCTCCTACGAATATGACTCCTCGGAAGCAGATTCCTAGGAATACGATGCCTAGGAAAGTACTTTTGGCATATTTGGTTGACCATGGGAAATTGACAGATTTCCAAAGCATTTATGTTTGGTTGACCATCCACTTTCTTGGAAAAGTTACGTATAATTCCTATTATACCCTTAATAAAAATTAGGTCTTTAATGCTTCTTTAATGCTGAAGGGTCTTTTTGGAAAAAAAATAAAAATGGAGTGATTTCCGCCTCATTGGAAAAACTTTCCCATTAAATGTGGGAATTATATTCCCATGGAAATACAATTTTTCCATCTCTCTTCTTTGAAAACTCCAACCAAACAAGAGGCATCTCATTACTTTTCCGTTGACCACACTTTCCCTCCTTCTTTTCCCGCAAACCAAACGAGCTCGAAATGTAGAAATCATATTTTCATGGGAATACAACTTTTCTGTCTCTCTTCTTTGAAAACTCCAACCAAACAAGAGACATTTAATTACTTTCTCGTTGACCACACTTTTTCTCCTTCTTTTTCCGCGAACCAAACGAGTCCTAAGAAATGGCCTACCTTGTGAAGATATAAGGGGGGCTAAACACTATATTTCACTAAAATAATAGAATAACGTTGTACCATGGAATAGAAGGAAACTTATTCCACTTAATAACCTTTTTATTCTTATGTCTTCTTTAATTTAATCTAAAAGTAGGAGGGTAATTTTGCCTTTCTCACAAAATTCAAATATATCATGAATTCTAATGCATTTTATTCTCTCTGTACTTATTTCTTCAACCAAACACCAAAATCCCACTATTTCATGGCATGAATCCCATTCCTCTAAAATACAAGATATAAGCCACTAAATTTTTATTCCACCTTGATGAATAACCAGAGCAGCATTGATGTCAGTTTCAATTTTCATTCTGAGTCTAACATTACTCTGTATGAATTGGGGTTTGCTCAATGGCAAAATTCTTTTGCGCAGCAACCAAAAGTTCTTGATTCCTTCTTGGATGTGCTTAATATATGCGAGTCTTCCTTACCTCTTTCTAAAAAACTATAATATTAAACATTCATACAAACAACTAAATTCTAATGGAAAAAAAAAAAAACAAAAAGATAAGATCACGCAGTTTCTATGAGAACATAACACATTTATTAAGTTATTATCCAACGCACTTGTGAAAGATCTGTCTGCAAAAATGATTTGTCTTTGTGTAATGGGATATTGGGCTCACAATAGTTTCTGTGGGCTTGGCCATGTTGATGTTTGGGTCTTCAATCAGGCCAAGGCCTATGATTAATGAGATAACCCAATTTAGCCCGGCCTGAAATTTATATAGTGTGTAATATGGACATATATGCCAGGCATACATATTTCACATATATGGTAAAAATATATGACATTGTTGCATGTTATACAAGTAAAGGATATTAGTTGTTTTATGAAGTATTTTTTTTTTAATTAAGCTTTGTATCGATTCATATTTGGAACTACAAATATATGAAATGAGGAATAAAAAAGCATTCGTCGTTGTGAATTTTAATCTATTATTAGAAACAGAATTCTAAATTTCTTCTGTTTTATTTCATAGATTTTAGAGAAGAGGTAGAGGAGGTATTGGAGGAGGAGATGGAGGGAGAGGGTGGGGCTTTGGTAGGCTCAAGACTATGTTAGATAAAGAGAAAGAATGAAGGACAAGGACAGTGACAAAATCTAGAGAAAGAGCACGACATGTTGGAAGAGAAGATGGCGGTTGAAGTAGATGGAGCTCAGATGAGACCGGGTTAGATAGAGAGGAGAGGTAAGACGACGGTGGGGTTTAGAGAGGAGAAGAAAATGTTATAAGAGGAGGAGGTGGTAGGAGTGGAGAAGGATGAGAAGAGGAGAAGAGAGTGTATTTTTTAATAAATAAGGTATTTTTGTGATGGCAAAATTATCCTTTATGATGCTGTCTTAACAACGTTGGTGTTGCCCAGATAGACAACCCAAGAGGGGGGGTGAATTGGGTTTTAAAATAATTATTGCAATTAAAAGGTTTGTGAATAACTAATTAATACTTTTTGCAAGTGGATTAATTAGATGCTATGTGCAGTGAATGAAGTGAAAGTAAGAGACAACAAAGCAATCACAAACACAAGGAAATTTATAGTGGTTCGGAGCTAACCCTTGCTCCTACGTCCACTCCCCAAGCCTCACTTGGGAATTCACTATAACCCCTCGGATTACAGCCGGTTGTTTTACAAGCTCACAACCTAACTTGTTGTTTTACGAGATCACAACGAACTCGGTCGGTTTTCCCAGGCTTACCGACTAGAACCACCCGATTGTTTTTCCGGATCACAATCAAACCCTTACACCGTTGGTTTCAACCTAGGCTCACCAACAAACCTTTACACCCTTGATTCAATCCCCTGATTGAATCAAGTAAGGAACAAATGGTTTGAAAAACAAACAGAAAAATAAAGCTTCTTAACAAGCAGATATTCAGCGATATAAATAAGAGAGAAGTTAAGAGCCCTCAAACAAATTTATGAAGATGTAGAGGAGGGCTTCTCGAACTCGGGGTCTCCTCTTGAGTGTCTCGAAGACTTGATGACTGAAGGAGACTTCTTTAATGCTGGGAAGAGTTGGTTGGATGGAGTTTAATGCCCCTCTTCCTTCTTTTTCTTTGAAATCCTTTGGTAGGTGAAGATTTCTTGTTTTCTTTGAATGGAATGTCACTTCTCTACCTTGCTACAGTTCTCTGTGGCTATTTAAGCCATTCCCTACGGAAACTAGCCATTAGACACAATCTCCTAGCCGTTTTGCACATTCTGCACATCCTGACAATGTTTCCGTTGGGATCGGAGTCGACTCGCGCGATCTGGAGTCGACTCGGCTGCTGCAGGAGTCGACTCATGCTTTTCTGGAGTCGGCTCGGCAACTGTTCTGGATTTGAATTAAAGTGCTATCTCGACTGGGAGTCGACTCGACTTAACCCGGAGTCGACTCCCCAATGTCCGGAGCTGACCTGGCACTTTTGGAGTCGACTCATTCCAAGGAATCCAGAGATGTATTCTTCAAGTTTGCTCACTCGAGTCGACTTGAAAATTCTGGGAGTCGACTCGGCACTCAGAGTCCGAACTCTCGATCTTCTGTCTTTTGACTCGTGCCGTCTCGGAGTCGACTCGAACTGTTTCGGAGTCGACTCGGCTCTCAGTATCCGAAAAACAGTCTTCTGTCTTTTGGGGTTGCGCTGCCTTGGAGTCGACTCGAACTTTGCGGGAGTCGACTCGCCTCTCAGAGACGAAAATACCGTCTTCTGTCTTTTTGTCTGTTACTCCCTGGAGTCGACTCGTACTACCCTGGAGTCGACTCGGCAAGCATCGGAGTCGACTCGCGCTCTTCAGGAGTCGACTCGTTGACAGGTTCTGAGATGGATCTTTCTGTCCGTCTGTCTGTTCTCAGTCGGAGTCGACTCGTAATGTACAGGAGTCGACTCGAGCCTGTGCCAGTGCTTCTGATACGCTTGGAGTCGACTCGTAATCTCCCGGAGTCGACTCGAGTCTCAGACTTTGGTTCAAATTGAGTTCTTTACTTATCCAAAATGTATTGAACCAAATCTAGAAACACTTAACCATAAATCTACACGTATTTGACTGAAACACTAGATTGAATTCATTAGTAAAACATAAGATATACTCAAATGCTTTGAGCTCATCAAAATCAAATAGGGTTATAATCAATCACTCCACAATCTCCCCCTTTTTGATGATGACAAAACATTGAGTATATGTAAAGTGAATTGCTCAACAAACAAGGAGATTATAGTAAAATTTTAAAATGAATTCAAGTGTCTAGTTATTTAATTTATCCAAAACTGAAAGGTGTGAAACATTAAATTTTGAAGTTAAAGCTCCCCCTTTCATTTGGAATTATATAAGCCTTCATGTCATGCAATCAATTGTTTGGCTTATCTATATTTAATGAGTTTGCTTTCTTAAAATTTCAGATTCTCCCCCTCAACACATGCATTCAACTTTGTTTTGATTCTTTGAATTTTCTTTTAGTGTATTGAAGCTTTTGAACTTAAATTTTTGGTTTTTAGAGGGAAAATCTGCCAATTTGTTCTTGAGTATGATTCAACTAATCTCCGAATATCCCTTGAATAGATTCTGGAGATTACTCCGTTAGGAGCCCCAACAGAGAGATAATGAGCCTCGAGGTATCGAATCCACTAAGAACAAATTATTGTGTGTTTTAAAAGTTTTCTTTTTATTGATTCCCTTTACATGTCTATTCAATATATTTTCTCCCCCTTTTTGTCATCATAGCAAAAAGAAAGATAGCACACCACAAAAGCAATTAGAGACAAAATTTGCACAATATTGAAGAAAAATGTCTACTCATTGTATTGATGTAAGTTTAAGTACACTTGTAGATACAATCAAAAAGTAAAGCAGTAAGTACATGTCAAAAGAAAAAAAGCAAGCTAGGATTTCTTTGAGGTGGAGGATGTGGCTCCTATTTGATTGATTATAACCCTATTTGATTTTGATGAGCTCAAAGCATTTGAGTATATCTTATGTTGTACTAATGAATTCAATCTAGTGTTTCAGTCAAATACTTGTAAATTTATGGTTAAGTGTTTCTAGATTTGGTTCAATACATTTTGGATAAGTAAAGAACTCAATTTGAACCAAAGTCTGAGACTCGAGTCGACTCCGGGAGATTACGAGTCGACTCCAAGCGTATCAGAAGCACTGGCACAGGCTCGAGTCGACTCCTGTATATTACGAGTCGACTCCGACTGAGAACAGACAGACGGACAGAAAGATCCATCTCAGAACCTGTCAACGAGTCGACTCCTGAAGAGCGCGAGTCGACTCCGATGCTTGCCGAGTCGACTCCAGGGTAGTACGAGTCGACTCCAGGGAGTAACAGACAAAAAGACAAAAAACGGTATTTTCGTCTCTGAGAGGCGAGTCGACTCCCGCAAAGTTCGAGTCGACTCCAAGGCAGCGCAACCCCAAAAGACAGAAGACTGTTTTTCGGATACTGAGAGCCGAGTCGACTCCGAAACAGTTCGAGTCGACTCCGAGACGGCACGAGTCAAAAGACAGAAAATCGGGAGTTCGGACTCTGAGTGCCGAGTCGACTCCCAGAATTTCCAAGTCGACTCGAGTGAGCAAACTTGAAGAATACATCTCTGGATTCCTTGGAATGAGTCGACTCCAAAAGTGCCAGGTCAGCTCCGGACATTGGGGAGTCGACTCCGGGTTAAGTCGAGTCGACTCCCAGTCGAGACAGCACTTTAATTCAAATCCAGAACATTTGTTGAGCCGACTCCAGAAAAGCATGAGTCGACTCCTGCAGCAGCCGAGTCGACTCCAGATCGCGCGAGTCGACTCCGATCCCAACGAAAACATTGTCAGGATGTGCAGAATGTGCAGAACGGCTAGGAGATTGTGTCTAACGGCTAGTTTCCGTGGGGAATGGCTTAAATAGCCACAGAGAACTGTAGCAAAGTAGAGAAGTGACATTCCATTCAAAGAAAACAAGAAATCTTCACCTACCAAAGGATTTCAAAGGAAAAGAAGGAAGAGGGGCATTAAACTCCATCCAACCAACTCTTCCCAGCATTAAAGAAGTCTCCTTCAGTCATCAAGTCTTCGAGACACTCAAGAGGAGACCCCGAGTTCGAGAAGCCCTCCTCTACATCTTCATAAATTTGTTTGAGGGCTCTTAACTTCTCTCTTATTTATATCGCTGAATATCTGCTTGTTAAGAAGCTTTATTTTTCTGTTTGTTTTTCAAACCATTTGTTCCTTACTTGATTCAATCAGGGGATTGAATCAAGGGTGTAAAGGTTTGTTGGTGAGCCTAGGTTGAAACCAACGGTGTAAGGGTTTGATTGTGATCCCGAAAAAACAATCGGGTGGTTCTAGTCGGTGAGCCTAGGAAAACCGACCGAGTTCGTTGTGATCTCGTAAAACAACAAGTTAGGTTGTGAGCTTGTAAAACAACCGGCTGTAATCCGAGGGGTTATAGTGAATTCCCAAGTGAGGCTTGGGGAGTGGACGTAGGAGCAAGGGTTAGCTCCGAACCACTATAAATTTTCTTGTGTTTGTGATTGCTTTGTTGTCTCTTACTTTCACTTCATTCACTGCACATAGCATCTAATTAATCCACTTGCAAAAAGTATTAATTAGTTATTCACAAACCTTTTAATTGCAATAATTATTTTAAAACCTAATTCACCCCCCCTCTTGGGTTGTCTATCTGGGCAACACCAACGTTGTTAAGACAGCATCATAAAGGATAATTTTGCCATCACAAAAATACTTTATTTATTAAAAAATGCACTCTCTTCTCCTCTTCTCATCCTTCTCCACTCCTACCACCTCCTCCTCTTATAACATTTTCTTCTCCTCTCTAAACCCCACCGTCGTCTTACCTCTCCTCTCTATCTAACCCGGTCTCATCTGAGCTCCATCTATTTCAACCGCCATCTTCTCTTCCAACATGTCGTGCTCTTTCTCTAGATTTTGTCACTGTCCTTGTCCTTCATTCTTTCTCTTTATCTAACATAGTCTTGAGCCTACCAAAGCCCCACCCTCTCCCTCCATCTCCTCCTCCAATACCTCCTCTACCTCTTCTCTAAAATCTATGAAATAAAACAGAAGAAATTTAGAATTCTGTTTCTAATAATAGATTAAAATTCACAACGACGAATGCTTTTTTATTCCTCATTTCATATATTTGTAGTTCCAAATATGAATCGATACAAAGCTTAATTAAAAAAAAATACTTCATAAAACAACTAATATCCTTTACTTGTATAACATGCAACAATGTCATATATTTTTACCATATATGTGAAATATGTATGCCTGGCATATATGTCCATATTACACACTATATAAATTTCAGGCCGGGCTAAATTGGGTTATCTCATTAATCATAGGCCTTGGCCTGATTGAAGACCCAAACATCAACATGGCCAAGCCCACAGAAACTATTGTGAGCCCAATATCCCATTACACAAAGACAAATCATTTTTGCAGACAGATCTTTCACAAGTGCGTTGGATAATAACTTAATAAATGTGTTATGTTCTCATAGAAACTGCGTGATCTTATCTTTTTGTTTTTTTTTTTTTCAATTAGAATTTAGTTGTTTGTATGAATGTTTAATATTATAGTTTTTTAGAAAGAGGTAAGGAAGACTCGCATATATTAAGCACATCCAAGAAGGAATCAAGAACTTTTGATTGCTGCGCAAAAGAATTTTGCCATTGAGCAAACCCCAATTCATACAGAATAATGTTAGACTCAGAATGAAAATTGAAACTGACATCAATGCTGCTCTGGTTATTCATCAAGGTGGAATAAAAATTTAGTGGCTTATATCTTGTATTTTAGAGGAATGGGATTCATGCCATGAAATAGTGGGATTTTGATGTTTGGTTGAAGAAATAAGTACAGAGAGAATAAAATGCATTAGAATTCATGATATATTTGAATTTTGTGAGAAAGGCAAAATTACCCTCCTACTTTTAGATTAAATTAAAGAAGACATAAGAATAAAAAGGTTATTAAGTGGAATAAGTTTCCTTCTATTCCATGGTACAACGTTATTCTATTATTTTAGTGAAATATAGTGTTTAGCCCCCCTTATATCTTCACAAGGTAGGCCATTTCTTAGGGCTCGTTTGGTTCGCGGAAAAAGAAGGAGAAAAAGTGTGGTCAACGAGAAAGTAATTAAATGTCTCTTGTTTGGTTGGAGTTTTCAAAGAAGAGAGATAGAAAAGTTGTATTCCCATGAAAATATGATTTCTACATTTCGGGCTCGTTTGGTTTGCGGGAAAAGAAGGAGGGAAAGTGTGGTCAACGGAAAAGTAATGAGATGCCTCTTGTTTGGTTGGAGTTTTCAAAGGAGAGAGATGGAAAAATTGTATTTCCATGGGAATATAATTCCCATATTTAATGGGAAAGTTTTTCCAATGAGGCGGAAATCACTCCATTTTTATTTTTTTTCCAAAAAGACCCTTCAGCATTAAAGAAGCATTAAAGACCTAATTTTTATTAAGGGTATAATAGGAATTATACGTAACTTTTCCAAGAAAGTGGATGGTCAACCAAACATAAATGCTTTGGAAATCTGTCAATTTCCCATGGTCAACCAAATATGCCAAAAGTACTTTCCTAGGCATCGTATTCCTAGGAATCTGCTTCCGAGGAATCATATTCGTAGGAGGGAAAATACTTCCCGCGAACCAAACGAGCCCTTAATGGGAAAGTCTTTCCCATGAGAAACATGGAAAAGTAACGAAAAAGTTACTTTTCCACGGGAATCACTCTATTTTTATTTTTTTTTCCAAAAAGGTCCTTCAATATTAAAGAAGCATTAAAGAGGTATTAAAAACTTAATTTTTATTAAGGGCATAATAGGAATTATACATAACTTTATAGAAAAGTGGATGGTCAACCAAACATAAGTACTTTGAAAATCTGTTATTTTTTTATAGTCAACCAAATATTCCAAAAATACTTCTTTCTAAAAATCTGCTTCGCAGAAATCATATTTATAGGATGAAAAATGCTTTCCGCGAACCAAATGAGCTCTTAGTTATTGTGCCTTATTTCTCGGGTTATATCGCCTGCCGAACGCCCCCAAGATGGATCCATGGAAGACAGGAACCTAGCGGCGCACGCATCCTAGGTGACCCGCACATATCACAAATCTTGATGAAAGATCGAGGGCTCGCGCTACAGAAGGCGATCGATCGGTCTTGTGAATGCGGGGCTCGACCCGATTCCAATTGGCCAGGTTTGTTAGAGAGGCGATCCATCCATTTGATTCGTGTCGTGCTTTGTGCTCAGAGAAAGAGCCGGCCGAACGATTCCCATTCTAGCGTCTGGATTCAATGAAATCGACGGTTTGAATCCTCTAAAGAACTCATCGCACGGAAGCCCTCCTTCGTAGGTTCACAGCGGTAGCAGGCTATGCCGCCTGGGTAAACCTCTTCAAGATTCCAGCGCGCTCTCTCTCTCTCTCTCTTTCTCTCTCCGTAGGGGAGCTTACACCGCGGCAGTGCGGGGAGAGAGGGAAGGATATGGCGGAGAGGCGAAGAGAGAAGGACAAACTTCGAGATCGAGACCTCTACGGCCACCGAGACCGCGACCGAGAACGGGATAGAGAACGCGACCGCGACCGAGATCGAGATCGAGATCGGGATCGGGATCGGGATCCGACTACTCATATTGGAAGGCTAGGATGAGAATATTTATCCAAGCCCAAGACTATGAGATGTGGACCACCATACTGAATGGACCATACATCCCATCCATTTTTGTAGAGGGTGTCACTATACCCAAACTTGAAAAGGATTGGGATGACAATGACATAAGGAAGGCACAACTAAATGCCAAAGCCATGAATGTGCTTTATTGTGCTTTAGATAGAAATGAATTCAATAGAGTCTCTACTTGCATTTCTGCAAAAGAGATTTGGGATAGACTTGAAGTGACCCACGAGGGCACAAATCAAGTAAAAGAATCTAAAATAAATATATTAGTTCATAAGTATGAATTATTTAAGATGGATTCTAATGAAACAATCACTTGCATGTTCACTAGATTTACTAACATTGTCAATGGCCTAAAAAGCCTTGGCAAAAATTATACTAACAGTGAACTTGTCAGGAAGATTCTTCATTGTCTACCAAGGTCATGGGAAGCCAAGGTAACGGCAATCCAAGAAGCCAGGGACTTAAACAAGCTGCCACTCGAGGAGCTACTTGGATCCCTCATGACGCATGAGCTAACAATGAAACAACACAATGAAGAAGAGTCCTCTCACAAGAAAAAGGTAATAGCCCTAAAATCTGTTTCTACTAACAAAGATTTGTCTTGCAGCAGTAGCAGTAGCAGTGAAGAGGAAGACAATGAGGGAGATGATGATGAGGCTCTTCTTGTAAGAAAATTCCATAGATTCATCAACCGGAAGAAGTCCTCTCATCAAAGGAGAGGCCCCTCAAGTTTCTATCACAAGGATAAAGGTAAGGAAAGGAAAAATGAGGGGATCGGATGTTATGAGTGTAAGAAGCCGGGGCATTTCAGAGTTGATTGTCCTTTGCTGAAGAAGGGGAGCAAGTACAAGAAAAAGAAAGTTCTCGTCTCCACCCTATCGGACTCCGATACATCATCATCATCATCGGATGAGGAACAAGAAGAAAAGGCCAACCTATGTTTTATGGCTAACGACAATGAGGTAACATCCGAAACACATTTAGACTTTACCTTCGATGAATTATATGATGCTTTCAATGAATTAATGGACGAGTATAAGACAATAAACCTTAAGAACAAAGAATTGAAACTAACTAACCAAACTCACCTCCGTAAGTACGATACATTAGTTAAGGATAAAGATGTTATCATTAAAGAAAATTCAGAACTTAAGACAAGCAACCAAATGTTAATTC
Source organism: Phoenix dactylifera (assembly GCF_009389715.1). Lineage (NCBI taxonomy): Eukaryota > Viridiplantae > Streptophyta > Magnoliopsida > Arecales > Arecaceae > Phoenix > Phoenix dactylifera. The sequence goes on along the minus strand of NW_024067738.1, from coordinate 640,839 downwards.
AAAAGACTAATGCCTTAATTAAAGATAACGAAAGACTGACCAAAGAAATATTAGAACTTAAAAACAATAAACAAATCATAAAAGAGAGTCTCACAAAAGACCTAAATGGACTAAAAACAGAAAAATAAAAGTTGGCACTAGAACTTGAAAAGTACAAGCCTTTTGTAGAAAAATTTACATATAGCTCTGAAAAATTGGAAATGATACTTAATAGTCAACGAGCTGTGTTCAATAGAGCTGGTTTAGGATATAAACCTAAAAATAAGCAAAAGCTCCTTAGTAATTTCTTTGTAAAAGCAGGGGAAAGCAAAACTAAGAAAATAACATATTTTTGCTGTGGAACATTAGGACATAAAGCTAATGTGTGTGATTATAGAAAAGAAAAAACTAAAAGAAAAATTAAAAGGATTTGGGTTCCAAAAGGAACCAACATTACTAACCATGAAGGACCCAAGAAAACTTGGGTACCTAAAATTGTATGATTTGCTTATGTAGGAGTGTCTTGCAGCCAAGGTCGACAAAAATTGTTGGTACTTGGATAGTGGCTGCTCAAGACACATGACGGGTGACAAAGACCAATTCTTCACCCTTGAGCCTAAGAAGGGAGGTGCTGTGACATTTGGAGACAATAACCAAGGTCACATCATTGGTATAGGTAAAGTACTAATCACCCCTTCAATCTTTATTGATAATGTTCGATATGTTGATGGTCTTAAGCATAATCTACTTAGCATTAGTCAATTGTGTGATAGAGGTTTTGATGTTTTGTTCAAACCATCTTTATGCATCATAACCAACTCAAATGACAACAGTTTAGTTTTTAAAGAAATAAGACGTGGCAATGTGTATGTAGTAGACCTTGAGGATCTTGCCAAACATAACCCCTGTTTAGTTGTTAATGAAACTAAGGATAATGATGCAAGTTGGTTATGGCACCGTAAGTTAGGTCATGCTAGTATGGATACAATATCAAAACTAGTTAAAAGAGATTCCGCGATAGGTTTGCCAAAACTAAAGTTTGAGAAGAATAAAATATGTGAAGCTTGTCAATATGGCAAACAATCAAGGAACTCCTTTAAATCCATAAATTGTATCTCTACCTCTAGACCTCTAGAACTACTACACATGGATCTATTCGGACCAACTAGAACCACAAGTCTAGGTGGAAATAAATATGGTATTGTTATTGTAGATGATTTTTCTAGATATACTTGGGTCATGTTTTTAGCTCAAAAAGATCAAGCATTTTCAGTATTTAAGAAATTTCATAATGAAGTAACTAATGCTAGAGATGCTTCAGTCATAGCTATTAGAAGTGACCATGGAACGGAATTTGAAAATCATCTATTTGATGAATTTTGTGGTAAAAAGGGGATAACTCATAATTTTTCTGCACCCAGGACACCACAACAAAATGGAGTTGTGGAAAGAAAGAATAGAACCCTAGAAGAAATGGCTAGAACCATGCTATGTGAAAGTAACCTTCCTAAGTACTTTTGGGGAGAAGCCATTAATACCTCATGTCATATATTAAATAGAGTTTTATTGAGACCCATTATAAAGAAAACACCTTATGAACTTTGGAAAAATAGAAAGCCCAAAGTAAACTATTTTCATGTTTTTGGATGTAGGTGTTTCGTTCATAATAATGGAAAGGATAACCTAGGTAAATTTGATTCTAAATCTGATGAGGGTATATTTTTGGGGTATTCTACAACTAGTAAAGCCTATAGTGTTTTTAATAAAAGAACCCTTGTTATTGAAGAGTCGATACATGTTGTTTTTGATGATTCTAGTGATATCTCTTCTAGCAAGAGAGTTGATCTTGATGGTGATGCTGAAATTCTTGAAGAAAAGATTGATGAGATGACATTACAAGAAGATGAACAAAAACTAATTGAAAATGCATCATCAAGCCAAGAGGCAATTGTGGATCATGGCCTGACTAAGGCTTGGAGGTATGCTCATGGGCATCCTAAGGAATTAATTTTAGATGATCCATCTCAACATGTTAGGACTAGAGCATCTCTTAGGAACTTAAATAATCATCTAGCTTTTGTCTCACATTTTGAACCTAAACACATAGAAGAAGCTGAAAAAGATGTAAATTGGATAAATGCAATGCAAGAAGAATTAAACCAATTTACTAGAAACAAGGTATGGAACCTAGTTGAACGACCCTCTGAATATTCAATTATAGGTACCAAATGGATATATAAAAATAAACTTGATGAAAATTGAATTGTAATTAGGAACAAGGCTAGACTAGTAGCAAAGGGCTATAATCAAGAAGAAGGTATAGACTTTGATGAAACCTTTGCTCCTATAGCTAGACTTGAGGCAATTAGATTGTTACTAGCATTTGCATGCTCTAAGGATTTCAAATTATTTCAAATGGATGTAAAAAGAGCATTTTTGAATGGGTATATTAATGAGGAGGTGTATGTAGAACAACCTCCTGGTTTTGAAAATCATCAATACCCCAATCATGTGTATAAACTAAACAAAGCACTTTATGGTTTGAAACAAGCACCTAGAGCATGGTATGAAAGACTTAGCAAATTTCTACTAGATCATGAGTTCTCTAGGGGAAATGTAGATACAACACTGTTTTTAAAGAAGAAAAACAAAGAAATGTTAGTAGTACAGATTTATGTTGATGATATTATTTTCGGTGCTACTAACAATCGCCTCTGCGAAGAATTTGCTGACTTGATGCAGAGTGAGTTTGAAATGAGCATGATGGGAGAGCTGAACTATTTCCTTGGGCTTCAAATCAAACAATCTGAAGAAGGGATCTTCATCAATCAAGCTAAATACATCAAGGAGATGCTTAAGAAGTTTGATATGGAGGGAAACAAGTCAATCAGCACACCCATGAGCTCATCATGCAAACTAGACCAAGATGAATCAGGTAAATCAGTAGATCAAAGGATGTATAGAGGTATGATAGGATCTTTATTATATCTCACTGCAAGTAGACCTGATATCATGTTTAGTGTATGCATGTGTGCTAGATATCAATCTAATCCTAAGGAATCTCATTTAATTGCAGTCAAGAGAATCTTTAAATACCTAATAGGAACAAAAAATATAGGTTTATGGTATTCTAAAGAATCTAGCCTGAACTTAATAGGATATACAGATTCAGATTTTGCTGGTTGTAAACTTGATAGAAAAAGCACCAGCGGGTCATGTCAATTCTTAGGAGAAAATTTAATCTCATGGTTTAGCAAGAAACAAAACTCGGTTGCATTATCTACTGCTGAAGCCGAATATATTGCTGCCGGGAGTTGTTGTGCTCAAATCATGTGGATCAAACAACAACTTGAAGATTATGAAATTAAATAAGATAAAATTCCCATTAATTGTGACAATACAAGTGCTATTAACTTAACTAAGAATCCAATTCAGCACTCAAGAACCAAACACATTGAAATAAGACATCACTTCATAAGAGATCATGTATTGAATGGTGATGTTACACTTCAATTTATTTGCGCTGATGATCAACTAGCTGACATCTTCACAAAACCCTTGAGTGAAGAGCGATTTTGTGTGCTTAGGAGAGGATTAGGAGTGATTGATCCATCCTAGTGATGTTCTCTTCTAGTTCATTGATTTTGATGATTAGCTTGTGTTAAATATAGAGTTTCTCATCTATGATTATCAAATCAGATCATAAACTTAGTGATTATCCCTCGTTTGGCATGAAAATAACATGATTTTTAGGTGCGTGCCAGAGTTCGAGTCGACTCGGATACGTTTCAGAGTCGGCTCATGAGGGGGAGTCGACTCGCAAATAGATAGGAGTCGACTCGAGGTCGATGGCATCATAAGGGGAGTCGACTCGCGCATATTTTGGAGTCGACTCGAGGTCGAGTCGACTCGCGACTTACTGGAGTCGACTCGCGGTTGGAAATCCGATGTTTTAACCCTAATCGAAGCGTTTAATCGACACTTCTATTCACCGCCTCCACTGTTCAAAAACCCTAGAGTCGTCTCCGACCTCGTCTCCGACCTCCATTAGGGCTTTTCCGTCGAGTTTCCTTCCTTCCTCGCGTCCTTTTCCCCTCTCTAGGTCTAGGATGCCTCGGAAAGTAGTTGTCCCGAGCCGGAAGAGGCCCCAATCCGCAAGCGGCGCCGAGCGACGGTCCAAGGCTCGGAATGAACCCGTGAGGCCACAACCTCCGGTTCCTTCCCCGCCGAGGCCGGTTCCCTCGCGTCCGTGCGCCGGGAAGGCGGTCTCCACCGGGAGGTATGTCAACTTTGACTTCCTCTCCCGGAAAGGCTTCACAATAGGGCATAGGTTAAGGGCCCAAGGATTAGAGATGTTTTGCTCCCTAGATCTCCCTACTTACCCGGGGCTAGTTAGGGAGTTTTACGGGACAGTAGCCAGGGGTCATGGTGGGATACAGGAAACCGTAGCGGGTGTCCCTTTATTTATTTCAGAGGATTTTATTGCACAAATCCTTCATCTTCCCCAAGTAGGGGTGTTTCTCTCTCACCCAGCCGATAGGACTGAGGCCCTTACGGCCATATTAGGGAGTCCACCCCAGTCCCCCCTAGATGAGGTGTCCGCAAGTCAGCTATCAGTTGAAATGCGGCTCCTCTTAAGTATTATATCTAGGACCCTCTTCCCTAAGACCGGCCGTTTTGATTTTGTATCTGAGAGGGACCTAGCACTGATGTTCTACATTCTTCAGGATACCCCAATCAACTTCCCAAAATTAATCTACAAATACCTATGTGAGCCTCTAGACAAACCTAGGCTTACTCTTCCCTATGGGATGTTGTATACCCTGATCTTTAGGGAGTCAGAGGTCCCCATTCCTGAGGGGGAACCCTCTCGCGCACTGCGATACACAGATTGCATGGGTGAGGGAACCCTTCACAGGATGGGATTTGATAAGGTTGAGGGAGTCTGGGTCCGGAAACCATCCTCTTCCACACCTACTGACCCTACTACTCGACACTCCCCCAGCCCTGATCATGACTCCGATTTTTCCGCCTATCCCTCCACTTCAGCACCATCCACTTCAGCCGGACCCTCCACTGCACCACCTTCTCAGCCACAGGAGGTCCGGATCTCTCCTGAGCAGCTCCGGGAGTTGCGGCAGGAGATCGTGCGGGATCTTCGGGACGACCTACTGAGGGAGCTCCGAGGTCCAGCGACTGCCCCCTCTACTGCATTGGTTCTTTCATTGGCAGCCGTGACCGAGATGACGGCTCATCTGAGGGAAGAGATTTACAATGTCAGAAGCCTTATACAAGCCCAATTCTCAAATATGAGCGATGTCACAAGCAACACAAGAAAGATGCGAGATGACATCCGACAGGACTTAGGCAGCCAGAGTCAGGGGGCCGAGCGTCTAGCAAATGTTTTGATCTTCAAGCTGGATACCCTTCAGGAGAATCTGACTGAGCTCACCTCGATCCACAGTAGGGCCACCTCGGAGATCATAAGGCAGCTAGGAAACATCACAGATGGGGTCAGTCTACTTATGCAACAATCTAGACTGAGCAAGGGAGCCACATCCTCCACCTCAAAGAAATCCTAGCTTGCTTTTTCCTTTTGACATGTACTTACTGCTTTACTTTTTGATTGTATCTACAAGTGTACTTAAACTTACGTCAATACAATGAGTAGACATTTTTCTTCAATATTGTGCAAATTTTGTCTCTAATTGCTTTTGTGGTGTGCTATCTTCCTTTTTGCTATGATGACAAAAAGGGGGAGAAAATATATTGAATAGACATGTAAAGGGAATCAATAGTTGGGTACTAAATAAGGTTCGGAACTATATTTAACCATTTAATCAACTTCAGGACTACTTTAAAACCTTTTAAAATTGCGAAATATTAAGTAAAACTAGTCCTAAGTTGAGTGGATGTTCAAATATTTGTTCCTATTTGATTTGGTCTTAATTCATGGAGCAACATATCAAGTCTAGACAGATCAATCGAAATACGAACAAACTCAAGCTTACATATCACAAGCCAGTCCAGAAGGCTAATACCACCGGCATGAAGCATATACTAAGTAACAACACTGAAATAGCGTCGAATATCTAGGCTAGAGGGAAAGATACACAAATATATATAAAAAAAGTTCGGAAATAACTGAATAATTAAAATATAAGAAAATAGACACAAAACATGATAAAACATCAATGTCTTTTATACATTCATGGAGGCGCCACAAGCAACAAAAAGGAGAGTTGGTTTGCTGTCGTTATAGTTCTTCAAACAATTGATAGATAAATGGATAATTTTTCATTAACATGGTCAATCTATAATAATTGAAGGATTTTTTTTTAATGACAAGTACCATTCTTATAGCAACACCTCAGGCACCATTTTGATGGAATATGAAGGAGAACTGAGACGCGTGGATGTTAGGAACCGACTCGAACCTAATCCAAGCCTGCAGAAACATAGAAAATCTGGGCTATCCAAGCGGAGTGATTGCAACCACTCCTTTCTAATTTAATTACCCGAAGCTTTAAATTTTTCACATGCGAGCAGACACGCGTGCGCCTCGGCCGGCGGCCCGAGCAATAAATTTCCTGCGCTCCTCCTTACCCCCACCCTCTCTGTTACTCCTGCTCTCATTTATTAACTGCTACCTTCTCTTTTTACTTACCGCAGTTTTAGACGGAGAGAAGACCGCCGGCATCGGCGAGCACAAAAGGCAAATCAAACATTCGAACCGAGGAATTCGTGAGACCTTCGAGTAAACGCAACCCATCACCGTTACGAGCGCCCTCCTCTTTTCTCCAAATTTCTTCATAAAATATGTCGCGGGAAGGCGTAGCGGCAGACGCGGATCGGTTTAAAGGGAATTTGCATGCAATAATCTCGGTTTTGGTTTTTGAGCCGTTCGATTGGATTTCTTAATAAAAAAATTATTTTTTTTACATAAATATCTCTCTAAATATCAAATTTTGTATTAGCACCTGATATTGACATGCATATTTTCATAAAACACTTTGTTTTTGTATGTGTACATATTGTGGTTCAAATTTGGCCCGAAAGTGACCGCGCCAGTAGAGCCGAGGGAGCTGCCGATGGTTGGAAAGAGAAGACAGAAGCCACCTCCCGTACGACGGCTGCGGATCTGCACAAAGCCTCACCGATATTTTCGGTGAGGGCCCTCTGACAATCAAGTTAGAGTGGGATAAAGTTGGTTCAGCCAAAAGTTCCTTAGAAGTTACCTGGGCAAGCTATTTATAGCCTCGGTGGAGTAGCCCAGATAGCAGATGTACTGTCAGCTATCATCATGAGGAGGCGTGGCTCTAAGCCGGATGGCGTGCAGCTTAGGTTGGCTGGTGACATGCAGTACTGCCCGTTCTTGAGAACAGTAGGGTGTTAACAGTCACGGCATGGTATGGCCGGAGTAGTCAAGGTACCGTCTGACTACTGTAGGCCGGTTATGGAGACATGACACGGTAGTGTAGTGAAGTACGGCCATGTAGGTGGGCGTAGGCCCGCACATGGGTGCGGTCTTTGGTGGGGCCGAGCTCATTAAGTAGTCGCGTCACGCGTTTGACGGGGTCGGCTTGGCGGATGCTGGGAGTAGCTCGGCTTTCCGAATCCCAAGGCGTGCTCGGTGGAGCCCTCCGAGCTCAAGAATCGGAGCGTACTGCTGGGGTAAGCGCCCCGAGCTTGGTTGGGGCGGATCGGCGAATGTGCCCCGAGCTTAGTCGGGGGAGCCGGCAAATATTTGAAGTTGGTGGAGCTTTCGGCAGAGTCCCATGGAAGAGCTGACCCTAGGCTGAAGTGAAGATTCAGCTGATTGTCGTTGATGTTTACTGGGCCGAAACTGGACGACCTTTTAGTTATGGGCTGAACGATCCATTTTTTCCCCTATCAGTATCCATACCATCTAATGCCGTTAAAAAATTAACGATTTTAAATTAAAATGACTACAATATTTTTAATGGGTAGATGTAAAAAAAAAAATTTATAAGGCGATCAAGACAAAAAAAATAATTTCAAATTATTTTATTTTATTTTTAATTAAAATAAATATGGTTTGTATTAACGGTGTTAAAAAAATCGTTATATTAGAAATATTTGTATAAAAATAATATTTTATAAAAATATAAAAATAAATATACATTTTAAGAAGATATCTATGTAAATTTAAATTTTAAAGAGAGCGTTTATTAAAAGAAAATGTAAAAAATAAGACGGGTCTCTCGAGTGGGCGGGCGGTCCAGCTGTCACCCACCGCCGTCAATTGGGTGGGGCATCACCTACGAAAGGTGGGTGATCGGAACAGGAACTGGGCCCCGGCCTACTGTTGAGTTCCAACCGTTGATTTAGTTTTCGGGACCCATCATGGACAGCGGTGGGTGAACCAGAAGGGACCATCCGGGTCCCAACTCCCAAGCCCGGCCGCTTCTTGCAAAAGGCTACGAGTAAATCAATCGTAGTGTCGTACGGTGGAGCGAGCGAGGAGGCGGCGTCGTTACATTCCACCTACTACGACAGGCTTTTAATACGTGGTCGCCCCTGTTGCCGTTCTGTCCGTAATCAAGCAAACAACGCAACCGCAGCACTGTAGCATCCATCTGTCAGGATCGCCCACTTCTAAAATCTCATCTTAAAAAAAAATTATCTATTTTTTTAAAAATTTATGTAAATATTTAAAAATTTTTTAACAAGTAACTAATATAAAACTAAATACGTATCTATAGAAATCCTCGCAAATTTAATGGCTATTGACTTTTGAAATCAGCTTTGCTCAACCAGCTGGTCAGCCGAACTACGTTCTAAAGTTTAGCATACATTTAGCAATCATTCGGATGCATCTGAAGATGTTATGGATGATATTATTGGTAGATAAGAGCTTGCATTATTGTTGGTTAGTTAAATTGACGGGTATCATTAGATTTGCTACTTATTTGGTATTTGGTTTGGTTTTAATTTTTCAAGAGGATTTGCACTTAGGTCTAACTCATTTAAATTGATTATTAGTTTTGGAATTAATAGGGTTACATTTGGTCGTAGTTGGGTGATATCTAAATTGCGAGGACTGAGCTTGAGATCCCACCACCACATGTAACTAGGTACGAATATTATAGGCTTTAGCTGTTAGAGCAGGACCAACCTAATCCATTTGCACCTCATGGCTATTTCAAAAAAAAATCGGATACTTGCATAATTAACGCGACCAAACCCATTGGCACCTCTAATTAGTTGCCTACCCCGAAAACAACTAAGGGCTTTGGCCCCTCTATTAAATACAGCACCTTGGACACCACATAATGTGATACAAAACATGTCATCAATGGCTGGATGAGATAGTTCTCGCCGATGGGTCCCTTCAATATGTTTACATTCTTCCATCAGACCATTTTTGATGGCCAAGTGCAACATGTCTCCAATATTTTAATGCATGATCAATGATAAGCACTGCATCAGACTCTGAAATAGTTTTGGGATCTAATCTAATTCTACCATACTTCAATTTCCCCCCTCTCTTCCCAACGGCTAATAAAACACCTCTTGATTCGTATGGTACCTTTTCAAATACCCCTTCTAAAATTAATACCTGATGTTATTGCTTTGGAAAGCTTCCGTTAGCGTACAGTCTTTTGCCGTTCCGGGCCTTTAATGCCATTAAAACTCGCTCCCAGCCGTCCTCCCACAATCGCCCATTTGGTTCCCACCGGCTGGGTCTCCTCCTTCCCCCCTCCCCCTCTGCTGTTTCCCTTCCCTGAATCCCTCCCTCCCTCCCTCCCCTTCGGTTTCCAAAGTACATTTTCGAACAGAACATCTGATAAAAGAGGGAGTAAAATCTGTCTCCCTCTCTCTCTCTCTCCCTCCCTCTGTCTCCTGGTTATCTTCTTGCAGAGCATTTGGCTGCTCCTAGAATGCGGCACTTGCGTCTTGGCAGCAGAAGTTTCAAGCGCCTTCTCTCTGTCTCCATGGGAAAAAGGAGAAGCGTAGAAGGAAGTCCGGAGGAGCGTGGCTCGCCTGGGCAGGATGAAGGCAAATCCATGGAGCCATCGCAGGACGAGAAGCCGCCTCAGAAGCCGAGTTGGAGATGCTTCTCATACGAAGAAATCCACAAAGCAACAGATGGTTTCCATCAAGGTCTGCGATTATGCCCTCCCCCCTCTCCATTGTAACGAGAATAATACATTTTCTCAGCACTTCTCTAATCTTTATGTTCTTCTGGCATTGGAATCGAGCAGATAATCTGGTCGGCAGAGGGGGTTACGCCGAGGTGTACCGGGGACTGCTTGAGGACGGGCAGGTGATCGCGGTGAAGAGGCTGACGAGAGCTTCGACCGATGAGCAGAAGGAGAAGGACTTCTTGCAGGAGCTTGGGACGATCGGCCATGTCCGGCATCCCAATGTCTCGTCCCTCCTGGGCTGCTGCATCGACCGTGATCTTCATCTTATCTTCGAGTTCTCTTCGCATGGTTCCGTCTCCTCCAATCTGCATGGTAGCAAATCTAACCATAAAAGCCAACAGTACTTGCGTCTGTTCTCCAAATTCATTCTCCTTGACAAGATCCAAGTATAGGTGGATTCGAGTCTGGTCCCCATCTTCTTTTTTTTTTTGCTGTTGTAGATGAGAATTCGCCACCAATGGCCTGGAAGCTCAGGTACAACATTGCTGTGGGTACTGCTCGTGGGCTTCATTATTTGCACAAGGGATGCCAAAGAAGGATTATTCACAGAGATATCAAGGCCTCCAATATACTTCTGACGGCGAATTTCGAACCTCAGGTACCAGGCAGGGCCCCTCTTTCCCGTCCTCAATTGATCCTCAGGCTAACTTTCGCCATCTCAGATTTCAGATTTTGGGCTCGCGAAGTGGCTTCCATCGGAGTGGACTCACCGCGCCGTGGCGCCAATTGAAGGGACATTCGGGTTGGTGATCTATGAAACTTTCTCCCAAGTTTTGATGATATATGTATACATTTTACGTGAAATGGTATATATATATATATATGTATATATATATATATATATACAAGCAGCATCTTATGGAGCTTGTGATATTGCTAGGTGTCTGGCACCAGAGTACTTCATGCATGGGGTCGTTGATGAGAAGACTGATGTCTTTGCTTTTGGAGTCTTCCTCTTGGAGATCATATCAGGGAGGAAACCAGTGGACGGGTCTCACAGGAGCTTGCTTAGCTGGGTAAATATCTCATCCAAACCTGGATTCATCCTATATCCTCATGGATCATCTCTTTTAAATTTAAACTGAAGGGCGCATCTTCTCCACTAAATTAGCAATCCTGTCGCAGGCAAAACCTTATTTAAGTGATGGCACGACACAAAAGCTGGTGGATCCGCGACTAGAAGAGGACTACGACATGGGACAGTTGAAGAGGCTTACCTTCATAGCCTCTCTCTGCATCAGGGCGACTGCGACATGGCGTCCATCGATGACCGAGGTACTGTGGTTGTTTCAAGTAACTTGCCTAATAATTCCTGACAGCATGTCTAGATATCTTCCTCGTATTCATAAAGATGCACACCACATGGTTGAAGAGACATAATAATCTACCAAAATAAGCATGTACTGAAATAATTATCAGAGAAACATATAGCAAAAGGTAGTATGATGCTTAAAAGTTGTGAAAGATCAACAAAGCCAACTAAATGTAGCATCAACATCGGCACGGAACAAGAAAGGTTCAGCAATGTTTCCCTAGAATTAATAAGGAAACCTCACAAGCTGGTGAGCTTTTTGTGTTTTTGTCATAAGGACCTCACTTAAAAAGGCTAAGCGAAAGATATTTTTTTGTATTTCTTAGTCTCACAGGTTTCAACTATCTACTTGTATACAGACATACATACTTATTTTATCATCAAAAAGTTCTTTCTTTTAGCTGCCGTGAAGCCTTCACTTGTCTTGATCGGGGAACTAGTCGCAGATTCTAGTATCAAACTGCATTTTAATAATCTTGCCACCTTGAAGACAGAGTTAGTTCCAAGACATGAATCACTTTGTTAGTGTGTTTGGTAATATACAGCTTTGCCTTGCGTAATTCTGGATCTTTAATTTCTCTTTTCCTTGACTAGCTCCTAAATCTCCTCTTGATTCTTCTGCCAGATGTAATTACCAGTGCATGACAAAAGCAGAGTGTTACAGGGATATGTTTATTTAACAAATGAGAGTTTTGGTAATAGACCATGCTCAAAGGCAACTTGCAGTATAATATATTCTTACAAATATCAAATAATCGAAAGTCGCAAGCATTAGAGAGCATCCGTATACCATATTAGCTTGCGTGAATGGGCTCCATGCAAGCACCAAAAAGATAGAAGGGTGAAAGTTACTATCATCAAACAGTGTCCTGATGGCACGCCTTTCTTTCACCCTTTTACCGGGTCTACTGTTTGATAAAAATGCAACTTGTGGTGTCCTGACAAATCTATCATGTGTCGTTTATATTCAGTGAGACCTTCCACCCTCTACTTTGAAGTGTAGGAACCTTGGATACCATGAGCAGTTCTTGCCTTTTCCCCCATTTTTTGCACTCTCGTGACTCACGGGATGCTGCGGTTGCAATAGCTTTGCTTGGCAGTTTGGAAATCTCAAGTCAAGACAAAGCTTCAGAAGATGCCATGCCCAATATATATATATAAATCTAAGAGAGAGGTTTGAGTGCAGTAATAGTTTAACCATCCCATGGTATCATATTCATATAACACAACTGTTGCTAATAGAACATGGATGACGACAGGTATTGGAACTATTGGAGGATGGCGAGATGCTGCAACAAGATCGATGGAAGATGCCTGAAGAGGAAGAGGAGGAAGATGAGTTCTTGGGCTTCGATGATCTCGACGATGAATGGGATGAATGTGATACCCCATCATCCTCTTCATCAACGAGAAGCTCCCAACCGTAACTAGTATTAGATAATCTCTCTTAATATCCTAACCCCATTTGAGTGGGGGGGAGGGAGAGAATGTACATAACTACTCAGTTGTAGCAAAATGGGATTATATTGCCCATTTGTATATGGACGTGATTTAATAGGTCGAGGCCCTTCTCTCTCTCTCTCTCTCTCTCTCTCTTATTTTTTATATAATAAAAACAACGTTCATATGACTCTTACATGAGTACAACCTGCTAAGTTAAAAGCAACAAAATGATACAAATGAGAGGGAATCTCAATGACACTAGTCCAAAAAATCTCTCCAGCATACCAAGCTACATGGATGGCAACTCAGTCCGCAGCTCTATTTGCCTCTCGATACACGTGCACTGCTTGGAAAGAAGCCAAATTCTTGATCAGTCTATGAGTCTTACGAATCAGTGAGTGACCGTCTCCGTATCGGTCAGCTCTTCGTATGCAATAAATCATCGTAGTGGAGTCTCCCTTGAAATATATCCTATTTGCACCCATTACCTTCTTCATATAAGAGATGCCCTTTCATGCTGCCTGGAGCTCCGCCTCAATAACAGTCCGACCGAGAGTGCGCCGGCCCCTGCCACCACTAGTCTGTCGTGGTGTTCTCTTTCTTTCTTTCTTTCTTTCTTTCTTTCTTTTTGTTTGTGGGTATGCAGTTGTGATGATGGTGGGCTTATGGCAGGGTGCTCTTCTGTTAATTTTGGCAGCAAGCACATGCCATAGCAGGAAGGTTTCGGCCTGTCGAGTGCCAAGTGGATGTTGGTGGGGTTAGTCTGCACACAAGGACATCACTCGCCAGCCTTTTATTTCTCACGGTAGTTGGTAGTTTGAGACAGGTAGACTAGTTTCTAGCTTTGAGTGCACCAAGGACAAGCGAGTGATCTAAATGCATGATCCAAACCGAGTAGTTGAGGCAAGTCCAGAAATCACTGGAGATATGAGGTGGGGTTGGGGAGAAAGAAGGTGGTTGGTTAGCTTTTGGAGCTCTTCCTGGCTCTGTTAGCTCTCAAAGGTGGTGGTTGGTGGTTGTTGAGGTTAGAACTTAGAAGAAGGCCTTTGGGTGTGTGGCCGCTGAACTGCTGGTAACAGGCAATACAGAGATGCAGAGAGGGCATTTAGAGACGCATCTTTGTAGACAACACTGGGAAATGGCATTGGTTCTTTGCCCATGGAAGAGGAATATCTGACCTAAATGAAGGCAGGCAGATGAAGCCTCCAGGATTCGGACCGACGCTTGCCCTCAGAATGGTGATGATAACCTGCTTATTTCAGACGAGTGTCTTCCTTTTTGTCTTGAAAAAAGTCATCAAAGTGGTAGCCTGGTGGTAAGAAAGCTTGGACTCCAACTGAGTTATCCAAATTCGAAACGTGCAGGCGTCGATTAAATCAGAGAATTGCATGCCTCACGCTCGGATGGCTCTGTGTGGATATACTTTCCTTCTATCAGTACTGAGGTGGCGCTGGAGTGACGTACTCACATATGGATGGCCCAGCTGGAATTTTTCACGGGTTAAAGAGAGCACGAGGAAACTTGCAACCCATGTCGAACATTCCTTGGAAGAAGGAGGGCTGCTACGCGGGTGGGGTCCCCCCTCCTAGTTTTTACCAAAAAAAAAAAAAAAAGAGACGAATCACAGGACCAGAGCTTGCACCTACTTTAAGCGAGCTGAGTAGCTGAAAACTATGGATCGTAGCCTGTCCATAAAACCTACTATTGATATTGAGAACGAGAAAAAGAATTGGCTTGAGATGGACTACTTATCCATCAAAATGTCCCTAGTGATAGTAAGGACAAAAGTGAAGTATGAGACAAATATATCAAACTTAGTTACTATATCTGATATAAGTGTGGAGGAGAAGCAGCCGAGCTCATTCCCTTCGCTTCCTGGGCCCAAAGCAGTGCTTTGTTTCCTGGCCAAATCAAGGATTTGGGGCTTCTTGCAAAATATATATGAATAGAAAGATAGATCCATCCATCTATCCGGATATTTTACGCGGATCGGCGGTTTCGGAGACCGAACTGCCCTAGCTCCAGAAGAGGTTAGCCGTAGGAGATTCAAACCTTGACCTTCTCTTTTCTTTATGAAGCTAGGAGAAATTAGCCCTGTTTCCGCTGTTCTAGAGTCGGTAGCTTTAATTGCTCGTGTTGAATCAGCCGGGAGTGACAAACTCTCCCTATGCTTAATCTCTTCAATAATTGCAGACACCCTATCTTTAGGTTTCAGTTTCATTCACTCTTTTCCATCTCGGCCTATAAAACTAGTGCCTCCTTTCACATTCGTAAAAGTCGGGGTTCTCAAATGGCGAAGCCTTACTTTGCCTCCTTTCACCAAGGTGAAAGAAGGGGTTCTCAAACGGCGAAGCCTTATACCAGTCGTGCTTCCGACGAAGTTTCTCCCGTAGAAGACAGCTTATAAACAAATAAATAAATTTCTATAGCTAACAAGGCAGAAGTGTTAGTGAGCCTTTGGAAATTTTGCTCTCCTTATTTGAATAAATTTTGTCCAAAAGTATATCCAAATCCTCATTACTTAAACATGCTCTAACATGATATGTATTGCCTGACAAAAGTTATTGCTCTATATAGTCTTGAGATGTGTCTTGATTCTAGATTAAGTTAGCCCGGGTGGCGGAATAAGGAGCTATTTTATGAAATATATTTATTTCTTACGGCATAATTTTATTTGGCTCAATGTGAGAGAGGATTAGGTTTGAATACAGAAAAGCTTGAGTAACTCAAATAAATAACTCAGCCAATGTGGTGTATTCTCACTATTCCCTTTGAATTGGGATCTTAGAGTGTGCTATTTAATGAAGCAAAATGAATGTACAAAACATCTGGGTAACTTTTCTGAATGATTTTTTTGAGTTCATTCTTACAAAAGGACGAGTTTTTTTTTTCCTAATTTAACTACTAATTCTCTACAACCAATTGGCATACATCAAACAACAATCGAACATGACCTAAGGCTAGCACAATTTTAGAGATCATTTGGTACCATTGCACCAATAACAATATAGAACGCTCTTTTGGTACCATAATAGGGTTTGTAAATGCAGTCTTTCTCCAAGAGGGTCTACAACCATACAACAAAAATTTATTGAAGCAGATAATTCTTATTATCTAAAACTTTGATATAGTTTTGATTGAAGACTTCTATTTAATATTTGACCAAATTATTTATTCAGTTTTGACAGATGATTGGAAATCTTTAGGATCTGCACTACCAAGATTAGCATTTGTTTCATGAAATAGTTTTTTTTCATAAGACCAAATTGCCCCCTTACATTTTCAGTGTTTGTTAAGAGTAAAATGATAACTGAAACGGAATAAGAACAAGCCTATTTTCTAGTATAAGATGGGATATCTCCCACAAGGAATAAGACACAACTTCTTGAAGTTTGGCAAGATTTTGAGAGGATATCCCCTTACTTGGGGATATCTTCCACTTATTCCGTAATCAAATAAAGAAAAAGAAAAGTTCCAATACGGCAGAACGTACTCAAGACCCCAATCAAACACGAACATCATAGATTATAGCACCTTGGTACCAAATATCTCATCCGGTTCCACTCTTACCTCTTGCCTTCGTCCAGTTGCGCACTTCTGCCTTCTTCTTTCCTTCTGAGCAACAGAAACATCCAAGCAACGTCTGCTTTAGCTTCACGAAGAATTCCTTCCCATCAACAAAGAATGCAATAAAACATCAGAAACTTATCGGTGCATGCTGGAATGCAATACAACACGTAATACAAATGGATTGGTCACAACAATTCAACCCCTGAAGCACAACAGAATGGAACCATCGCATGTAAAATAGTGACACTGAAAGTTTTAATCAAAAAGAACCGCAAAAAATTTCAGGCAACCTTTAATAACGTTTTCTGTACAATGTTATCTTTACACGACAGCCGTCCGAAAAAATCCTAGTTGCTGGCAGAACAGGACAGAACATTGCATCAGAAGATGATTAAAACCAACCCTAACTACTAAAAACGGAGAATACAGAGGTATCTACTTAATTACACTGACCTATATACACAAGAAACTTTTAGCGTGCATTTGGAGTTTGGCGATCATACCATCATCAATTCATCATCCCTTTGATACATATGCATTCATAAGGGGCCCAGGTTGTACCAAATACCAAAAACTTACTGAATAAGCAAACTACTTGCCTAGTTGCCAAAAATGTTCACGTGGTAAAAATTAAAAAACCTTTGCTCCAAGGAAAAATAGTTTGGCCGATTGGTATTACTTGCCAAGTTGTTGAAAATGTTCATATTGTGAAAAACTGCTCCTCAAACCTTTAATTGCTTGGCTCCAAGATTAGTTTGGTGCATGTCAGCCATTGCACACAGCCTTGAAGTGATATTTGTCTATAGTAGAATAGATGTGGCCCACATCGACATGGTTATTAAGTACATCCCTAGTACATAGGAGCAAGGTAAATGTCCATAATACATAGATGTACACACACACACACACACACACACACACACACACACATATATCTCTCTCTCTGTGTGTGTGTGCGCGCGCGCATGCGGGTGAGAGAGAGAGAGAGAGAGAGAGGTATGACATCATGTTTTCGAATCCCAGTATACTAAAGCATTTATCTAGAGTAATGCAAAAAAAAGGGGTCTTGAAATGGCTCTTTGACTGATATTATACATGATAAGTTAAAAAAATAAAAAATAGACATATAAATAAAAAAGGAAAGAGAAAAAAGAAAAAGATAGAAGGAAGATGCATTAATTTATCTTAGATGGAATAACTCCATAAACTATTAAGTGCATGAAGGTAGTTCCAAACTGGTGGGCCTTTAGCAAGCGACAGATAAACATCAATGTTCAAGAAATAGACTTTTACCTTAAGTTTACATAATTGATATAATTATATGGATAAATGCAACTGCTTAGTGTTAATATAATTTACTTCCTTATCCCAGATGCCACAATGCACTAACAAACAAAAACTTGAAGACTGCACTAACCATACTAAATAAAAGAAGAATCAAGTCTTTAGAAATGCTAAAATATTATAGATAACAGGCAGGAGAGCAGGTCAACCATATGTGGGAACTCAAACAGCACTAAAGACAAGCATTGTCTCATCGACATAGGATTGACAACCTAAAGGGAGGTTCACTATAGGAAAAGAAGATAAAATTAAAAGACCAAGCACATTTGTGTAGCAGGTATTATCCTTCAACAAACACGCATGCATGCTTGCTTGTATACTTATATGTATCTGTGAATATGTGTATGTATGCATATATTAGATGGTTCCTGGAAAACTCCCAGAACCAAGTTGTACATGTCATTTCCAGATTTATCCATGCTCACATAAGCTAAAGACTAGTAGGAAAGACCGAAATTGCAGATTATCAACCAATTGTCCATATAACATAGCTCTTTTTTGATTCTAAATAGGCAACTTAGCTCACACAGTCACCATGAAGAGGGAAGAGAAAGAAACAAATTCCATGGTTGCTTTAGTTGATTTGTACGAAGAGCATGCTCTCCTTTTACTCCATTAGAAAAAGTGGTTCCCATGATTGGATTTGTCTGGATTTCAGCTGGAACTCCTTTCTGTACCTTAAAAGGAAAAAACAAAAGAAACACGAGCTTATTAATTTTTTACACTGTTTGCACATATAAAAATGCAAGGGCAATTTATGTACAGATATATAAAGCACCTCTCTACATGCAAGTACCTTCACTCCAGCGTTTTTGACATGTACATATATGCATTCAATGAAGTGGAGTCAGTCACAGACCTGAAAAAACAGATGTACCATACTTTTCAAAGAATTGGGTCAACAAAACATATATGGTATATCTCCGAGAAAGAAATTGGGCCAAAAAAACAGATATGATATTAAGGTTCTAAAGATTGCAATAACCAATTGCTCCACATCATACAAAGCACAATGTCCGAATTGACTGGCTGTTCCAACTTGGTTGATTAGGTGAATATTTAGTCACTGAGGCTTAGGCATGTCCACAGAAAGGAAGATTTTTTGAAAATATTAGTCCAAGACAATGTATATGTGGCATAACCCCACAATGGAAACATGCTATGATGCCACAGTGAACAATGATGAAATAACAGTTCGTGAGTCCTTTTGACCTAGTCAGGCTAATGTGGAATATTTATAAAAAAAAAAAGAATGCAGGCCCTAGAGCAGGGGTAAAACTCTAGCAAATTCAGATAAATAACATTTATTTAGATTTTACAAGATTCAAAAATTCTCATACCTGGATAACATAGACAATTCTGAAGATCTGCAATGTTTAAATTCCAGTAAAATAGTTGTATACTCATATTCTCAGCCCAGAACAGTATAATTTTGAAAATTTCTGCAAAAATTTCTGGCAATCAACTAGAACAATCTTCCTCAGGCTGCATAAAAGCAATCTATTGCTCTTGAAGTATCAAACTGGTGTTTGAACTTTTAAGGGTAAATTCTTCCTAGTTAACCAAATTTATTTCTATTGCCAGAGGAAAATAATATGACTGACAGGGATCCATGTTTTTCTAAGTGATATTTGGTCCTTATATATAGTTCAATACACACTTGAAGCCACAAGAAATCTTCTTCAGGGGAAACCAGAACATTGACACAGATCTAATGTAGAGAGTTTCATATTCTGTCACACTGCATGAATCTTGCAAGAATATAATTTTGATCAGTATAGAACTTGCAAGAACATAATTTTTATCAGATGGAAACAAAGAAGTATCTTTATGTTTGTCCCATATAGAATCATTAACCAACGTCACTTTTTTCACAGCATTGTAGCATCATGGAGCATAACTTCAACACATAAAGATATTGGATCATAGTAGCATTCCTCATCTATCAGAATTACTCCTTTTCACAGTAAACAAATAGCTCTTATCCTTCTGAATTAGTGTTCGCACACTTCCCGCCGATTGATCATAACAATTTCTAAGATACAGACTAGCACATTACAATGTTAATATTTGGCTGAAGTACATAGTTTGTTTTATTTAAAATTTTAGCATAGGATGGGAACAAGAAATGATTTCTTCAGGTTTGAAGAAATAATTTTCCCGGGAATGCTAATAGGGAATGAACAATGGAACATTAAAAATCAACAGAGTCTTGATAAAAATAAATTATTGAATAATTGTTAAATGATAATGTCCACACAAAATTAACCGATCTGTTAATAAATGTTTGACATAACATGAGTAATTGAATGAAAGATATTTTTCTCTAAGTTCACTCTGTCATAGTTCTTATTGCTGTTGCTGCTGCTTTTGGTGCTGAATTACCATCGATCCGGTCATCTTGGTCTAGAGCTTGAAAACATGAAATTAGTTTAAAAGCCACTAATAATACATTCCAGATGTGGCTATCATGAGCTCTTCAGACTTCCTCAACATTGTCAGTTCTACACATAAAGCTAAAAAGTCATGAAAGTTATTTACAGTCAGCAGCCAACTTCATAATTTCCTATTCAAGTTTATTTCTAAAATATAAATCCCTATGACCTTCCACACTTTAACATTTAAACAACATTAATGGAAGAATATGTGCTAATGCCATCAAGTAATGAACAGACACATAAGATCTGAAGTCGATGCCAAATTATAAGGTGTTAAGCTAATTCCCTACTCACATCAAACTGGCTCCTGAAAAAACAAGGTTTGCCTCACCAATCATGCCTGAAGGAGGCACTCGGGCCACATTTAGAAAGGATGATAGTTGGGACATATCTAGTGCCAAATCTATGCTTCTTACTGAAATTTGCGCACCAAAATAACAAGTAAAAAAGTACTCAATGAAATTTTCTTTAGAGCAAGAGCTTTGAACAGAATGAAGAAGATAATTTTCAAGTGAACAAAACAGGTTTTAGCCACGCCACCTGACACGCCTTAATTGAAATTAAAAAAAAATCGTAAGGTACTAAACTGCATATTAATTGAAAGAAATAAGTTAAACTGGAACATTATACTCCCCAAAAAAATTTCTAATTAGGGAAACATCAACTTGAGAGTAACTTTCCAACCTAAACTAAAGAAACAAAAAAGCAGGAAAACAAAAAAATCAAACTTTTTACCTGACAGAGAAGGCACGTCTTTTGCCCTGAAACCCTTCAAATGAGCATTGACTCGAACATATATCTCATCTCTTTATTATTGCTCAAAGAAAACCCAAACAGCGCAAATCCATCAAAGCACGATCAAGAAAGTAGATATCGGGAACCAATCAATTAAAAGCACCAATCAACAACGCTTACTAGACAGCAACCACTTCATTCGCATCTGAGATTTCATTTACCCTACGCAATTGGTTGAATGAGGGATGCATACCAGTGAGCATTCGACGGAGAACGATGAAGCAAACAACAGATTTTATCAGGCGAAAGGTTTTCTCACCATCTATTTATGTCAATCCGCCCCATGCCGTCGTCAAGGGCGAAGGAGGTGTCGCCCAACCTGCAGCAGCTCGACCTGCACCAAGAGCAAAAAAAAAAGGAGATTAGGGTTAGGGTCAAGGATTTCCGAGAAGAAAGAAGCGGGGAGGAGAGAATGCCGTTACGCCGGCGATTTCTGAGCTATTGACGGTGAGGGTGGACTTGTCGTCTCTGGCATGGTAGGCTTCGGCGCTCCGCTTCACGGTTACCGGGAGGGCGCCTGGGAGGCGCGGGAAAAGCGACGGAGCCCGGATCATGGCGGGCCGTTACAAGCCGCGCGGGTCGGACAATCCCATTGGCTGCCAAAACCGTCAGGCCCAAAGAAATCTTATAACGGCCTATTCCAATTGCTTTCCATAGTAGAGTACTTAAATTGTCACCATTATCACACAGGGTAATGATATTATTCGAGTGGAGTAGAATGTTATTCTATTATTTAAATATCAAATTTTACATAAATATTTTTTTAAAAAATTAATATATATAATATTTATTTTATTATTTTATTTATTTTTTATTTTTATTTTTTATATGTACTTACAGAATCTAGCATCATTAAAAATTAACAATTTCAAATTAAAATAATAAAATAATTTTAATGCATAAATATGTAAAAAAATATTCATAAAACGGTAGAAAACAAGAAATTAATTTTAAAATTTTATTTTATTTTTAATTAAAATAAATATAATTTTGTATTAGAGATATTTGTAAAAAATAGTATTTTATAAAAATACAGAAATAAATATAATTTTTTAAAAAAATATTCACATAAATGTAAATTATTAAAAAGATATTCGTAAAAAAAAATCCTACTAATTTATTAGACAACCATGATGAAGTAGAAGCATTTTAAAACCATTTTTTTGAAGATACGGATAGAGGCCACTGAGGTGGTAACCTAGTAAGAGCGTAGCCTTACTTCCAACCAAGTTGTTACGGATTCGAAACACACGGGCATCGATTAAATTGTGGCGAACGGATGCTT
Source organism: Phoenix dactylifera (assembly GCF_009389715.1). Lineage (NCBI taxonomy): Eukaryota > Viridiplantae > Streptophyta > Magnoliopsida > Arecales > Arecaceae > Phoenix > Phoenix dactylifera. The sequence continues at coordinate 618,501 of NW_024067738.1, read as the reverse complement.
TCTGCTCGGACACGAGATCTGAAAGAACGTATCGTTCTTCTAGTAGCCTCGATGGTGCCAGATGTGACATACTCACACATGATATTCGTATCGGAGCCCAGAAGAGTAACTAAGTCGAACCCATGGATGGAAAGGATATGAGTAAAATCGGCCAAGTTATTTCTGCCCGCATCGAAAATATTTCTGACGGAGTGAAGGCTGCTACGCAGAAATAAGCTTGTCTCTTCCTCCACCTTTTCCCCTTTTTTTTTTTTTTTTTTTTCCAGAAGAAGAAAGAAGAAGATGCGGACAGAGACAGGCATAGACAGCCCCCACATGACATGACCAACCACACAAGACTCTTCTATTTTTATTTTTGTGGAACAAGAATGAGGCTAGAAATTTCTTTAATTTTTAATTACCGGAGTCCTAACAGGCTACTAAAAATGGCCGTCGGGTTGAATGGGCGGACCCGAACTTACCATGCGGTACGATCTCACATGAGCTCATTATAATTTTCTCCCAAATAAAAACAAAACATCATGCCTTAATTCCACATCGCATCGCACTTGGGAAATATGGTGCAGCACAATTTGATTATAGAGCCGGCATCATGTCTTAATTCCCCAATTTGTCTGGATCAAGTCAGCGGCCATTAACCAGCTTCTCCAGTATTGCCTTGCGAGTCTCAGATTCCCAATAGAATTTTCGCATGCAGGGGGGAGCTCCATCCATCTTTCCATCGGCTTAACTCAGAGATTCGGCTTACAATAACAAAGGAAGGAGAAACAGTCGACAAATTGTAGACACTAAATTTGCTGAGGACTGCATACAATACAATAGCATATTCATATGCACAAACAAATGTCATAGACATCCTATAGCAGCAAAAGAGAATGAAATCTGGATGTAAGAAGATAAAAGAAAGACCCCACAGTGCAGTGGACGCCTTGGATGCTGTGGATGCCTTGGACGCTTGCTCGTCAAGGATCATAAAAACGAGATCTGCGCCTTGCATATCTGTTCAAGATTTTGCAGAAGACATAAAATATCAGCCAAAGTAACTAGAAACCAACAAATAGAGTCATAACCGCAGAGAATAGTCCAATCCATCAATCTTTATATTACTGATCCTTTGCCATGCTTGAATTCTGGAGGGGAAAAAACAAGCATTTTGATGGGGGGTGGGTGGGTTGATGGATTAAAGATGCATAACAGAAACTCAATATTTCATCTCAATTTGGTTTGGCATGTGCCTCATCAGTGAACCAAATCAAATTATTGCAGTGGAAAGACTATCTTTACATTCCAGCACAATCGATGCCTAAAGTATAACACAAAAAGAAATTTAAACAAACCTGTAATGGCTGGGGATTCTTCTGGATGCTGCACCACCACCACCACCACTGGCGGCTCCTAGATACTCGTCATCGATTTCATCAAATCTGTATTCTCTTATGTCTACAGATCTTGTAGAAGCCTCATCCATATTTGAACCATCAGAGCTTGATCGGCGACTGCTTCTCCTTTCACTTCTTTCACTCCTTCCTGATCTCCGTCGGTTTCTTGAAGCCCTACAGTTTGCAAACAACATGCAGGAGGTCCACCACTTGCGTCTATTCCGGTGGAATTCGTCATACTCGTCTCCTGTCTCTTCATCTCCATACTCGATTTACATAGTCCCCCAAAACCACACCATGAGGTACTTCTGCATGTATGGTGCTCAAGACATCTATGATCTCTGAGGACTGCTGAAAATTTTCCCAATCTTGTTGTCTTGCAGGGTCTATTTCAGAAGGACGTGAATGGGGGTGTTTTAATTGAGCGTGCTTCTGCAGCTCAAAAAAGTTGCCAGCATATGAACAGTATTTCTCTTGGCAGCACCTTTTCTTCATGTTCAGATGCAGACGGGCCTCATCAAGTACAATCCATCCTATTACATCTCCTCTACACAGTGGGCAGGTTGGTCGGCTGTTGGGGCTCGATGGGATCTCTTGAAAGCTTTCAAGAGAAGTCTCATTAGTAGTTGATGGAACTTTTGCCACGGCAGGCAACCCATATGCGCTCTTAAAACGACTGAGACAGTTTGAGTGGGTGTGATCTGTATCACACATGAATGGTCGACACCCCTGATCATATGAGGAGCACTGCAGTAAAACTCCATTGTGTGGGAAATCCAAACATATTGGGCACGTCACATCTTCCCAATTACCATCCAACTGTATGTCTTCCAGGTTCAATGAGTTCTGCTTGATACCTCTCTTCTGACTAGTGCCTGAAGCCATACAAAGCTTTCTTAAACAAACTTTACTGCCATGGAAAGTACATTTGGCTAAAATGTGACTGGATGAACCTGCATACGAAATCAAGCAAAAAGACTTGTGAAGTCTTTGAATAGCAAGGGTCATAATAAGAATTCAATCTTTTACATATACAAAATTTCAGAAAACATTATTAGCACTAGAGTTTACTGATAACTAAATGGTTGCAATTATATATCATATACTCATTGGTATGACCATGTATTTGATCTACAAAGAATGAACATTCCAACCTGGTGAGTCACTTTATTACCGCTTCACAAGATGCAAAATGAAGAAGCTGGATAAGTGACGGTAAAACTCCTTGCTATCAGTTGCATGTCAAATTTACCCAGGCTTCTTCCATCATGAATCAGCTACTTGTATGGTATGCATCACCAACAAATATCCCAGGTAGTTTTCTACTTAATATCATGATAATTACCTACTTAATATTCTTACCATATGGCATGAAAGGGAAGGACTGGTTCAATGATTTTTCAACACAAAAAACAATCTGAGTCTGCCTGAATTTCATTGCAAGCTTCCATGAAAGTGCAGCTTGAATAAGTTTAAGGTGAGCATGCTATACAGTGCAATAGTCTGATGTTTCATTTTCACTCGTATACCTTTTTGTCTGTAATAGCTGAATTACAACCTATACAATAACAATCATCAATAAAGTAAAAGTCATCCTATTTTATTAATTGTTAAAATTTAGTTTAGTTAGATTATATTAACTCCTGCTCACATATGATACAAAAAATTATAATAATCCATCTAAAATATGTTTATTTATGAAACACCTATCTTATAGTACACACCAAGTTTCCTCCGATGATGACTTGATTTGTTACTATACCACAGATAATGTTCAAGCACACATCAACATCCAAATATCCACTTAATAAAATTATTCCTTGCGATCATATTAAACACAGCATATATCATCAACTTCCATCAGTAAGAACTTACATGCATTTATCGAATTTGATAGTTAAAAATCCTCTCCAACATCTATCAACAATCTATCAAGTGCAAGTTACACTTTAATTTGAAAAAAAAAAGGAGACTTCCTCTATTTTCTCGATTAATCCACCAGATATATTTATATCAAAAACTAAATAAAAGGATAGTTTTCAAATGAGTTAAAATGTTAAATCATCAAACCATAACACCATTTATTACTCGTAGGAAGTAAGATGTGCCAACTGATTTCCACAGATAGATGGAATATTCCTCAAAACTTTAAAAAAGTCTCTAATTTCGTGATATTTCACTGGCCAAGTGATTCTCCAAATCATTCTTAAACAATCAAATTGTTCACCAGCTATTCAACTGCTCAGAAGTTACTCATGAAATATTCACCACTCATCCATGAAACACTCCTAACAAATTTATGTAACAAAAGCAACCTGTTGACGTTGCAATTATTTTCTGATAAAGTCTTATTGATAATAATAATGATGATGATTAATAAGGTCACGCCCCCCCCCCCCCCCACCCCCAAAAAAGGGAGAAACAAGAAAAGCAAAGCAAAACATACAGACACAACACACACACACACACAAAAAAAAAGTTATTGAAGAAAGACCTTAACAAATTAAACAAAATCTTCATGAATGCAGTAGATTATTAGTGGCATATAAAATATCTAACTTATCTGTATTTATTACTAAATACTAAAGATATTACATAAAGATTGTCTTGTTGAGCTTCATGGATACAAATAGGTGAACAAACTAACACATAATGCTTAAGCAGAATTTGTTCCTTTTTTCTTAGACAAAAATTTACTATTTTTAAAGTTCACTTGTAAGGATCATTTTCAAGATTACTACTGGAAATGGATGAAATGCCATTCAAAAATAACTAATTCACAACATGGAAAAAAGATTGTGTCAGCACTACTCCAACTAGTGAATGAAATAACTAATTTTGCTGAACAGATTCTTTACACCATTCTTGCTGCTACGGTTTTTTTCATCTCCAAATTAGAGCACAAGCATGTTTGGAACATGCAAAATCACACAATACAACTTTGTATTATACATGAATATGCTTGTGACATAGCATGTAACTTTCACACCACAGAGCTATTTGAAATATGGGGCATAATTTTCATGCACGAGTTTCCAGACAATGAGTCTAGGGCAGCTGCCTTGGTATTATCCTCTTAATTTGTCCAAAGAGCAAGTGGCTGTCTAGGACTGATAAATATTAGGCGTTCGCCGTCATGCCTAAAGTGTAGAAAGTGACTTATAAACATAAAGATTGTACCCATACTGTAACTAGTCTATTATTTTACCAATATATTTAATTTTATTACATAATTGTTAGTTTACTGCTGCTATTTTTATATAGCATGCTACGTCTCTATTTGGTAACATACCAAATAAATTGGAAAAGTTAAGGACAGAATTGTGAAAAGAGGAAAGGTAGGAAAAGGTGGCTAGGCTAGGCAGCAGAACATGTTAAAGTCTTGAAGGAAGCTGATAATGGCATAAGGAGACTCTGGGATTTGAACCTTGACACAGCAAAGAACTGGTGTTTAGGCCAAGTTATATCATAGTGAAGATTCTTTAAAAAAAGGAAGTGAGGATGTGGTTCTATAAGGTGATGAAGCCTTGCTGTTCCCCCTATCAGAAATTTAAATTCTCTCATTATTTATATGCTTTTGATGTGAAATTTTTTAGTTAAAAGAGTGGAAAGGTAGAAAAATGTCATTATGCAACATTATTTTAGGGTGACACGTGCCATGACTGATAACAAGTTGTACTCTCATGCAGAAAACTACAAATTTGGACATAGCATACTAGGGGAAGTTAACTACAATCTCAACATGAGTTCATGCTATACCCTTCAGAAGTTGTTTCAGAAGCACCAAGTTTCCAAGAATCCAAGTGTTTGCATGGCAAGCGACCTTAAGGAAAATAACCACCTAAGATGACCATTTAAAGAAACCTATGTTAAAGTATACTTAAATACAGACGGTATTTACATTCACTCAAAGTGTAATTATCAGTTAATTCAAAAAGAAACGTCCAATGCATGTGGGATTTCCTGAGTCCTTAAAAACAGTTCTGTTCTACCCACTAAACATTTTGTAGCCACCAAACACTATCAATCATATTTTATATACCCATGCATCCAAGTTTCCCTTGCAATTTGAAGTCACCATCTGCAATTTTGTTCCCTTCCAATCGATATGATATTATCACATAGTACCTTTCAGAGGTCCCTCGAATGTCAAGAAGTATTCAATTATTTACCTGATTAATAATGTCCGGTACCCTGGTACTATGATCACTTTAACCCTTTAATTTCCTTCCAATTAGTGCTCTGGATTATTTCATTGCTACAGAACAATTTTCCTTCCCCTTCCAATAATGTCCTCATTCCATCTTCTTTTAAAAATTGCTCCGCCCTAAATCCATCTCCCCTTTTAGACATTCTAATTGTCAATTGTCTTATGCCCGCCATTTATTTTGCTGAACTTTTCTCTACCATATCAGATTTCATCTAACTTCATGCTTCAATTACTCCCATTTTCCTACCTTGCCCCACCCCTGTCTTGGAAAAATTTGCCTATCCGCTAGCTGATTCTTTGTTATGAGAGGTGCCCTCAAGACAAATTTAAACACATCGATTTCCCTCACTTCAATACAAACAACCATCTATGCTCTTCCTTTCTTGAAATGATAGGCGATATTGCAATCCAAACAACCATTCTATGCAAATCTGCAAGCCCCAGAAACTCAACAACCTTATCAGCAACCCTAAGTTCACACTCATGGATATCCTTCCACATCATCTCATTATATAAAAAGGACTTGCTTTAAAAAAATTTAAAATGACAACATGCCAAATATATCATTGCTTCAAATAGGCTTAATAAAGTGACAAGGACCCTTGCTAGTTATAAAGGGAAAAAAGGAATGTCCTCTGTATAGTGTATGCACATGAATCACTTGGTTAAAACATAGCTCACTGTAAAAAGCACAATCCAGCATGTAACAAGAATTCAGTAACATAGAATAGTTAGTTCCAACTGAAAACTATAGCAGAAATAATTCATGCCATTAGGCTTCCACACACGTGCAAGAAAAGCCGATGCATAAGTGCCAACAAAATTTACGAGCAAAAGGGAGCTGTATAAATTAACCAACACGAGTATAGCTTGGTCTTAATCTAATTCTGATTCTTCCATGATGAAGTACTGTAAAAATTAATCAATCACTCAGCAAGCGCTATTTCAAACTCGATACTTGAAGATATCCTTAAATCAAATCCATGCAATTTAAAATTAGGAGCATTGCCTAAACCACTTGACACATAATCTAAGTAATTCACCTCAATACTCCAATTACAAATTACTGCAAGATAAATCAAGACAAAACAAAAGGCAATCCTACTTGACGAATTCACAAACACAAGCACACAAATCCAAAATCGAATCATCATCACAGCATCGCCAATCATTCAATTCCTCAAATCACAAAACCAAGCCGTAAAGCCAAGGTAGCCCGCCAAGCCAAGAAAGCCCACAAATAGCAAACAGAATATGAAAACCCTAGAATCGGAAAGAAAAGATCAAAGTCCAAACAATTATCACTGATAACTTCTCAAAAAAGGAACCGAATTAACGAAGAAAAAGCTAGAGCGAACTGAAAAAAAATAAAAATATAGGTTTTCCATCAGAGGAAGCGAGAACGAACCTTCTTCCACCCTTGGAGAACTCCCACATGGGAGGGAAAACGGGGGATTGCGGGTCGGAACCTTGGAAGAGAATTGAACGAAACCCTAACCCTAGATCTCTATGGCGTGCAGGAAAGGGAAAGAAGAGAGAAAGACGGAACGGAAGGAGGACAGAGATCGAAAGAGAGAGAGAGTCGGAGAAGAAAAGTAATTAATATTAATATTATCATTATTATATTTAAAAGAAAGAAAGCAATAGAATAAAGAAGCGAAGAGCCTGGGAAAAATGGCTGCTCTCCGGATTCGGAGGCCCCCAAAAGTCGTTTTTACGTGGAACAATCTTATCCTTTTTCTTTAATAATTTAAAGGGATAAAAAGAGCAAGAGAAACTGTTGCTGACTTCGGTAATCACTCACGTGAGACGCACGTGTGATTGCAGCGCTGAATGGACCTGTGATCCAAGTCAAGCTAAGGGTTCTTCCAGGAACCTGAGGTCTTGTCCATCTTAGGTAGGTGGCCAATACTCGGTTGGTGTTGGGAGAATTTTGGAAAGAATATTCTGAGACCTTGACCAAATAAAAGTAAATATCAATCAGTATGGTGTATATTTTGCGATATTAATTATGATTTTTAATGGCAAATAAAAATATCTCTAATTTTGTGGAACAAAAATTTCAGAATCTCAAAAAAAAAAAAAAAAAAGCTCCCCAAAATTAACCAAAAAAATAAGAATAACCATGTTGACTTATATCATAGGATATGCATATCAATTAATATTAGCCAAGATAGCAAGCTTTGAAATTTCAAAATATCAAGCAAAATAATGTAACCGAGATTACTTCATATTTAGATATTAATAATGATAATTTTTGTTAAAATATTTGTAGAATAAGAGAAAAACAAAAGAAAAAAAAGAGAAAAAAATGATTTTAATTTTTTGTTTTGTCATATTTGGTACATCTCAGAGGTTATATATACTTGTGTATAGACTTCATACAAGAAAAATAATATAGGCTAATATAAGATCATACTAACAATAAAAAATATTACTTCCTGATATAAGTTGTTATGTGATCCCTTAAAGCACTCTAACAAGAACATGCTAATAAAAAAATAATAATATAGGTTGATATAAAATTATTAAAAAAATATTATAAATGATGCAAATTGTTGCGTGATTTCTAAAATTATACTAATAATTTTAAATTATTTAATAAAAATATTTCTAAATTTACAAAAGAAATATTGTAGAACCTCTTTTGTTCTATTGATGCCAAATTGTTTAACAAAAAAAAAAAAACATATTGACTGATACACTGGGACATGCATATCAATTAATATTAGTCAAGATAGGTAGAGTTGAAATTTCCGATATCTAGCCTTAATTATCACAGGTTTTGTTGGTTTTCAGTGGAGCGTTTAGCTCAGAACAAGTTCTAGTCTTGCTGTTTTTTTTTTCTTTTCTTTTCTTTTGTGTGTAAACGAGAGACCAAGACAAAAGATATTAATAAGACGAACACTAGAGATGAAGAAAAAAGATGGGAATATAGCTAGCTGCTAAGATTCCGTGGAAATGCTGCAAATGCAAATGCATTCCCTTTTCTAAGATCAAGTACGTGTCCCACCATTTTTTTTTAAAAGAAAAAGGAAAAGGAAAAGGAGAATGGACGAATCATGAACATCACAATATGACAAGAAGAGCACACGAAGAAAGACCATTGGGTTTTGTTTCTGCTTACTTTTTCTTCCAATATAAATAATCAAATGACATCATTGATAGGACGGCAGGCACAGCCGTTTCAATAATCTATTCTATGCTTGAAGATTTAATAGCTCGGTGGCCGGTGGCCCTGTCATCTTAATCCTTAGCGATTGTGACAACCATTATGTGAAATGATCCCATGCGAAGAGAATTGGCGTCAAGATGAAGTATGATCGATGACCAGCTTTACCTACCATGCGAACCAACATGAAACACGAGCGCTAAGATGATATTCCACGCCTATCACAAAATACTCCTGATATATCTTGGATCCAACCTCCTCCGATGTCATCTAATCAACCAATAGTAACTTGCCACATGGCTCCTACTAAAATGCGCCATAGAGCAATTTAAGGCTTCTCCAGCGGGCGATGGTTATATGTATGTAGATAAGCCCTGCGATAGTCGTAACATGCAGAACCGAGCACTTAAAAGGGCACGTTCCCCATACTCGATCACGGGCGCCAACCCTCATCCTATATAAATAGCATCTTGAGGATCTCCAAATACACTTGCTTTTACTTGTATTTTGCTACTCACACTTTTTTCAAATCTATGTTGTTTTTTGAAAATTCTTGCCTGATTTAGGCATAGAAGGATCTTCCGTCGAACAAACACCAACAATTTTCCGGTGTTTCTTCTCTTTGTTTTTAAGTCCGACAGCTAATATCGAGCAAACTTTTTCACCCAAGTACAACCATCTGAGCACAACATACCACGCGCTAGTTGTCTAGCCCGTTCGGTCTATTTAGCTCGAATTTTGGCGGCGATAACTGCCCTCACCAACACCTAGCGAAAGAAAACCTAGAACATTCACCTGGTAATACAGGCATACCACTCAGATTTTAAGCGCACAGACAAACAAACAAGATAGCTATATATATATATATTTTTTCAAATCTTAAAGAAAAAAAATTGAAACATGCTAAAGTGCACCCCTCTGATTGCCCTATCCTCCAATAGGACACCCCTCTATTCCTCTGTTGCACCAATCCCATCTGCCACATAGGATAGAAAGCTTAGTGAGGATCAATAACACTGTACCCTTTTCCTTTGGGTAGAGAATAGCTTGCCTGTTACGAAAATTCCGTTGGGAAGAACATTTTGATGCATATTTCCAAAATATAACTTATAAATTTACGAGCGTGGAAAGCACAAAACAAGCATAACGGTTATGAATTAATTCCAAAGGAATCACCGAATGCACGGAATGGATTGGCGGGTGATGCGAACATGATGCCAAACCTGGCGGTTAACACAAGATGGGTAAAGCTTCAATTCTTCTGCCGGATTCCAAGAAAGATGGTATTGTTTCCCGTCCTCCAAGCAAGAGTTGAGGGTTTGGTTCTAAGTAGCCAACGGTTCCTTTATGAGCTTGGCCTGTCCCGGAACCCAGTTTCAAAAATCCTCACTGTTTCAAAAAAAATTAAAAAATCAAAATAATCCCAAACATGTCTGATATGATGTAGTTCTAATTGTATTGCAAAGTTGGGTAATGTTGCAGAATAAAATTTGAAGGGGTGAGAAAAAATTATACCTTGTGCTGCATAGGCATATAGACTATGGAACAAGAAGATTTTAGTGTTTGGTTGAAGAGAGAAGTGTAAAAAGAATAAAGTACATTGAATTTTATAGCATATTTAAATTCTATCAGAAAACAAAATTATCCTCCACTTTTTATTAGATTAAAAAGTAAATAAAAACAAAAAAAAAATTAAGAAAAATAAGTTTCTACTTATTTCACGATATAACTATTCCATTAGAAAATGGTAAAATAGAGTTAACCGCTTATATTCCCACACGCCCATTCTTGTATCTTTATTTATTTTTTGATATAACGGCGGCTCACACCAGATGCACATGACTACACCTAGCAAGATCAAAATGAAGAAGTTGATAGAAAGAGAAAGGAACAAACTCCAGACTCTTCCAAAAAAACTTTTCTAAATGGTGTGCAGCATAAGAGGCAATTCAGTCAGCAACACTTTTGCTGTTTGGCCTCGATTCAACAATCAAACACACTATTTGAGTGGCAAATATTTTTATTTCTATAAAAAAAGATATTTTTATTATTTTTTAAAATGGAAATTGCTTTTTTATTTTTGGTAGAAAGAGGACCAGCAGCTTGATTATAAAATAAAGTATTATAGAGTCCCTAAAGATGGAACTTAGCTTGATCAGGAAAGATGTAATATAACTACAAACACAAAGACACCAGTCAATCTACAGCTGAAACTAGGAATATTATATCAGCCACTCAGTTAACAAAATTGCTAATAGATAACACCAGCTACTCAAGTGGGTGTAGTGAGCCAAATAAAACCACGATTTTGTATTGAGACCTGAATGCAGGGAGATATTTTTAGAACATCCTGAAATTCCTGAATTGAACACATCAGGCGACCAAACATCTATAGGAGCTCTGAGTCAAAACTTGGAAAAGAAAGCCAGGTTCTATCTCCACCACTAAATATTATGCAGAATACTTCAGCCTCCTGAAATAACAATAAAGTACGATATGGTGCACATAAAGAAATTCCTTCCTTGAGATAAACACGTAACATCCCAGGTAATTCCTTCCTTGACAATTACCATCACATGAAGTAACCATCAGTTGATTTGCTGGAGAATCCTCCGGATAGATGCTAACTGAGAGAGATAGATTATGTCCCCTTGCAAAGCTGGATGCGCCAATATAGTCTGCAGCTTGGTTTGCCTCTCGAAATGCATGCGATATGAAGCAAACTAAATAGGCTATCTTCCAAATCAGTAGGTTCTTCAAGATAGGAATATGTCGACATTAATGACTATAGTTAAGGCATCCCCTTCCAACCAATCCTGTTCTGCACTAAGATCAGTCACAACCATCTAATTCAGACCAATCCAAGCTGCAGTAAGCTCTGCATAAGGAATGGACGAGACCGCCAATTTTCTACCTCCAGCTCTGATCATTTGTCCAAAATGGTTCCTTACAACAAAATCTGCTGCTGCTTGATCAAGGGTAACAGCAGCATCAAAGTTAATTTTTAGAACTCCAAAAGGTGGGGGCAACCAAGACACATATTTAGTAGATCTAACTTGTATTTGCTGCTGCAAGACACTACTAACCTAGTGCCTTAACACAGTATCCAGAGCTAACTTTACTTGATTTCCAAAATCCAATTGAAATTTAAACCCAAACCTGAGTGCTGTGGCTATGGACAGAGATTATACATATCTGACAAAGAAGGATAAGAGATCTTCGTATGAGTCCTCAAGCACATTAACTTCATGTCCATTCCCAATCAACCATGTGGTCTATTCTAAATATCATTTCACTGGATCGTGGGACAATTATGCCAAAGAGAAGAAGGATGTAGGATGACTTGGGCAGCTAACTTACAAGCCTCCCTGGTTGTCTGGGCATGCACACTGTCCCAAGAGATCATATGGAGCCCTTTTTTATCACTAGGGTGATCCCACAAGAAAGCTCGAAATTCTTTTTCTAATTTGGAACAAATAGAAGTAGGCATCATCAACTTTTGGTTCTAAACCAGCTTTTATGTTCTAAAGAGTTGGTTTTCTTTTCTTTTCTTTTCTTTTTTTGAATGAATTATTGATAGTCAACTTTGAAGACCACGCAATAGCACGTATCTAGTAGGATAGTGATTACGGGTATCGATCCACAGGGATTGGGGTACAGTTGTTTTTCTTAAAAATATTTAAAAGGAAGAGTTTGTGAAGAAAATTAAACTAAGAAATTTAATAAAAAATGCAATTAAAATGTTATCAGTTTGAGGGAACCTAGGGCAAGGAATTCACCACTAACATCGGAACAAGGGTTATTTGTATTTTAATCTATTCTTGGATTAATATGCAAATTGACTACAAGTCTAATAAGCATTCAAATAAAAATTTTACAAAGGTAATTTAGGAACATCCATTTTCGGTCGGCATGAAATGTCTACCCTAAACTAATGTGGCAGGACACTGCATCTTTCCTAAGCATGGGTGATCTTCTATTAACTTAGTGATCATGAAGAACAGTTGTATAAACGTCATATTTAAAATCACAGAAATTAAATATGAGATGAAATAAAATATTCATTAAGAACAAAATAAGGTTTATACAACTCTAAGAATAAATAAAAAAATATAAAACCCATGTCCCTTTGTTAGGGCTGCATCCAGCCCTAGAGAGGATATCAGCCTTCCATGAAGTTGTGGGCGACAGCAGTAGTGGCACAGCAACGGGCTTCCATTTGCATCATGATCGGCTTCCTTTCCCTCAGCACTTCATTCTTTTTTCTTTTTTTTTTTTTTATATGGGAAGTTATTCCCCAAATATCCAAACCTCTCTCCCTCCTCTGTTTTTTTTTAATTTCCGTGGTATTCCCTCCTGAGAAGAGTGTTGGCTCCCGAAGAAGAGGCGTCTCCCCTTTTATAAGCAGCAGGCTCTCCCTCCCTCCTCTTCTGTTTCAAGTGCCAGATAAGGATGGAAAGATTGAGGTGATCCCTTCAGAGCTCACGGTTGAGGGGAGATAAGGATGAATGGAAACAGGATAAGGCAAATTCCTTGATCCTTGGATGCGGTGGAAATGTAGCGAGAGAAACCAACGCTGCTGGGTGATGTGATTCGGAGGGAGGTTGGCCTGTTTTTTAGATGCAGAATGATCCATGGGAGAAGGGATGAACTCGGAACAAAAAAGATGAGCTGGGAGCAAATCCGGATGGGGTTGATCCGGCTGAGATGCAGTTGCTGGGAACAAACACGAACGGATCCTGATTGGAACAGGGGATTCGGATAAGGCTTGGATTCGTGAGCTCAATTAGTAAATAAATAAGTAAAACTCGAATTACTTTTAATAATTTATTCATATGTAATAATGAAGGTAACACATTTTCTTGGTTAAATTTATAAAATATGTGAATTAAAATAATGATAAGTGCTAGAAGAAAAATATTAATTCATGCATTATTTAGCACTTATCAATTATGCTGCTGTAAGCCTGTAACCAAAGAGTTGGTTTTCTTTTCTTTAATTTTTTGAATGAATTATGCTGCTGTAAGCCTGTAACCTTTATTGGGCAAGGAACTGTAGTGGTTTAAGACAAACCTTTAAGCAGGTAACTAGGTAAGTCACATCTGAGTTAATATATGACACAGGCACCAACCAAATATCATGACTAGGTGGTGCGGACACCAGTGCCAGGTCAGCCGGTCGCCACAGGATCCAGCCAGCTCAGCGGGTTCCAGCCGATTCTGCCAGTCTGATTTTATTTTAGATTGATTTATTTTATGTTGATTGGGTTTATTTACATATTGTCATTTGGGTTTATTTGCATATTGTCATTTTAGGAGCTTTTTGGAATTATTTTATTTGTAGGGGTTATTTGTTATTTTGTGACCCTATATATATGGGTCCATCCTCATGTTTAGGGAATGATGAATGAAAATTAGCCTCCTTGTCTTCTTCTTCCCCTTCTCTTCTTCCCTTCTTCTTCTTCCCCTCCTCTTCTTCCCCCTTCCCTCTCCTTCCTGCAGTTGTCCTGCATCAACTTTGGTATCAGAGCCTCGGCTTTGCCTCTGTCGCCAAAGCCCGGAGATCCTAGAATGGATCACCTCCGCCACCTCCACTTTTGGCCTGCTGCACCGCCTCACCTCACCACTCTCCTCCCTCAACTGCCCACGTTCCCTCCCTCTCGGTTCTCATCAGATTATAAAAAAAAAAAAAAAAAAAAAAAAAAAAAAAAAAGCAGAGAAGAAAACCCTCCTGTTTTCCAGAGGAGAAAAGCCCGACACCTCTAGCAGGCCTGCCTTTCCACTGCTCCTGTTGTTCCCTTGCCCGCTCGTGGCCGCCCCACCCGGAAGAGGGCACGCTCGCGGCCGATTCACCACCGGAGACCACCGCGACCTACGGAGACCCGCCGCCCCTGGTCCGACGGAAAGCCCTTTCGGCCGCGACCTGCCGCCACCGTCTGTGGCCGGATACGGGAGAGGAAGACCGCCACACCACCCCACTCGCCTCCGCCAAGCAGTACCCTTCGCCGTGCTCCACCTCCTCTGTCTCACCGCCGGCCGCTGCTTCTCCTTCCACCGAACACCCCACTTCCCCTTCCACTGAGCACCACCGGGATGTGCCCTTCCCCCGTTAGCAACGCCGCCAAGGATTCCAACCACGCGGTCCACAGTCGGCCGGAGAAGGTCCCTCACGCCACCGGCCGCCGCCCGTTGCCGCGGTACACGGAGCCGCAGCCGAGATCACCGCCCTCCGCCACGGCCATCGGAGCCCCGCCCCGCAGCCGCCGCCGCAAGGGTCGGAGAACCCTCTCGAACCGTCGGGAGGTTTAAAATTGATTAACGGGTAAGCTTCACACCCGTTAGCCCACAACCCGCTAACCCGAACCCAATCGGGTTAAAAAAAAAAAAAAAAAAAAGAAAAGAAAAAGAAAAAAAAAGAGAAAAAAAAAAGAAAAAAAGAAAAAAAGAAAAAAAAAAAAAAAAACTTACCTCTGTTCATCTTCTCCCTCTGTTCGCTCGCCGTCGCCGCCGCCCGTGAAGCGCCGCTCCACCCTAGCCGCTGCAGCCGCCGCCCCTCCGGCCTCGCCGCCCCTGCCACCGTTGAGATCCGTCGCCACTTCACCTCTCGTGCAGCACCGCCCTCGCCGCCTTGCTGTTTCGCCTTCGCTCGCGCACAACGCCGCCCCACCTCAACGCACCTCCGTCTCCGACGTCGCCGCTTCCCCTCCGCCCGCACGCAGCGCCGCCCTCTTCCTCTGCCGCCCGCACGCAGCGCCGCCCCCGTGCTGCGACCGCCTCCGCCTCCACCGCAGTGCCGCCCCCGTGCTGCAACCGCCTCCGCCTCCACCGCAGTGCCGCCCCCGTGCTGCAACCGCCTCCGCAGTGCCGCCCCCGTGCTGCAACCGCCTCCGCCTCCACTGATCGCACCCCCCCCTTCCCCTCTGTGGGATCAAGGATAACCCCATCTCTCCTCCCCTTTCTTCTTCCTTCACGGCCGAACCCACCCCACCTTCATTTTCTCTCTAGCCGATTCTCTCATCGGGCCCGCGCCCGCACTCCCAAAGAATCCACCGGGCCCGACTCTCAGGCCCTAAACACCGGGCCCAATCCGATTTCTTCCTCACAGGCCCAAGCCCGTCGGCCTGCAACGCCACTGCAGAGCCCATTTCGACCTGCCGTGTTGCTGAGATCAACCCCAACTGGAGCCGTTTGACAAGCCTACTTACTGTGCAGGTTTTCTGGTCGTCACCCCAACCCAGGTCAGGTTTCTTCCTTACTGCAAATTTTATTTGTTTGTCTAAATTTAGAATTAATTAACTCTTAAGTGCTCTATTGATATTGCCTCCTGAAAATTTAACACATCCACTCCAAACGACACCAAAATCCTAGTAGTAGCCTATCTTTGTTATTAATTGTAGGGCTACCTAATCTTTGGGAGTTCTTTGAGGCTCTGTGCAACCCTGCAACACACTGAAAACTAGTACTATTTGACTGCAACTACTTATCTGAATTTGTTACGTAATTCAAAGCCAATTTTAATTGCTTGAGTTAGCTTCCGATTATATTGAGTATCTACTTTGCAATTTTGAATTCATTTCATGCATTAGGTCTACTTAGGAACATTTATAGTTGGTCGGATCATACATTTTGACATTCATTTTATGCATCTACGTAGTGGTCGTGACGCATCTCATCCTGAGTCCCAATTAGGCATGGATTCCAAAATCGAAGCCCTATTAAAAGCTATCCAAGACACTAATGCTCAAGTCCAAAACACTAATGCCCAAGTCCAAAAAACTAATGCTCAAGTCCAATATACCAAAGCCCAAGTCCAAGCAAACAACTTTGATAATAGGCATGTTCCAGGTCACCATTATGCCTACCCTCGCCCTAGAGGACCTGGTCCCATTCCTCATATTGATAGAGGTCACCGACATACCGTAGAACCCAGAGAACCTCGTGACCCTGATGAAAATGTAATGCGAGGCATTAGGGTTGAAGCCCCCACTTTTGACGGTCGTCTTGACCCGAAAGTCTTCTCCGATTGGTTACACGAAATGGACCACTTCTTTGAGTGGTACAATCTGTCTGAGAACAAAAAAGTTCGATTCGCTAGAATGAAACTCATTGGTCGAGCTAAACTTTTCTGGCAAAGTACCGAACATCTGTTAGCTAGGAGACATCAACATGAAGTAACTGATTGGGTAGAGATGAAAGAGAGACTTAAAGAAAAATACCTGCCCCTTAACTACCAAGACGATCTCCTAAATCGATGGAACACTAAGTCCACATTTGTAAGGCGCCCTGACACACGGAGCACTCCCACCGGCCTTAATTCCTTAGGGTCCAAACCTTCTGTAGGGTCCACTACTCATAGGCCCCCTCCTGTTGCCCATGTCACAGGCCGAGACACTAATGGCAAGGAAATGCTTGGTGAGCCTCCCAAACCACATTCCAAAATTCGGTGTTACAAATGCCAAGGTTTTGGTCACGTTACCTCCCAATGTGCGAACAAATTTTTCGTTATTGCTCAGCAAAAGCAAGGAGGTGACATAGATGACTTAGAGGAGCAAATCTATGAACCAAACCTCGATGACATTCAGGACATTGAGGAAGAGTGTGATGACAAACCTGAAACCCTAGGATGCACCCACACTCCACCTAGCTCGCTTGCACAGTCAGATAACGAGTTTGACCAGTCTACCATGAGTGTAGTTGGTTATGCCCCCGCACAACCCATCGAAACTGATGTTAGGATTTCTGAGCCTGCATATGCATTTACACAACACACTCATAAGTTGTATCAGGAAATCCATAAGGGCGTTCATGCATGTACTGCTCAGTATACGATGCAAGCTGATTTCCGTGCTAAAGAATTTCAAACTTGGGGTTACGTAATGATCCATCTTAAGGAATTGCAGTCTCTTAGTATTGGACCATTCAGGGTGTTGCACAAGGATGGCACTGCCGCCTATGCCATTGACTTTCCATTTGATTTCGGTCATAGCCTTACTATTAATATTAAAGATTTGGTTGCAATCCCTGATGACTCTTTTGCTGCACACTCTCCTGCGCCTGATGTTTATCCTATTATTGATTCCATGCCATCTTCGTTTCCTTTTACCCTCCATCGAGCACAAAAAGAGTATATTGATTCTATTTTAGCCGAGCAAATAGTTTTTACCAGTGATGGAGGCATCCAACATTTCCTGGTTCGTTGGCGAGGACGACCAAGGTCCGGCTACACTTGGATCCAGCGCGAGGAGATACCGCCGATTGACCCGGACTTGTTGGAGTACTACCGGGGCTTTACCGAGCCGCTTTCGTCGAGGTCGACTTCTTTCCACCCGAGGAGAGTTGGTGCGGACACCAGTGCCAGGTCAGCCGGTCGCCACAGGATCCAGCCAGCTCAGCGGGTTCCAGCCGATTCTGCCAGTCTGATTTTATTTTAGATTGATTTATTTTATGTTGTTTGGGTTTATTTACATATTGTCATTTGGGTTTATTTGCATATTGTCATTTTAGGAGCTTTTTGGAATTATTTTATTTGTAGGGGTTATTTGTTATTTTGTGACCCTATATATATGGGTCCATCCTCATGTTTAGGGAATGATGAATGAAAATTAGCCTCCTTGTCTTCTTCTTCCCCTTCTCTTCTTCCCTTCTTCTTCTTCCCCTCCTCTTCTTCCCCCTTCCCTCTCCTTCCTGCAGTTGTCCTGCATCACCAGGCCACAGATCGTAGAAGGTTAAACATGCCACACCGTATTTCTCAGATAATTAACTGCATAGGGGTTTAATTGATTATTTGAAATGAATAATAAAGGGTGAAAAAGACTGTCTTCAAGGATCCAGTATTCACCAAATTTGCCGAGATGAAACAATGCCAACTCTTGTTTGACCATTTAGCAGCAAGTCTTATTTTGCCTTAGAAACATGTAACATTTGACTACAATTTATCAAACAAGACTCCCTGATTGCAAAGTTTCAGTACTTTTCAGATGTAATTAATCATCGTGAACATTTTAGTCTTGCAACTTCCAAGACTTGCTAGCAAATAAAGAATGACAGCACGAAAGTCGGAAGCACACCATCAAACCACAAAAAAAGAAAAAAGAACCAAGCAGAACTTCATCTGTGTAGTCAGAAAAGGTGGTCACCCCCCTGCTCATGTAGAGGCAAAACAAAATGAGACAAGAAACATAAAGTTATAAATAATTCTTTGTTAAAAAAAAAAATCAAAAATCCGACCCCCTCCAATTTGGCTTAAACAAGTTTCTTTCCATCATTTCCTATTACCATCCAACTTCAAAATATATAGCTAATTAAATAAAAAGAGGCAACATAAGTGCCCAGCATCTTATGGGTTGTACCCCACTTTTGCAGACGTCAAAAAAAGCAATCAAGAGTTCGAACATACAAAAACTATTCTGGTAACAAAACAAAGTGCTGGGAAACGAGAACAGCATCCTGGACCATGTTCTAAGTAGAATGCATACACAACCAGCCTGATTAAATTTATATGCAGTAATCTCATGCACTAACCATACACCGCTTTTACTACACACCATTCTACTAGACAAAGAGACCTGTTGTTACAGGTCAAGAACTCTGCAACAGGGCTAATATGGGACATTCTTTGGAAGATTTCTGATAACGTTACTCTTCATTCCAATTTTTGAGCGCATAGCCTCTACCCCATTCCGATTCATCTTCCTTAAAACTTTCATCCTCACAGTCCTCTCTTTTGTCTGCATCGTTGCCAACCTCAGAATTCGGTTCCTGCAAGACAGAAGATCGCTGTTTACAGCCGCGACTAACAAAAAAAAAAGAAAAAAAAGAAAGAAATAAGAAAAGAATCAAAGTGAGATTTATAATAAAAGCGGTTCACGTTCAATTCCAATCCTTCAACTATGCATGGTTCATGTTCAATCCAGATGTACCTATTATCTTGCAACCCGCAAAACAACACATGAAAAAAAGAAATCGGATCATCAACAGGGGTTGTAGATTGCATGCAAAGAGATTCACAAACATCATTTCCCCACCCTAGAAAATAGATTACCGACGACATGCAATTTTCCATGATAATTTAAAATAACAATGAGGGGTCACGTACCTCGAAGCTAATGAGATGGCTGGAGCAATATCCCTTGCAGGAGAAGGTCGTGGCTTCTGGCGGTAGTAACGCAGAAATTCCCGAAATCCAAGAATTCGAACAAGAACCCCACCATCAGTCCTTCGTCTTACAATTAGCTCAGATCCTCCAGTTCCAAGCTCAATGCTATTAGCCATATCATTTGCAGACACCAACTGCTTACCATCCGCATCCAAATAGCTATCAAAAGAAAACCATGACCATTCTACGCAATCAGAACAGCACAAAATTTTGAAATTATCCAAAAAAACCAAAATCAATTATCAACATAATTGAATTCCTCGTCTCTTTTTGCAGCATTATCTACTAGTTTTGGACATGTGAGACGCATATGCTTCATTAAAGGAAAAGGGAAAGACTAGAGGGATCAGGGGGCAGAGGTTTAAAAAGTGACTTTGGTACTTCCAGGAACAAGGATAAGCTTTTATGCTCCAGACATGGCTATATTACCAAAACTATGATAACTATAGCCGTTAATTTCTTACAAACCATGATCTGGATCTTGGGTGAGGCTTAGGTACTACCCATGTAGCACTATCATGATACAGTTGCACTAGTTTTGAAATAAAATAACTTTTTCATGAGTGACATGTCCCTTAAAGCACAGATGATCCCAATCAAAATGGTGCTAAACTATCTGGATCTTATTATTGGATAACGATCAGGTAGGACAATAAAATTAACTTATGTATGTATCATATAATCTCCAGGGGTATATGATCAAACTAGATCATCTTATTCAATTAAACCATGTGAAAGCCCATTTCTCAAACTTAAATTTGACTATACAGCATTTACAATTACTCATCTGTCACTAACACAGAGCACAGAAAATTAGCAAGCCCATTAGGGTATTTAACTATAGAAATTAAAGAAAAAGAGATATTCGAGTTTGTGGAATTAAAAGGACAAGGACGACCTTCATAATTTTACAATCATTTGCTAAATCTGATTCTTTTTTTTGGAAAATAATAAAAGTTTCTTCCTGAAAAGATACTGCATTGGTTATATTCTGAATGCTAGTGTGTTTCGTCTTTAAAAACCAGACATGATGTTTGTCTTGTTAGACATGCTATATGTAAGATTATGACCATGGAAACCAGACTTTTACAAGTAGTACTTTCCATTTTCATTCATCTACTTTACAATTGTCTCAATTTTACCACTTTCATACACCTTTATAACTTTAATATTTTTGAAAGAAAGAAGCAAGAATAATGGGATCCACAACCTGATCCAGATATGATCCAATCTGCCTCTTCATGATTTTACAACTCGATCCCAATCCTAGAAACATCGATGATAACAAACCAAATCTTCTACACTGTTCACATCCCTTTATATTTTTGCCATTTTTGAAAGAAATCAGCAAGGACCTCAAGATCCAGGATCTAATCCATATCCAATCCAATCTGCCCCCTCCATTATTTACAACTGGATCCCAACACTAACAATATCGAAAGAAACAATCCGAATCTTTGAGATAGTTAACTTGCATATGACCGATGAAGGAAAAGAGGAAAGACTATTAAAAGATGATTCCATACTTGTTTAAAACCTAAAACTCGAGAAGTTTTGAAGATAACCTGCTGCTGTAATCATAGAAATCTTCCAAGTCCCCATCATCGTCGTCACCTCCATCTCCATATCGTAATTTGCAATGACCTTTGGCTATCATGTGCTTCCTTACAGCTTCCAAGCTTTGAAAAGGATGGCATCTCTCATTGCAATATAAACACACGAAGTCCCTTTTCACCTGGGGAGGGAAAATAAGCAATTGAATGTTTCAGACAGCAAGACTTCATAAATGAGATCTCAAAGTACAACATTCAAAAGATGCAAGTCTCCTCGTTACCTTAAGACTAACATATTTAAGGAGGCCCTTAGGGTTCTTCAGATACTCGACATCAGGTATGAAAAACCCATGCAGCTTATGCATGTGAATCATGCAGCTTTCTATGTCATAATGCTTTTGGTCACATATAAAACAGCATGAAGGGTCCAAGTCTTGAACTTCATCCATGCCATCAGATTGGCCAACACCAGAGACAGAATTTTGTTCATTTACATGCAGATTAGTCAGAGATTCAGATGCAATTGCAGGATCGGATTCTTGAGAAGCTTTCATAGCATGAGCTCGTGATTTGAGATGTTGATCATGGGCTTTGGAGCTCCTATACTCCTTCCCACAAAGAGCACAACTATACAACATTGCAGTTGCACTCAACTGGTTTCTCTCTTCAGCTAGGGCCGACCGCCTAGCCTGAAATAATGCTTCAGTGACCCCTGAAACTCCCGCAACCTGAAGCAAATAAACAGTCAATGTATAATGAAAATTTTCTTTGTGAGAAAACCAATAATATTGTAAGAAAAGCAAATTGAAGCACCCTATATAACCATTAAACAAGAATAACCGCAAAAGAACATGATAATCCAGGGCTTCCAAAATAAAATAATTCATCCTATAAATATTAAATATCATACTATCATGGGACAAATGGATCAACTAAGCACCCCGTCTTTCCTTAACCAGTCAGATGATTTCTTTATTCCAATTATGAACAAAAATTAAAACACAGAGGTTAAAATTTTAGATTAAAATGTAAGGCCAGATGATGTAGACTAAATAATAATAACAATAGAATGCTCTCTCAGCTATACAGATTCAGAACCCACGAGTCCATTACTTCAGTTGACAGGCTGTAGCCAGCAGCTGGACAAAATTAGAAAGCTGCTGATAGCAAAATGAAGTTCAAAGATCTAAAATAGAGCAATTTGGCAACATAGTTCATTATCTGATGGTAAAAGCTAATGATTAGCAATAATGACAACCTGACATTGAAGAAAAGAGTCATCATCATGGTCACATGACAGTAGCAGCCTCAGATAATCAAGAAGTATTTAAAACAAAATTTTGCAAGTGATATCTCTGCTCTTCAACTCAAAATTTTATCTATCTCATTAATTTTACACCTAGGGCCGGTCTAACTCTTAGGCGACTTAGGCGGTCGCCTGAGGCTCCGGCCCAAAAGAAGCCCACCGCAAAGAGAGAGAAGTTGAAATAAAATGAATACCGGAGAGAGAAGGGGAGGAGGGCCGCTTCTTCGGAAGGGATTCCCGCTGAGAGAGGGTCTGGAGCTGCTGGTCGAGCTTCTGAAGCGCTTTCCGGGCCTTCTCCCGGTCGATTTCGAACTGGCTTTCTTCTTTCTCTGGAGGAGGAGAAACACCCCAAGGAGGAGGACCACCACAAGGAGGAAGGGCACAAGGAGGGCATCGTCGAAAAGATCAAGGAGAAGAGCCACGGCGGAGATGAGCATGGACAGAGAAAAAAGAAAAAGGAGGAGGAGAAGAAGAAGCATGGCGAGGGCCACGACGGCCACAGCAGCAGCAGCGACAGCGACTAGATCCGCAGGAGATGCTAAACTGATGCAACATATAAGAAAACCGAACAGAATGAGAAGTTCAGTTACATTATTCTGTATCCCTGGTTACAAAATTAATATCCGAAGAAAGATGAGTGCCCCAATTGTCATGACATCCCTGAAGACATCCTAAATTGCAAGTCAAGCGAAAAAGCAACATTCTAAGCATAAAGAAGGGGAAATCAAGAAAAGTATCCCCCATTCATACAGAATAGCAGGGACCTTGGAACTCTCAGCATGAAACAAAGAATCTATATACATTGTAGTGCCAGTAAAATGGCAGCAGGTTTGCAAAAATGAGAACTGAGAAGGGCAAATTATTCCCGGAATGTAACAGTAAGAGTAGATGGCCTCAAATATGTAACAGAACAAGTCACCATCTCCGGCGACAAGCGCCGGCAGCGGAAGAGGCCGGAAAAGGAAGAACAATAGGGATTTTCGGATCTAAAAACAGAGGATAAAGAGGGCTTTTTCTTCACGAATTTTTCCGGCGAAACCTCGGCCGGCGACAAGGCTTAGGAACAAAGAAATAGAGTAGAAGAAGATCAAGGCTCTTACCTGTGATTCCGGCGAAGGATTGGCTACGTTTTCCGGCGAGCACAAGGAGCCTAGGTCGTCGGCAGTCAAGGGAGGAAAGAGAAGAAGAATGGCTGTGGCTATGAGGATCTTCCAGTGAGAAGAACTAGGGGGGGGTCGATGGTGTTTAAATAGAAGTGGAGGCTAGGAGTCCGTTTCTCCTTCGCCGTGTTCTACCAGGGCCCTTCAGGCCGCCATTTGGATGCTGGGCCGGGCCGGCAGGCCGGCCCCATGAGGCTGAGCCCACACGGTCATAGCATATTCGTTAAGGGGGAGAACCGGAGAAGAAAACAGATATGTCAACCGGAAATCAATCCACACCCACTTAATTCGCATATAAGACATAAAGAAAAACCCTAATTGGCTAAGAGCTGGAAACAGACCCAAATCCCTAACCCGATGAGACAGTCATAGGAAAAGAAGAAATTTAAAACATCGAGAGCCCCGATTGAAGCGAATCGAAAGATACCAAACCCTAGACCTAGCAGTAAGGATGTACGGATTTACTATCTTTCTCTTGAGGTTGTAGCGGTGCCATTCAGATCGGTAGTGAAGCTTCTACTCCACCTCGTCCTGGAACTCCTTGTTGCATGCATTGCACGTCAAAACCGGCATCTCGATCCCAATCTCCTGCCTCTTCCTTTTCGATTTCTCTCCTTATTCAACGTCAGTCTCTAGAGGATGCAGGAAGAAGAATTTGAAGACACCTTTATAACGCCCGAATGATTTCCTGATTCCATGAGCAGTGGCTTAGCCTGTCCGGGAACCCAAGTTTCAAAAATCCTCATCATTTCAAAAAAAAAAAAAGAAGATCAAAATGATCCCAAACATGTCTGATATGGTGCAGTTCTAATTATATTGCAAAGTTAGGTAATGTTGCAGAATAAAATTTGAAAGGGCGAGAAAAAATTGCATAGAAATATATATCATGGAACAACAAAGAAGATTTTAGTGTTTGGTTGAAGAGATACGTATAAAAAGAATAAAGTGCATCAAATTTCATAGCATATTTAAATTCTATCAGAAAACAAAATTATCCTCCATTTTTTATTAGATTAAAAAATAAATAAAGACAGAAAAGTAGTTAAGAAAAATAAGTTTCCACTTACATGATATAACTATTCCATTAGAAAACGGTAAAATAAGGTTAACTGCTCATATTCCCACATGTCCATTCTTATCCACTTTTTTTTTTGATAGAATGGCGACTTACATCAAACACGCATGAGTCCACTGAGAAAGATCAAAAAGAAAAAGTTGACGGAGATAGAAAGAAACAGACTCGAGACTCTCCTAGAAAAACTCTTTCAAATGGTGCCAAACATAGGAGGCAATTCAGTCAGCAGCACTTTTGGTCTTTGGCCCTGATTCACCAATCGAACACGCTATTTGAGTGGCAAATATTTTTATTTCTATAAAAATAGATATTTTTATTCTTTTTCAAAGTGGAAATTGCTTTTTTATTTTTGGTAGAAAGAGGACCAGCAGTTTGATTATAAAATAAAGTATTATAGAGTCCCTAAAGATGGAACTTAGAAACTCTTGATCAGGAAAGATATAATATAACTACAAACACAGACACCACTCAAACTAAACAGGCTATCTTCCAAATCAGTAGGTTCTTCAAGATACGAATATGTGGACATTAATGACTATAGTTAAGGCATCCCCTTCCGACCAATCCTGTTCTGCACTAAGATCAATCACAACCATCTTCAGACCAATCCAAGCTGCAGTAAGCTCTGCATAAGGAATGGATGAGACCACCAATTTTCTACCTCCAGCTCTGATCATTTGTCCAAAATGGTTCCTTATAACAAAATCTACTGCTGCTTGATCAAGGGTAACAACAGCATCAAAGTTAATTTTTAGAACTCCATAAGGAGGGGGCAACCAAGACACATATTTAGTAGATCTAACTTGTATTTGCTGTTGCAAGACACTACTAACCTAGTGCCTTAACAGAGTATCTAGAGCTAACTTTACTTGAATTCCCAAATCCAATTGAAATTTAAACCCAAACCCGAGTGCTGTGGCTGTGGACACAGATTATACATGTCTGACAAAGAAAGGATAAGAGATCTTCGTATGGGCCCAAACAAGCTGATCAGACCAGAGTCCTTGCGCTACAGGAATGCAACTAAGTCTGGTTCATCATCTCAGGAATAATAGGTATATTAGAAATATTAGGGTCCTCAAGCACATTAACTGCATGTCCATTCCCAATCAACCATGTGGTCAATTCTAAATATCATTTCACTAGATCGTGGGACAATTATCCCAATCACTTGACGGAAAAAACTCCAAGCCCCCCTGGTTGTCCGGGCATACACAATGTCCCAAGAGATCATACGGAGCCCTTTTTGATCACGAGGGCGTCCCCCCAAGAAAGCCCGAATTTTTTTTCTTTCTAATTTGGATAAAATTGAAGCAGGCACCAACAACTTTTGGATCTAAACCAGTTTTTATGTTCTAAAGAGTTGGTTTTCTTTTCTTTTTTTTAATAAATTATGTTACTGTAAGCCTATAACCAAAGAGTTGGAGCAGGACAACCTGTGGAGCACCTTATTGAGGGCCAAATATGGGGTGCTCATAGCGGAGGCGGAGTTCCGAGCTGGGCATCACTGCTCCTTCATCTGAAGGGAGATCTGCTCTCACGCCTCGTTAGTACAATTGGAGATCAAGTGGGCGATCGGGGATAGACAATCTATTGATGTTCTGGAGGATAGATGGATGATGGAGCTACCACTAGGTCGAGTGCCGATGATGGTCGATGCGGCGAGGATGGTTGGGCTCGGAGTCAGCAATTTGCTCATCCCTAAAGAGGGCCGGTGGGTCGAGGTGCTAATCAAGGAGGTGTTCGGAATGCAGCTTGCCGAGAGGATCCTAGCTATCCCCCTACCTCAGGGTGCTTTGGAAGACATGCGTATTTGGATGGGCATAGGGAGGTCCAAGGTGCGCTCTGCGGACCTACGTGCAGTGATGAGTGGCGAGGCCTCTAGGCGATTTAATGGTGGATGGATTTGAAAGATATGGGTATACCTCCGAATGGCTCTGTTCACTTGGAAGGTAGCTTGGGATTGTCTGCCGACTAAAAGTCTGCTGGCCAAGAGGAAGGTCAAGGTCTCTCCGCTGTGCGTAGACTGCCCGGAGTCGATGGAGACCATTAGCCATGCTTTGTTTGAGTGCTCACGGGCCACACAGATCTGGAGGAGGGCCTCGTTCCCCTTATCAGAGTCTGTTGTATCAGCTGGAGATCTTATTCGGCTCGTAAGGTCTGCCATATGATCCCCGAGTACCGCTAGGTGAAATATTACTATCATCTCCTTGGCTTATCACATCTAGTTTGATAGAAATGAGAAAGTCTTCGAAAACAGAAGGGCACCCTGAGGTCCATCGTGGAGAAGGCAAGGAACTGTAGTGGTTTAAGCCAAACCTTTACCTACCGATTGATCAATTAGGCAAGGTCGTTAAGAGTGGCCCGTGACTTGGACCCCAAAAAACAAAAAGCAGGTAACTAGGCAAGTCACATTTGAGTTAATACATGACATAGGCACAACCAAATATCACGACCAGGCCACAGACCGCAGAAGGTTAAACATGTCACACACCGTACTTCACAGATGATTAACTGCGTAGGGGTTTAATTGATTATTTGAATGAATAATAAAGCGTGAAAAAGACTGTCTACAAGGATCCAGTATTCACCAAATTTGCAGAGATGAAATAATGCCAACTCTTGCTTGACTATTTAGCAGCAAGTCTTATCTTGCCTTAAAAACATGCAACATTTGACTACAATTTATCAAACAAGACACCCTGATGCCTGATTGCAAAGTACTTTTCAGATGTAATTAATTATCACAATCAGTTTAGTCTTGCAACTTGCAAGACTTGCTAGCAAATACAGAATGACAGCACGAAAGTTGGAAGCACACCATCAAACCACCAAAAAAAAAAAAAAGAAGACCATGCAGAACTTCACCTGTGCAGTCAGAAAGGGTGGTCGTCCCCCTGCTCATGTAGAGGTAAAACAAAATGAGACAAGAAACATAAAGTTTTAAATAATTCTTTGTTGAAAAAAGAAAAAGAAATCCGACCCCGTCCAATTTGGCTTAAACAAGTTTCTTTCCATCATTTCCTATTACCATCCAACTTCAAAATATATATCTAATTAAACAAAAAGAGGCAATATAAGTGCCCAGCATCTTATGGGTTGTACCCCACTTTTGCAGACGTCAAAAAAAGCAATCAAGAGTTTGAACATACAAAAACTATTCTGATAACAAAACAAAGTGCTGGGAAATGAGAACAGCATCATGCGACCATGTTCTAAGTAGAATGCATAAATAACCAGCCTGATTAAATTTATATGCGGCAATCTCATTCACTAACCATACACTGCTTTTACTACACACCATTCTACTAGATGAAGAGACCTGCTGTTACAGGTCAAGAACTCTGCAACAGGGCTAATACGGGACATTATTTGGAAGATTTCTGATAACGTTGCTCTTCATTCCAATTTTTGAGCGCATACCCTCTACCCCATTCCGATTCATCTCCCTTAAAACTTTCATCCTCACAATCCTCTCTTTTGACTGCACCGTTGCCAACCCCAGAATTCGGTACCTGCAAGACAGAAGATCACTGTTTAGAGCCGTGACTAACAAAAAAACAAGAAAAAAAGAGAGAGAGAAATAAGAAAAGAATCAAAGTGAGATTTATAATAAATCCATAACCACAGGTCTCATAAAACATTTTCATTTACTTATAGTATTATTAGTAACTTTCAGTCATGGCATTTATGGAGACAGTTGATAATGATAGTTCCTGTGATGGGCCTCATTGGGAACATAAGAGCCAGTAGGAACCGACCAAGGAAAATCCCAATCCTTCAACTATGCGTGGTTCATGTTCAATCCAGATGTACATATTATATTGCAACCCCCAAAACAACACATGAAAGAAAAAAAGGAATCTGATCATCAACAGGGGGCTGTAGATTGCATGCAAAGAGATTCACAAACATCATTTCCTCACCCTAGAAAATAGACTACCGACGACATGCAATTTTCCATGATAATTTAAAATAAAAATGAGGGGTCACGTACCTTGAAGCTAATGAAATGGCTAGAGCAATATCTCTTGCAGGAGAAGGTCGTGGCTTCTGGCGGTAGTAACGCAGATATTCCCGAGATCCAAGAGTTCGAACAAGAACCCCACCATCAGTCCTTTGTCTTACAATAAGCTCAGATCCTCCAGTTCCAAGCTCAATGCTATTAGCCATATCAGTTGCAGCCACCAACTGCTTACCATCCGCATCCAAATAGCTATCAAAAGAAAACCATAACCATTCTACGCAATCAGAACGGCACAAAATTTTGAAATTATCCACAAAAAGCAAAATCATTTATCAACATAATTGAATTCCTTGTCTCTTTTTGCAGCATTATCTACCAGTTTTGGACACGTGAAATGCATATGCTTGATAGAAGGAAAAGGGACAGACTAGAGGGATCAGGGGGCAGAGGTTTAAAATGTGATTTTGGTACTTCCAGGAACAAGGATGAGGTGAGGCTCAGGTACTACCCATGTAGCACTACCATGATACAATTGCACTCGTTTTGAAATAAAATGACTTTTTCATGAGTGACATGTCCCTTAAAGCACAGTCAACAATAAGAGTCTATACGCATCTACTTCGCAAATGCTACCGAGGTCACATCTGACCTATTCATCTGGATCTTATGATCCCAATCACAAAGGCGCTAAACTATCTGGATCTTAATTTTGGGTACGGATCAGTTAGGACAATAAAATTAATTTCTGTATGTATCATATAATCTCCAGGGATATATGATCAAACTAGATCATCTCATTCAAGTAAACCATGCGAAAGCCCATTTCTCAAACTTAAATTGACTATATAGCATTTACAATTACTCATCTTGCACTAACACCGAGCACAAAAAAGTAGCAAGCTCATTAGGGTATTTAACTATAGAAATTAAAGAAAAAGAGATATTAGAGTTTGTGGAACTAAAAGGACAAGGAAGACCCACACAATTTTACAATCATTTTCTAAATTCGATTCTTTTTTTAGGAAAATAATAAAAATTTCTTCCTGAAAAGATACTGCATTGATTATATTCTGAATGCTAGTGTGTTTCACCTTTAAAAATCAGACATGATGTTCGTCTTGTTAGACATGCTATATTTAAGATTATGACAGTGGAAACCAGACTTTTACAAGTAGTACTTTCCATTTTCATTCATCTACTTTACAATTGTCTCAATTTTACCACTTTCATACACCTTTATAACTTTAATATTTTTGAAAGAAATAAGCAAGAATAATGGGATCCACAACCTGATCCAGATATGATCCAATCTGCCTCTTCATGATTTTACAACTCGATCCCAATCCTAGAAACATCGATGATAACAAACCAAATCTTCTACACTGTTCACATCCCTTTATATTTTTGGCATTTTTGAAAGAAATCAGCAAGGATCTCAAGATCCATGATCTAATCCATATCCAATCCAATCTGCCCCCTCCATTATTTACAACTGGATCCCAACACTAACAATATCGAAAGAAACAATCCGAATCTATGAGACAGTTAACTTGCATATGACTGATGAAGAAAAAGAAGAAAGACTATCAGAAGATGATTCCATACTTGTTTAAACCTAAAAGTCAAGAAGTTTTGAAGATAACCTGCTGCTGTAATCATAGAAATCTTCCAAGTCCCCATCATCGTCGTCACCTCCATCTCCATATCGTAATTTGCAATGACCTTTGGCTATCATGTGCTTCCTTACAGCTTCCAAGCTTTGAAAAGGATGGCATCTCTCATTGCAATATAAGCACATGAAGTCCCTCCTCACCTGGGGAGGGAAAAGAAGCAATTGGAGGTTTCAGTCAGCAAGACTTCATAAACAAGATCTCCAAAGTACAACATTCAAAAGATGCAAGTCTCCTCGTTACCTTAAGACCAACATATGTAAGGAGGCCCTTAGGGTCCTTCAGATACTCGACATCAGGTATGAAAAACCCATGCAGCTTATGCATGTGAACCATGCAGCTTTCTATGCCATGATGCTTTTGGTCACATATAAAACAGCATGAAGGGTCCAAGTCTTCAACTTCATCCATGCCATCAGATTGGTCAGCACCAGAGCCAGAATTTTGTTCATTTACATGCAGATTAGTCAGAGATTCAGATGCCATTTCCAACTCGTCATCTGGGTCGACCTCCACCCATTCATCATCACTCTCTTCACTTTCTTCGTCATCCATTTCTCTCACAGTGGAGGACTGGCTTGGCAATGCTGATTTGTTTGGCATGCGCCCAGTAATTGGCTTAATTATGGTAATTCCTGCAATTGCAGGATCTGATTCTTGAGAAGCTTTCATAGCATGAGCTCGTGATTTGAGATGCTGATCATGAGCCTTGGAGCTCCTATACTCCTTCCCACAAAGAGCACAACCATACAACATTGCAGTTGCACTCAACTGGTTTCTCTCTTCAGCTAGGGCCGACTGCCTAGCCTGAAATAATGCTTCAGTCACCCCTGGGACTCCCGCTACCTGAAGCAAATAAACAGTTAATTTATAATGAAATTTTTCTTTGTGAGAAAACCAATAATATTGTAAGAAAAGCAAATTGAAGCACCCCTATATAACCATTAAACAAGAATAACTGCAAAAGAACATGATAATCAAGGGCTTCCAAAATAAAATAATTCATCCTATAAATATTAAATATCATACTATCATGTGACAAATGTATCAACTAAGCATCCCATCTTTCCTTAACCAGTCAGATGATTTGTTTATTCCAATTATGAACAAAAATTAAAACACAGAGGTTAAATTCTTAGATTAAAATGTAATACAAGGTCAGATGATGTAGCCTAAACAAGGCCCCTAAATAATAACTCTCAGCTATACAGATTCAGAACCCTAGAGCCCATTACTACAGTTGACAGGCTGTAGCCAGCAGCTGGACAAAAGTAGAAAGCTGCTGATAGCAAAATGAAGTTCAAAGATCTAAAATAGAGCAATTTGGCAACATCCGACTATACAAGCTAATGAGTAGCAATAACGACAACCTGACACGAAGAAAACATTCATCATCATGGTCACATGACAGTAGCAGGCTCAGATAATCAAGAGGTATTTAAAACAAAATTTTGCAAGTGTTATCTCTGCTCTTCAACTCAAAAACTTATCTATCTCATTAATTTTACACTACCAGGAGACAGCTCATGCAACATATAAGAAAACCGAACAGCATGAGAAGTTCAGTTACATTATTCTGTATCCCTGGTTACAAAATTAATATCCGAAGAGAGATGAGTTCCCCAATTGTCATGACATCCCCGAAGATATCCTAAATTGCAAGTCAAGTGAAAAAGCAACATGCTAAGCATAAAGAAGGGGAAATCAAGAAAAAGATCCCCATTAATACAGAGTAGCAGGGACCCTGGAACTCTCAGCATGAAACCAAGAATCTATATACATTGTAGTGCCAGGAAAATGGCAGCAGGTTTGCAGAAATGAGAACTGAGAAGGGAAAATTATTCCAGGAATGTAAAAGTAAGAGTAGATGGCCTCATAAATGTACACATGAACATATGCACTTTAATCCAACATCCTCTAGGGCAAACCTAAGAATAGCAGGCAAAGTTCTTCAGCTTATCGCAGAAGATGCTAACAATAACCATTAAATTCGCAAAAAGAAGTCACTCATCTCTAACTTCTCACTCATGGTTAGCGTGCATATATCCTGTTCATGATTTTGAATAATGTGCAATGCAATATGCAATCAAATATTTCATGAAAGCATAACTTAGAAATACCATGTACATTTACATTTACCTCGATTATATGGAGTAACTTTGTCATAAAGCTTCTGTACTGGATTTTTTTTTTTCAAAAAACAATAATTACAATTGTATTTGACCATCAAGTTGCAGAACATGAAGATCCATGTCAAGAGTTGAGTGGCAAAACTCCCAAAATCACTCTATCATTTCATTGCACATTTTCTCAATGAGGTCAAAAGATGCTTCTAGACTGTATCAGCCTTCCTAAGTCTATAGTCTTAGATAACAGTACCCGGACCGGGGGAATATATTCTATCGAAGTTCAGGCTTAGTAAAATTTTAGCACTCTTCCAGTCCAGCTGATGCCACAAACAAGTTAAGGAGAAAAATTGAGGATTGACATTTGAAACCCAATGGTGGGGCTCCGGCGATGTCCTAAAGGGGCACAGGGGACAAGTCACCATCTCCGGCGACAAACGCCGGCAGCGGAGGAGGCCGGAACAGGAAGAACAATAAGGATTTTCGGATCTAAAAACAGAGGATAAACAGGGCTTTTTCTTCACAATTTTTTCCGGCGAAACGTGGGCCGGCGACAAGGCTTATGAACAAAGAAATAGAGGAGAAGAAGATCAAGGCTCTTACCTGTGATTCCGGCGAAGGATTGGCTACGTTTTCCGGCGAGCACAAGGTATGTCAACCGGAAATCAATCCACACCCACTTAATTCGCATACAAGACGTAAAGAAAAACCCTAATTGGCTAAAAGCTGGAAACACCCCCAAATCCCTAACCCGATGAAACAAGTCGAAGGAAAAGAAGAAATTTATAAAATCGAGAACCCCGATCGAAGCGAATCGAAAGATACCAAACCCTAGCCCTAGCAGCAAGGATGTACGGATTTACTACCTTTCTCTTGAGGTTGTAGCGGTGCCATTCAGATCGGTAATGAAGCTTCTGCTCCACCTCGTCCTGGAACTCCTTGTTGCACGCGTTGCACGTCAAAACCGGCATCTCGATCCCGATCTCGATCTCCTGCCTCTTCCTCTTCGATTTCTCTCCTCCTTATTCGACGTCAGTCTCCAGAGGATGCGGGAAGAGGAATCTGAGGACACCTTTGGTCCAGGGGAAAAACCCTTTTACATATATAGAGGGGCGGCGTCTCGGAATGAAGGATACGCGGGGATGACGGCACGTGGCGGCGAGGCGGTTCGTTCGAAGCCGAAATCGGATCAGGACCGCAGGATGCTTGAGGGACGACGGAGAAATAAGTAATCAGATCGGGCGGCTCAATTTTTTTTAAAAAAAATGAGGTTAGTTGGGTCATTTTAGCTGGACCGGGCCAGCCATAATTGTTTGTGTTGGGCTGGTCTTTCTCAGTGTCCAATTATTGATGAGAGGAAAGAAAACTATTTATTCAACATTCAAAATAAAAAAATTAGTAATGAAAATTCTAAAACAAATCGTTACTATTAATGTTATCATCAAGAATACAACCTCGTCTTGATCCAGTCTTCAATATACAAATAAATAATGTTTATATGCCACCAATTATTTGATGTTTTTTTTGCCCATCCATATATGATATTATTTTCTTATAGTTTTATGCTGGTTGTAAAAAAATAGAAAAAAAAAAGCTTAGGAGTAAATTTTTTCATCAAACGGTCCTGTTAATTCTGTGTTCTTGTCCATCTTTCCCCATTATAAATTTATAATGGCAAATCTCAAACACTGTAGCATTCTACTTTATTGTTAAATAAACGTAAGAGTACTGAATTGCAAAAAAAATGGCTGTTGTTCAATTCTTCTCTAAAAGGCTGACCGTTTTCTTTTTCTTTTATAATGGAAAGTAATATTTTGCTAGCATTCTGTTGTTTTTTTTTTTTTTTTTTTTTTTTGTATATCGGCTACTCACACTAATTTCACACAAGCATTACCATCAGAAGCAAGAAAAAGAATATGACACAAAGGTAGAGGAACAATTTTGCTAGACATTGGTGTAGCTGAAACATTACTTTGCTACATCAGACCTTTTTTTTCCCTGATAGTTTGCTGCATGAGACCTTTGTTAGCTCATAAGAATCGAGCCACCGCGATGCAACGTATGGCATTTCAAGCTAAAATATCTCCTCCTAAGTTGCTTGCTTCTGATATGGTTAGAGTAAGAACATAATGAAGGCTAGGCTACCGAATTGTCCTCTTAGTTAGAGGTGTTTTAGTTGAACATTCTCCATTTCCTTGATGTGGTTTTTTGTTAATTTTCAGACTCGATCCAGGTCTTTGATATCAAACATAAATAGATATGTATGGAGATATATGGTAAAGCTATGACTGAGCAATTGCTCCATGTCATGACGCCATGGCAATGGACTTGGCAAGAAAATGCAAAGGTTGTATGGAGGACAATTATGATGTTCGCAATGGCTAAAAACCATTTGAGTCAAGGAATAAGTACTTGAAATTTTTTTTGGAATCAGAGTAGTGAATTAAAAGAATGCTATCTGAGTCGAGTCATGCAGGTCTTGTGCCATGAAGATTAAAGGAGGCTAATTATGATGAGGTGCTGAAATTTCTACTATTAATTAAATTTGATGAATTCTTGATGGACTAGAAAACCAAAAGTTATGGAATCATGATGGTTCAAGATAGAGGACTTAAAGCAAATATCATGAAATGAACGGCCCAAAGTAGAGGGCAAAAAATAAAGAGGAAGAAGAATAGAAAAAAAGAGGGGGAACAAAGAAAAACAAAGGAAAGAAATGTCCCATAAAAAATGAGCCAAATCTGCAAGACTAGCTGATATGATGTAGCCAATAATGATCTTTTGTGTCCAAAAGATCAGAATGCAATCTTCTTCTTTTTTTCACAAAAAAAGTTAAAAGATCAGAATGCAATCGATCAATGCTTCAAGGCAGACAGCCAGCGTCACCATCACCGCTAAAACAACTGACTGCTACTGTGTACAAGGACTCAAACTTGAAAGGGCCCCAATTGAGAAGTTCCTTGTGGACATCCAAAGAGAGAAGCCTGCTGGATTTACACCTCAGGATCTGATTAATTTCACTCAGAACTAATGCGGAGAGATGGGGTTCAGGTGGTTTTGGAGCAGTTTACAAGGATAGACAGTTCCCTGATGGGGTCTAGGTTGCAGCTAAGGTCCTCCATGGAACCTTGAATAAAAGAGCTGAGGAGCAATTCATGGCAGAAGTTGGCACGATTGGAAGAACTTATCACATCAATTTAGTCAGGCTCTTTTGATTCGGTGTCAATAAATGGTGAAAACACTAGTATACTAGTCCATGGAGAATGGATCACTTGACGAATACTTATTTGATGAGGTCCAGGGGATTGAATGGGGAGGTCACAGAAGATTGCAACTGGAATCAGATACTGAAGGAGGGTCAAGTGAAGATAGCCCATTATGACATAAAGCCAGCTAATGTTCTTTTCATTGCAAACTTCTCTTCCAAGGTTGCAGATTTTAGATCGGCAAGCCTTCTTTGCAATAGAAAGAACTATCATGTCACAATAACTGGAGGTAGTGGGGCTCCTGGCAATGCTGAATCAGAGATATGGATGCCATTGCCTGTGACTCGTAAGTGCCATGTCTCAAGCTTTGGCATTCTTCTATCTGAGATCTTGGGAAGGAGGAACCTTGATACACAGGCTTAAGAGTCAGGAGTGGTTCCAAAAATGGGGCAAATGGAAACCATAATGTTGCATTCTGGAATCCAAACAAGGGATCGAGGGAAAGGCAGATAGAACATGCAAAGTAGAATTATGGTGTGTTCAATATCAGCCAGAAGCAAGACCTTCGATGAACAGTGTTTTGAGGTGGTGTAAGCGGGAAGAGCCATGTCCAACAAAAATCATATGGGGTGTAGAGTCGCCAGTCTCGTGATTAAAAAAAAATATATAGCAACCTCTTTCTTCTTCATTTCTCAGGTATATACTATATGGTTAGATAATATATACTGAGTAAATTAATCATCTAGTAATGATGAACACCATATTTTACTTAGAGATGTGTATTGGCTTGTTAGATGACTAATTTGTTTGATATGTATCACTTAGCTATGAAGTGTGTATTGATAAAAAGCATATTCTAAAAACTGTGTATCAATTTATCTAGAGGTGTGTATTGAATCACTGCTAGGTATATATCAAAAAGGCTTGCAATATATATCTTTTACACTATGGGTAAAGCTTTGCTGGCACCATCTTTGTCCTCTCTTTCTTCTCCTTCTTGGATGGGTATGAGATTCATATAATCTTTTACAAGTCAAACCATACTGAGCTACTCTGCTTATGGCATTAATCTCATGGATTACGGTAAGCTGTACCTCTCTTTTTATCAAGGTCCCTATGTATATATTTCTTACTTTCCTAGATTTGATTAGAAATTTTTGAGTTGTACAAGGTCTAACATCAGAGAAACCAAGCACGCCTCTTAACACACTGTTTCATATTAAACCCTAAAAAGTAGAAAACCACTTTAGTGATAGGTATTATTTTTCCAACTCATGTTATTATAGGTATTTTTTGTTTCTTTCTAACATGAAAATTCTTCTCCCTCCAGCCCCTAGATGTAATATTGTTGTCCAAGGAGACAACTCAAAGGGGGGGGGGGGGGGGGATGAATTGGGTTTTAATTAAATCTTGGCCAATTAAAAGTATAATGAGTAATTAACTAAATCTAATGCAAGCAGAATAGTTAGATTACTAGATGCAGTGAGTGAAGTGAGAGAAAGAGACAATTAGCCAATACAAAACACGGTAAAATTTATAGTGGTTCGGAGCCAACCCTTGCTTCTACATCCACTCCCCAAGCCGCACTTGGGAGTTCACTATAATCCCTAGAATTACAGCCGGTTGTTTTACAAGCTCACAACCTAACTTGTTGTTTTCACGAGATCACAACGAACTCGGTCGGTTTTTCCAGGCTCACCGACTAGAACCAACCGATTGTTTTTCCGGGTTCACAATCAAACCCAGTTGGTTTTTCCCGGTTCACCAACCACAACCTTACACCGTTGGTTTTTCCTTCGGCTCACCAACAAACCTTACAACCCTTGATTCAATCCCCTGATTGAATCAAGTAAGAAAAACAAAGTTTGGGATTTCACAAAGAAAGCTTCTAAAAAAGCAGATGTGAAAACAATAAATGCAAAGTAAAGTTAGAAGCCCTCAAACAGAGTTTAGTTGGGGAAGTAGGGGGCTTCTCGATTTCTGAGTCTCCTCTGAAAGGACTGAAGATTGGAGGACAGTAGTAGAGCCTTGAATGTGAAGGAATTACTTCTTAGATTGAGTTGAATGCACCTCTTCCTTCTTTTTCTTGTATTTACTCTTAAGAAGCTCTTGGTATGTGGAAATGCCTTTTTGCTTGAATGGAATAACTCACTTATTATCTACTACTGTTTACTCTGGCTATTTAAACTGTTCCCTACGAAAAATAGTCGTTGGAGACTGATTTGTACCCGTTCTGTACAGTCTGCACATCCTGACAATGTATCCGTTGGGGTCGGAGTCGACTCACTCGATCTGGAGTCGACTCGGCTGTTGCTTGAGTCGACTCATGCTTTACTGGAGACGACTCGCACACTGTTCAGGATTTGAATTAAAGTGTTGTCCCGTCCTGGAGTCGACTCGCCAATATCTGGAGATGACTCGGCACTTTTGGAGACGGCTCGTTCTCAGGGTTCCAGAAATCCATTTATCTGCTTTTCTCTCTCGAGTCGACTCGGGTTCTCTTGGAGTCGACTCGGCTCTCAGAGTCCGAAAAGCCGATCCTCTGTCTGTTGATCAGAACTGCCTCGGAGTCGACTCGCACTTTGTTGGAGTCGACTCGGCTGACTTGGGGTCGACTCTGGAGCACTTGGAGTCGACTCGTTCACAGGGTCTCCGAAAATGGTTCTCTGTCTGTTGATCTGATCTGCCTCGGAGTCGACTCGCACTTTATTGGAGTCGACTCGGCTGACTTGGGAGTCGACTCTGGAGCACTTGGAGTTGACTCGTTCACAGGGTCTCCGAAAATGGTTCTCTGTCTTTCAGACTTGCTTTCCTCTGGGAGTCGACTCGGATATAACTGGGAGTCGACTCTCCAAATATTGGAGTCGACTCGTAACCTTCTGGAGTCGATTCGGTAACAGGGTCTAAAAAAACCATCGTTCTGTCTTTCTGTCTATTACCCTTTGGAGTCGACTCAGAACCGTCGGGAGTCGACTCGACAAGCATCGGAGTCGACTCAAAACCTGTTGGAGTCGACTCGGTGACAGGGTCTGAAATTCATATTTCTGTCCTTCTGTCTATTCTCAGTTGGAGTCGACTCGTAGTGTACCAGAGTCGACTCGAGCTTATGCCAGAACCTCTGAAACACTTGGAGTCGACTCGTAATCTTCCGGAGTCGACTCGAGCTTCAGACTTTGGTTCAAATTGAGTTCAATACTTAGCCAAATTACTTTGAACCAAGGCTCGAGGCACTTAAGCAGAAATTCACATATATTTGCCTGAAACACTAGATTAAATTCATTAGTGCAACATAAAATATACTCAAATGCTTTGAGCTCATCAAAATCAAATAGGGGTATAATCAATCACTCCACAAATATATCTAAAGATTTGTTTTGTATGAAACCCTGGAAAACCCAAGCAGTGTTATCCAGGTGATAAATCTAATATAGATTTCTCTTTTTTTTGGTTCATAGGTAAGATCTATAATATTGCACCAAAAGTTTGCTATACTATTATGTACTATTTTATAGGGCATATCGTACCACATTATTATTGAACCGAGGTTTAGTACGAAGTACGAAGGGCAAACCAAATCTCTGTGAAGTAGGCACCGTACTAAATATATGGATATTGTGCCAGTACTATGGTACTGATATCAGGTCGGTGTCAAGATGATCCTTCTTTCATGATGATCAACTGCTGTAGGTGAACGGAATTCACATTTCCCGGAGAGAAGAGAAAATTGTGTAGCACAAACCATCACCAAATTAATATTGTAATGTTGGAATATTTAGTACAACAATGAATTTTAAATGTACAAGCACTTCACAATGATTTACTTACTCCTTTCACTAACTTCTTTAGCCTCTGCTCACCCAGATGAACAGCTTGTACTTCCACTCCGTAGAACTGAGCCTGCATTGTACCAGACCATGTGAGCAAATGGGTTTGTAGGTGGCATAATTTCATCTTCCCCCTCCAACATCCTCACCACGCTACTCATTGAAGGTCTTGCTTCCGGTTGATACTGAACACACCACAGTGCCACCTTACACATTCTCTCTGCCTTCTCTCCATCCTTTTGTTCAATTCCAGAGATTTTTAGTATTCTCTCCATTTGCCCCTCTTGAAGCCTCTCCCAAACCCATTTTGGGAACCACTCTTGACTTTCGGTATTCTGGAAATTGAGATTTCTCCTCCTCCCCAAGATCTCGAACAGAAGCATCCCAAAACTGTAGACATCACATTTATGAGTCACGGGCAATGGCATCCACAGCTCTGGCGCGGCATAACCAGGAGTTCCCCTGGCTCCTGTCATCGTGACATGAGTGCTCTCTCTGTTGCAGAGCTTTGCCAACCCAAAATCAGCTACCTTGGGAGAGAAATTTGCAGTGAGAAGAACATTTCCTGGTTTTATATCATAATGGACTATCTTCTGTTGACACTCTTCATGTAAGTATCTGATTCCCTTGGCAGTCCCGATTGCTATCTCATGTAGCCTCGCCCATTCTATGCTGTGGTTCTCATCAAATAAGAACTTGTCAAGCGATCCATTCTCCATGTATTCGTACACCAGAGCTTTATCTGTTGTCTCAAAGCAAAATCCATATAGCCTGACTAGATTGATATGATACGTTCTGCCTATGGTGCTCACTTCTGCCATGAACTGCTCCTCTGCTCTCCTATCCAATGTTTTATGGAGGACCTTAACTGCCACCTGCACGCCATTAGGAAATCGTCCTTTGTAGACTACGCCAAAGCCACCTGAGCCTAGTTTCTCTGAATAGTTTCGAGTGAAGTCTTTCAGATGTTCAGGAGTAAATCTCATGGGCTTCTCTTTCAATATGTCATCAAGGAACCTGTTGATTGATTCCATTTCAATCTTCCAATCCATGTTCAAGGTAGAAGCAAGTGGTGTAGTTGCAGTGTTGTCTCTTCTTGTCTGCATCAATGCATTGTTCAATTTTGTTTTGTTTATCTCGACACATTTGTAGATAAAATAGGCTACGGCAATTGCCACTGTGCCTGCTGCAAGTATTGCAACTGAAAGAATCGAAGGAAATGTGACTGAGAATTTGACACATTGTGAAGTATTCATGTGAGAATTACATCAGGAATTAGAGTTGGCTTACTGATGGAAATGCCTGCAGGAGGGCCAGCCATATCTGTAAAGGGTGGAAAGAAAGGAGAGGGGTTTAATATTGGAATCTGCAGCAATAGAACCAAAGCTTGGTTAAAACACATGGAAAGTATACTAGTGGCACCAATGTGGGGGGAGTAAAAAATCTTCTTCTTTTCTTCCTTTCACTACTTGAACGTTTGTACTGTAGTAATTTGTGTGTCTAAAAGGACTTACATTTCTTGATGGCAAAAGTAGAACTAGCTATATTGCTATATTGCAGTGTTGTCTCTTCTTGTCTGCATCAATGCATTGTTCAATTTTGTTTTGTTTATCTCGACACATTTGCAGATAAAATAGGCTACGGCAATTGCCACTATGCCCGCTGCAAGTATTGCAACTGAAAGAATCGAAGGAAATGTGACTGAGAATTTGACACATTGTGAAGTATTCATGTGAGGATTACATCAGGAATTAGAGTTGGCTTACTGATGGAAATGCCTGCAGGAGGGCCAGCCATATCTGTAAAGGGTGAAAAGAAAGGAGAGGGGTTTAATATTGGAATCTGCAGCAATAGAACCAAAGTTAGGTTAAAACACATGGAAAGTATACTAGTGGCACCAATGTGGGGGGAGTAAAAAATCTTCTTCTTTTCTTCCTTTCACTACTTGAACGTTTGTACTGTAGTAATTTGTGTGTCTAAAAGGACTTACATTTCTTGATGGGAAAAGTAGAACTAGCTATATTGCTATGCCTAGTGGTAGTGGTACTGGGATTGATGAATGTCCTTGTGTTGCATGATTCTCTCTTTATATTGTCTTTATATCCTATCTCAAGGAATTATGACCATGAATGATCTGTATTTGATTAAAGATAAGCGTCTTTGTGAACCCACTTAAATATTTAACTATCAAATCTCAAGTAACTCATTACAAATTTTGATAAGACTTTGATCAAAGAATTGTGTACATAATATGAAAATGATTCATATGACTACGGAAGCCCTTTCAGAACTTAGGGAGGACTAGAAACAGTTGATCGTTAGATTTAGGGTAGAACACTTAGATGTCGTGGCATATTTAGAAGGCAACTGGCAAGCAGTCAACAACCAATTTGTTAGGCATGTAACTAACTATTTGAAAAGGGTCAAGTCTTTGCATACCTGAACTAATTGCTGAGCTTCTTTTCCCTTTTTTTTTTTTTTTTTTTTTTTTTCAGTTTCTCCATTTTGATGATCGCTGCAGGCTTG
This sequence comes from Phoenix dactylifera, assembly GCF_009389715.1. NCBI lineage: Eukaryota > Viridiplantae > Streptophyta > Magnoliopsida > Arecales > Arecaceae > Phoenix > Phoenix dactylifera. The sequence goes on along the minus strand of NW_024067738.1, from coordinate 576,173 downwards.
TGTCTTACTAAGTTATGTTCCATGTGCCTTTTCTTAAATTTTTCTGTTGTTGATAAATTGATATTTGTAACTTCAATTTTCCATTATTTTGATATTTGTAAACTTTATTTGGTTTGGAGGATTTTCCATTTCTTTATTTACTTAAGTCAGTTAGGAAGATGAGAAGAAGATGGCAAGAAAGAAAAAAGATAAAAAACACAAAGTTATGGTGATAGTTTAATAAAAAGTAGAGTCACTGAATTCAAGTAAATAAATAAATAAATAAGTAAATATGTATGTAAATAAATAAATAAAATTTGAATTTACACCACCATCCAGCCGATCACAAATCATTGGGAAAAGACATAGATGATGATGATTTATGATTTATTACTATTTCCGGATAGAAGGAAATATTAAATAGCTATTTAGAAGTACTTATCAGATAGATTTTTCAGAACAATTAATGGAAAAGTTCTTGCCTTAAACAACTGTTACTCCAAAACTTCAAAATCAGGACACACTATTGCCTCCCCTTCTCATCAACTTACTTTCTTATTAACTTTGGTGATGGATGGTCAAGTAGAACGATATTAAGAAGAACTACAAGATCTTGGTTGAACTCTTTCCAAAAAGATGTAAACTCACCTGTGCAAATGCTTCTTGTTTGTTGGACTATAGATAGCTCGTTACTCCATCCTAGGATTGAGTTAAGTGAAAAAGGAAAATCCAAATGTTTCCATTCTATGTTCTCTACTTTGTGCATGATATTTGCAGTGTAATTTGATAGAAGAGATGGTAGGTTGAGAGCCATGGCAAGGGAAGTGACTCTAGTGAGGCTTACCTGCGTGTTTTTTTCCTCCCTCCTGCTATCTACTTAATTCACAAGTTCAATTCTGGTTGAAGTTCAGATGATCAAACGCCAGCTTGGTAAAGCATAACTTCGTATTCAGAAATATGTGAATTCTGTAATGTTGCATGCATAGATATTAGCCATCTGTATGTTCTCAATTAAAAAGGTAACAGAATTCTGTAATGCTCGAGTACCTTGATCAGTGTTGTGGTTTACCTTGTGGAGCCCGTCGAAAGCACGCAAACTTTTATGGTTTCCTCTGACAACCACACCACCCGGCCGAAGCCTTACCCGGGTTTCCTCTGAACAACCGGAGTTCATAGCCTCCGCAGTTTTTCTCGGTTTCTGAGCAGCTTCTTGAAAAGAACCAAGAACCGAACAAAAAATAATAGGAAGTTGATCGGATCCCCTTGTATTAGGTTTGATGTGACGTGGTTACGTCCTGACGATTGAGACTGTCGATGGACTTTTATTAATAAAAGCTAGTTTTGTCCTTTTAATTGCTGCTGATGACTTTCTCCGATATCACCTGTCCCAAATTTTCTATGTAGCTTTGACGTTGGACTTTTGGTCATGATGTGTAAATGTTATGCGTGGTGACATCTAATTCGATGTAGGTGGTCAACAGCCGAGGTTAGTCAACAGACTGGCTCTTGATCAGAGAAGTCCTAGAGATTGCCCGATCTTTGAAATTGAAGAAGAAATATCATAACAAAAGATAAATATTGTATTCGAAAACAAACACATCATCTAGGTTCATTCGGGGGAGCAACAATGGATATACCATCCCTCATCTGTTGTTGCTTATGCACATGGACCCCGCATGACCGGTTTAGAGTTGACAAATTAAACTTGACCCAGCACTAATGTGTATTGTTGCTGGAAATTGGATCCGAAGGTGACCGCGGACTGAGGAGGAGGAGCTTTGGCTGGTTGTGCGGTGGCGGACGGCTGTCTCCGGCGGATCTGCAAGAAGCTTGTGGTCGGAGGTTTCGGTGCAGGCCCTTCGATGCTTAAGTCAGAGAGATTTTAATAGAGAGAAGTAATGGAGAGGAATGATATAAGGATGCATTTTTGGCCGGGGAGGAAGAAGAGAGCCCCGCCTTGAGCTTCTCTCCCCTTTTTTATAGGAGGGGGTGCAGCGGTTACCTGTGATCGCGCGGATCAATGAGTTACTATAAACGGTTCGAGATTTCGAGCTAGTTGGCGATCCCTTGAGATCGTGTGCATTCAAATGTTGACAGCTGTTGAGGCGAAGATCGCGGGATTTGATCCCGGATATGGAGGACTTGATTTTCGATGGAGTGGGGAGGTCTGCTTCTCCCTTTGACTGAGTCTTACTTGGCCTTGAGGTCGATCGGGCTTAACTCTGCCGAGACCATGCCTGCCGAGGTTATGCTGAGATCGGGGTCGTGAGCTCTGGGATTGTCGGTGCCGAGGACCTCGGGCGCTTTGAGATCGGGCGCTTTGAAATCGGGCGCTCTGAGAGTATGCTTGTTGTCGTCACGTTCGTCATCAAGTGCCGGCAATTTGACTACATGTTTTGGGCTATAAGACTAAATAATGGGACATCGCTAGAGCTAGTTTTAATTGTTTTAGAGCAATAACTTGCAGCTTGCAATACAACATTTAAAATTGGTGGAAAGGATACAATGGTTAACTTGTAGCATAGCATTGTGAGAACGCCAGCTTGAGGTCATCACCTAATCGCTTGGCAGGTTTGAGATTAGCAGGAGTTGAATCTAGATTTGTTGCAAGTGTTATGGCCTAGACTTGACCATTTGATCTAGTGTTTTTGTCATCTCTTGTTGAGGCCATTTAAATTTTGATTTGTGTGAGCTTAATTATACAAAACTTAGCACTTGGCTACGACTCATTGGTCCGGTTATTCAAATGGGTTTAATCTGTAATTACGTCTCCGTAAGATGGGTTTAGGAACCAACAAGAAAAGAAAAGAAAAGGAATTGAGAGGGAGAGATTTGGAACGCCAGCATGAAACAGGTTGTGAGCTTCGTGATTGGTCCGAACGTCACCGGTTCCAACCTCAGGAGAAAAGGTAACGTGATCAATCCTTTTTGCTTGGGTTAGGGTTTGTGCTGCCCCTCCGGGATCGTCGTAATTTTTATGTCCGTTGCTTATTATTTTTAAACACTATTTGTTTTCTCGGCTTAGTACGTGCATTTAATAGCATGTTCCTTGATTTCTTTGGTTATTTCTTAATAATTAGAACTTCAATCAAGGTAATTTCTGGTAATCTGTAGATGATGGGAGCTTGATACTTCAGAGGGAACTTTTTTTTTTTTTTTTTGGGCAAGACATAAACAATAAAAGCTTTGTCCTGTCAGTGTTGGTCTTCTGAATCTTGTTCTCACATCAGTCCTTAAGAATGTCCAAGGTTTGTGGGAGAGTAATTGTTTCAACTTAATTTTTATGTTGATTTATCTCCGAAGCGAACCACCCCTCCTCATGAATGCCTTCTTAAGGGATCTGCCCCATCTTTTTCTTCTGGGATATACAAAAAAAATTAGTGTCCTCATGGTGCAAAAACACAAGCGTTGAAACGATACTTTCGAACCAGAGGAGAGTCTAAGTCAAACATTTCTGCCTTGAAGAGAGAAAATATCAAGATGATAAATTTAATTTATGAGTTTAAGATTGCTTCAACTTTCAAGTGTCTATCCAATTTTAACTAAATGTCATCTGTATCATGAAGTGATATGTTTGCTACAAAGTCTTCACACAATTATTTCCTAGTCGTTATGTTTGGTTTTTTCATGAGTTTTTCTGTCCAATTTGCATGCATCTATTGTATAAATTGAAGACCATCTTCGGTGAGGCTTGGGCTGAAGTGTTGCTTAGCAGTTGCTTTTAAATCAAAATTTGTAAATTGAGATGTATGATTATGACTTGAAAGAACCTAAAATCTACCAATTTGGATTCGTGCGCCATCAATGCCAAACAAATGATTATATATAGAAACATGAAGTTTTTCACTGGGAGGGAGAAAAAGAGGACAAGGGGGCTGTACTTTTTGGCATGCAAGCTGCTACCTTTTTTTCTAATCTAAATCTAATATACCCTGTGGAAAGACATTAAATAGTACTAGTAATTACATATGCACAGATATTTCATGATGAACATTTCAACGATCATTTTCGGGCAGTCCAACGGCTCATCGAGTCTCTCATACTTTCACTCCGGGGAGTTGAACCTGCATGAAATGAGGTCATGTATTAAATGGATTTAAAGGTGCATCATAATCCTCGTCATCCCTCCAACACTGTCACAACAGGGCTCATTTGAAATGTCTTTGTTTCTGGATGACAATGAACACACCAAGCAACTACCTTGCACATTTTCTCTGACTTTTCTCTATGCTTTGTTTCAACTCGTGAAAGAAATATTACATTCTCCAATGCCTGACCAGATTGATATGGTAAGTTCTGGCCAATTGTTACTGACTTCTGCCATGAACTGCTCCTCAGCTCTCTTATCCAAGGTCCCATGGAGGGACCTTAACTGCTATATGCATTCCACTGGGGAACTGTCCCTTGTAGAACCCACCTGATTCCAGTTTAGCCATGTAGTTATAGGCGAAAATTATCAAATGCTGGGTAGTTAACCCCATTGGCCTTTCCCTCATGATGTTGTTAAGGAACCAACTGATTGTTCCTCTCTCACTGTGCAGAGTGTGGCTCCACTTAAGAGTATGCCGTCTGGTTGCAGTTTTGCCCACTAATTATTCGACTCAGCTCATTGACTGATTGCATTTTAGACTTTCGAATACATTGATGATCAAAAATGGCTATCATAGTCACTGCAACTCCCACAACTATTGAAGCTGTGAAAAATTAAAAGAAATTTGGCGGAGTGAGAATTCAGAATTTAAAGAAATGCATCAAGTGTAAGGAAGCTCGCTTACTGGTGGCAACAACAATAGCCACAGCTGGGATTTTATGTATCCTAGATGATATTATGCAGTTTTGATCTCAATGTCTAACAAGGTGAATCAAACTCAAAGTAAGAAAAAGGAGCATACCAAAAGTAAGAAAAGCTCCATGAATTCTCTCATCCTCTGTTACCACTGTTCTATTCTGAATGAAGCCTACTTATCCAAATGAACAATCTTAGTCTCACAGAATAATCTTATTGTATCAGTTTTATACAACCCCCAATTTTTTCAACATTCATTTCCATCAAAACCAATTTGAATTGTAAATTAGGTGTCATCCCTTCATTGCAGATTTCATTGACAAGTATATAGTAGTAGTAGTAAGATAACCACAATAAAAAACCTGGCAGTGCCTAATTAGTTTTTCCTACAGACAGTTTAGTAAGTTTGTTTTTATATGCTTTTGCCACTTCTGTCTAAACAATAACCCCGTGTATTTTGCTGTTGTTTGTCTCAAACTACACAAACTGTGATATTATGATTCTTTCTTTTCTTTTTTGGCAATCATTTTCTCCATTTCTTTTCTTCAATAATTGGGAAAGAATATGATGAAGAAGAAGACAGAGGAGTAAAGAAATGAAAACAACATGTTGACAATTTTATGGTACAGATAAGATGGAAACTAGCTTGCTAAACTTGATATGTTTTACTTGAAAGATAATTGGATGTAAATATTAGTTAATGACAATTGAACCTCCAACAAGTTGTTTTCTGTGGTAACCCACCCACCGTCCATGGAGCCAAGAAATCATTGAATATCAAGCTCGGTCATATTGGCTCTGCAAACCTCAATTATGCATAACAGCACCTTGGCTGTTGTATCTATAAATCCCAGAGTACTTCAATTGGATTCATCCTCCAAATGGAGCAGGGATCTGATTACTTAAGACTAGATCTATCAGATGATCTAGGTGAAGAGTAAAATAGAGGATAAGCTACAGCGATAGAGGTGGTACCTGCCTGCGTGTTTGGTAGCATCACACCTGAAGGTATATCTTTATTCTTCTCCTTGGCTTCTTCCCGCTGGTGCTTGTGGACTAATTCCATTTAAAAAATCTAAGAAGTTGTTGAAGTTTCTCTGTCTCTCCCTTGAATAATGCAATGGTTAGTTATTGGATTTCTTATTTTCAAGGGAAATGTTAGTCATTAGCTATTGCTACAAAAATGATGCTTAATGATTAAGTATTGCTTTGGCATTGTGTATATAGAAATACTCTATTTAGACATCTGAATACCATTTTTGATTGTGATTGATCATGCCAATCCTTCCCCGTTGGAAGATGGCATATAATTTTTTAGGTGAGCCTCCACACTGTTGGTGTTCTGCTTCAGATAGATTCCCACCCCTTGTGAGTCAAAACAGCATGTCGTCTGACTGAAAAAATCAAAACCACATTAAGATCAGTCAATCATTCACAAAAACGTTGAAAAGTCAAAACCACATGTAAAATGCTTTCCCATGAAAACATTGCTGGTCATTTTATCGCTTGGCTTCTTTGCTTAAGATAGGCCAGCAAATAGGAGAAAATGTGTAATGGTTGTATTAAGGATGATAGTAAAATCTAAAAAGTTAGGAAATTATGTAAACTCTTTTTTCCCTCTTTCCTCGTTACTGTCCATGATAGTTTCGAGGACTCGGAAGATGGATTCAGATGAGGGATGGAAGGAATGAGAGAGGGTGGGTGATTAATGATGCTGTTGCCCATGTACAGTGCCTGCGAAAAGAAAATCTTAGGGCAAAAAATTAGCATGAGAAAGGTAACCTATCCATTTTAACTTAATGCTTGTGAAATTAATAGTGGATTTTCTGATTCTTGACTTTTGATGATATCGAAAATTGTTTGTATATTAACATTGTGGGAGTCAATGTTGTGATCATATATCACGTTAAAGTGGTTGTTTTTTGCCGTATATTTCTTTTTCTTTTCGTCCTATCGAATTCTATTTTTCATTTTTCACTTACTGATCCCCAGTCCAAGGCCAAAATTTGTGAAACAAGAAGCTTCATCATATAATTTTTCACTAACTCCATGCAAGTTTGCTAGTCTTTTGGTTTTTCGCTTTTTTTTTTATTTTTTTCTTTCCCTCTCCAATTCAAGAACTGTCCTTCATGCAGGGGCATATGCCTGACTTCAATGAATACCATTGAAGTCCATCTCAAATGTTTTGCTTGCTTTCTTTCCACCATTGTCAATGTAGCCTTCTTATAGAGGTTTAATAAACCGAAAATTAAGCAAGGTAATTCAAATAGAGAAAATGGGTCCTGTCTTACAAAAATAACCTCTTATAAAGTATAAATTAACTTTGACATCATCATGATTGTCTAACATAACTTTTTTCCTAAAGCATCCAATTTATTATAATAAAATAATTACAAGTGAGCTAATTTAAAGTAGCTAGCTATAAAACGAGATAATAATAAAGTAAATAGTTATAGTTATCACAATAATACCACTATGTGATGAGACTGATTATATAGTGGTGGCTAATTTATGGCTGAAGATGTTTTTCATATTCATCTTCCATATTCTATTCTATAACTGTGTTCAAACTCTTTAATTCTATTTTTTCTCAATATTAAACAACTGAATGTTTCAGCAAAAAAAAAATAATAACTGAATGTATGTCATGATACCCTTATTGCCCATTTATAGTCGATGGGCATTAAAGAATTAATAGAAAGGAGAGAAAAGGAAAGAAAGAATCATTGGAGGTCGAAAGGTAGTATAACGGCTAGCACAATGAGATAAAATATAGAATATCACAAACTGAGAAATGATCACTGATGTCAAAATATCTGTTACAAAGACCAAGGCTAGCTTTTTTATGATAGCTGGATGTGCAATAATCTAAGATATACAAATACCACGTTCAAGAAACTAAAACCTATTGATTGACTTTCATGGCTGCGATATAATGTGCCAAATCTAGTGCATATAATAGAATCTCAAGTGTTTAAAAAGAGAAGCTATATTTTCTGATGTCCAATCTGGCCCTTTAGAAAATGGTTTCATTAGTTCGAATACACAAGCGTTTCATTATGAACTACCAGTTCACTGTCATCTTTGGCAGTCTTTCTACTAGTTGAAACTCCTGTATTTCACTCCACAGGGTTGAACTTATGGCATATGATTATGAGGTCATGTACTCATGTATTGAAATGGGTTTAGGGGTGCAGCAATTTCTCCTCCAATTCTCACAGATATTGCTCATTGAGGTCGTGCTTTTGGCTGATCCTGGACACACTGCAATGCTACTCTGCACATTCTTTCTGCTTCTCTCGGTACTTTGTTTCAATTCCTGAAAGCGATATTACATTCTCCCATTGCCCTTGCTCAAACTTCTGCAAACCTATTTTGGGTACCACTCCTGGCTCTCAAATCTAGGTTCCTCTCCTCCCACCATCTCAAACAAAAGCATACGAAGCCATAAGCATCACATTTATGAGTCACAGGCAAGGTATCCAAAGCTCTGGAGCGGCATAGCCAGGATTGCTCTGCTCCTGTGAGCATGCAATGAGTGCTCTCTATCACAAAGCTTTGCCAATCCAAAGTCAGAAACCTTTGGGCAGAAGTTTGCATTGAGAAGAATATTACCAGCTTTATGTCATAGTGCATTATCTTCTGTTCCACTCCTCATGTAGGTATTTAATTCCTTGGCTGTCCAATTGCGATCTCATGCAGCTTTCCCCACTCAGCTCTGTTATTCTCATTATATAGGTATCAATCAGTGACCCATTCTCCATATACACCAATGCCTTACCGTTGGATCAAGGCAGAATCCATAGGCCTCACCAATTGATATGATAAGTTCTGCCAATGGTGGCCAATTTTCTGCCATGAATTGTTTCCTCAGCTCTCTTATCCAAAGTTCCATAGGACTTAACTGCTACTGTAACCCATTGGGAAACTGGCCCTTGTATGCTACTCCAAAACTACCTGACCCTGAGTGAACTTATTAGATGCTGGGGAGTAAATCTCATGGCCTTCTCTTTCATGATGTCATTAAGGAACCTATCCATTGCTTCCATTTTTATTTTTTGAATTCATGCTAAAGTTTGGAAGAATAGTGGTGTAGTTGCAGTATTGCTGTTGGAAATTTGCCTTTGAGGGATGTTGTTGTGTTTTCGACTTCTGAACAATCTTAGATCAGAATAGTTATCATAATTATTACTGCACCTCCAACAACTGGCAGTGTTAGAATTCAATAATTAGAGAGTTGCATAAAGAGTAAGAGAGTTGGCTTACTAGCGGCGACAACCAACTGCCCCACGCAGGGATTTTAATCTTTGTTTGGCGACTGCGTCTCTTTGAAGAACTTGACATCTGACATGCCAAACACAAAGTGAAGATAAGTGAAGGAGAATCTTGAGGGGAAAAAAAACACATTCTACATATTCTTCTGTCTTCCCCCTATTTCATGACTACGCCATTGTTTTTTGTCGTCCAAGAGATCCACATAGTTCTATCAAATTGATTCAGTTGTTAGGCGTCCAATATTTGTGTAAATGCTGGTTTATACACAAATTATAGGAAAGCCATTGCTTTGTTATGTCTTTAAAGATCAGCTTCAATCAACTGTCATTCTTTTGTCATTTATATCTTCCTGAAACCCCAATTTGAGTCATACGTTAGTTCCATTAATTGCAACTTTCGTCAAGGTTTTGATTCCCTTGTCTTATTAAATAAAGAACAGGTCTGGAAATTATCAATGGATGTTCTTTGTAAAGTGGAATTAATGGCAGGTATGTAAGATAACTTTGGGCTTTCCCTTTCAGTTTTTAACCTTTGATTATTAAGCAAATTTGTATTTTGTGTACTTTGTGTCCTTGCTAGGTGAGTTTATGAATACTTACTAAATTTGAGATTGGCTTTGTGAGGACGTCACCTGGTTGAGTTGGTAAGTGACAGGGTACTGGATACCATGTGATATCCCCTCCCACAGTAGGTTAGTCGGGTATGGTACCCGAGCAGAGTTTCTATTAGCAGCTTGTGCCGCGGTTCACAAGTTACTATTAAAAACTTGTCCAATTACATATCCAACCAACCAAACCAATAAAATTAACACATCCTAAACCTGTCAGTTTAATTTATTTAACTCACTTCATTCGTAACTAAAAGCAACCCCAAGCTTTCTTTATAACTTAAAGTCTACTATACATAGCTCAAAATAACAAACTTTACATCTGTCTCAAGTTACTTTACCATTCACACCCACCTACATGCATAATACCAAGGTTTTTCCTTTCACTCAGAGGGGCATGGCCAACCTTTTATGACAAACTTCTAGATGATACTGATGCGGTACTTTTATAATGTTATGACTCTGCTGATCTGCAAAAAAATTTTACAGAAAAAGAGAGGGATAAGACCTAAGTCCCAGTGAGTGGATAATCTGTTAACCATGGAGGAAATAAGAGGTTTCAGCTGTGATACTATTTACATACATTAAATATAACGTGTTTATGTCACATATGAAACATTTGCATTTGATTTTAAAGCATTTAGATTTCAACCATAAGAAATCTGCTATTTGCCAATAGTACTACAACTAGCAGGACATAAAGATGTTGCTTTAAAATAAAGCATTAAATAAAATCGCTTGCTCAAGTCATTTTTCCTAGACCGTAGAGTCCACTTTCCTTCACTGAGAAATTTGATACATAGAACATTCACATATGTTCTGAAATCATTATGCTTATAAATAATATATTTGTTGCTCAGTCATATGTATACATAGCTTAAATATTGAAAATCATGGCTCCCGCGAGCCATACTGCCGGCCACTCGCAATGAGGCACCATTCTCATGAGTAGGCCCGACAGTCCTATGCATGGTGCTACTATTACGCCCTCCCCGGCGTCCCAATTCTGCCCCACTAGTACATATCATTACTACACCCTCCCGGCGTCCCATTTCTGCCCTATTGGGCCATATCATAGCTTACGCCCTCCTGGTGTCCCATCTTTGCCCTACTAGGCACATATCATAAACTCTGATGTGATGTATTCAAGGTAAAAGTGCAAATATTAGTTACTATACACAGAGTTTGGAGTCGACTCTAAAGTTACAGGTGTCGACTCCGTGAATTACAGAGGTCACTCATACTTTGCTTGGGGTCGACTCCTGTTCTATTGGGGTCGACTCACAATAGCTTGGAGTCAAACTGAAACGACTCTCTTGGCTGAGATAAGGGGTTTTAAGTGGTTCAGTCACTTTGGGTTAATCCATTCCCAAATAAGTTCATAAACTTACGAATCAACAAACATGAATTTAAAATATTTTCAAGCATAGCATATATTTTCCCAAATCAGATCATTATCCACGATAGAAAGCAATTTAATCATGAGAATTAAATACTTCTTATTTCCATTCTGTAGCATATTCATTCTGAATTTTGGAGACATCAATTCATTTCTCTGGAATTACAAAATAAACTACCATAGTTAAGAAGAAAACCACTCACCTTGTGATGGCTAACGCACCAACCCAGTGCTTGATACTCCCGGCACACTTCCGGGACTCTCTTCTCCTCCTAAACAATTAAAGAGTCGATCAAAATTATAACCTAATATGATGCAACATGATTATGCATGTCCAAAAAGAAATCCAACACCCCTCATCTCACTTCTGATTTTACCTTGCCTGTCTTGTTTTAGGATAAATAAACACCTCTTAATTCTAAAAGGTTTTCCAAGCTTTATCTCCTCTTTGATACCCTCGGTTAGGACTAGAAAACCTTTTATATCATCTATAAATTTTCAGCTGCCAACAACTACTTAACATCAAAATAAATCAGAATTCCAATACCCTGTTTCAGCTTGGTTGTTCTGTTTTCGAGCCAATTAAACCTCTTAATTCCCGGAGGTTCTTAAACAATCAATTCCACCTATTAGGCTCTGTGTTAGGACTAGAAAAACCCTAACACAACCTACAAACTTTCAGCTTTAAATAACAATTTAATCCACCTAAAACACAATCAATTCACCTATTAGGCTCTGTGTTAGGACTAGAAATCCCTACACAACCTACAAACTTTCTGCAGAATTTCAGACTGCTTTTCAACCATTTCGGAAGCATAGTTCAAATCCTTTTTCATACCTAAAAATTCATGCTAAAATAACTAAAATCTTCCTTTATCACCCTCCTACGTGCACTACAGAAAGATCATCTTCCCGATGCTTTTTATACTCTTTACCGACGCTTATAAGCGTCGGCTAAAGTTCCCGCAACGCAAACAGAAGCGTCGCAAAAGCATTGGCGATACCGGAGTGGCAAATGTTTTTGCCGACGCTACAAGAAAGCGTCGGCAAAAACTGGGCTTTCCCGACGCTTATGTAAGCGTCGGCAAAAACGTGATTCGCCGACGCTTTAAAGCGTCGGTAAAGCCCAAAGCAAGCCCACAAAAAGATGGTCTTTCCCCCGACGCTAATAGAAGCGTCGGCAAAAAACAGCATTCCCCGACGCTTTAAAAGCGTCAGGAAAGCCCAAAGGAAGCGCAGCTATGGCGTGCGAGGGGTGTCAACGGGGGTTTTTAACGACGCTTTAAAGCGTCGGCGATGGCGTGCCAGGGCGGGCCAAAGGGGGGTTTTTAACGACGCTTTAAAGCGTCGGAGTGGATTTTGTTTTAAAAAAAACAAAAGCGTATTAAAAAAGATATTATAGCAAATATGAACCTGCATTACATTTACATCAAGACAAACTTACAGATCATTCGAAACATTCATATTCTCATATAAGATTAAATTTACATAAGTTTAGAATTACAATGTATTTTGAAAAATATAAGAAAGATACATATAAAACTCATTAAATAACAGTCTAAAAAATATCAGGGACCGCATTCAGCCCATCATCATCTCTGCGAGCTGTTGAAGTATCAGGAACCTAAAAAAAAAAAAACTTTAGAAGTTAGGAATATGAAAATTATTAACTCATGCAAATAAGTAATAATTATGTATAGTCATCAAATACATATAGTTATTTACCTGAGGAGGGAGAAATCGTGGTAACATAGATGAAATATGCTCAAGCTGAGACTGCAACTCTGAATCGTTTTCCTCGCGGCATGTTGTTACCTAGCATACACAAAAAGAAGCAATATTAGTTAAATAATAAATAAAATCTAAATATTGATTGCGGTGCTCACCAATTCTTTGGTAAGATTGTTTCTGATGCTGAGCTGCTCGATACACTACCCATTGTTTACTAATGATATGTTAACAATTCATGCAACTCTGAATCACAGCTCATTCTTGCATAAGAGCTTTTATTTCTCAGAAAGAAGGGTTGGAAACAGATGTTATAGATGCTAAAAGGAATGAAAGATTTTATTAATGTTTCGCCTTCTCCTTCGTATTGACCTGTGTGCTAGTGTTCTTGTTAATGCTATAAATCTTTTAAAGCAAATTAGCAAGTATAAAATCTTTCTAAATGATTTTCTCAAAAATCATTACCTAATGAAACAGAAGAAACATATCAGTAATCACATAAGTGCGGGAACAATGTATACCTGTTTACAAGTAGGGCAAGTATCACTCCTTTCATCCACTGAAGAATACACTGTATGTGCTGATCTTTATTGTTTCTGTTCCTAAAAGTGAGCATTCAGAATAGGGGACAAAGCAAGTCTCCAATATACAACTAAAAATGAGGCATGCCTGTAGGTTTCTGAGAACCCCGTTTCCACATAGACTTTTGTTCCATTTCTACATTAAATGCTTTGTTGGAACCATTTCTCTTTATAAGAAAAAGAAGAAGAAAATTTAACAAATCTTGTGGAGCTAACAGGTTTGAACCATGAAATGGCGCCATACTTCGCTAATTTTTTTGTCTTAGGAGATGAGCTGTACCAAAAGAATGCAGATGGACTTCTCTTGAGGCTAAAATGAAATGAAACCAGACACTATTAATTTCCGGAATGAACTGCTAATTTGACTAATTGATAATTCAAATATCGATTGAAATCTTAAGAAATAAAATAGAAAATACTGGCTGATATTTTTGATATTATCCTGAGCAACATACTAAATTAATAACCAAAAACCTCTGAAAATATTAAAACTTTATTTATGAAAGAATGATTTTTTAAAGAATTAGACATCCCCTTGGAGACTGAAAATATTTTTACAACAGACTAAATATTTTAAGTCAATAATATGCACTTAATAAACCTTCACCTGTTGCTCAGTTGGCTTTCCAATGGCTGCCTTCCCCATTCTCCTCAAGAAACAAAATGTCAAAGAATTAAGGAGATAAGTGCATAAATATGGAGATATCATAAAAACCCCTTTTATCCATCTGAATAGCTAGCATAGCACTTAAAGAAATGGGATGAAGGGAGAAATTAAAATCAAGTTACACCATCCTGATGATTAGAAAATGCTTAGTAGCTCTGTCATGGATCATCTTCCACTACCTACCTTCACCAACATTTTACCATGGACTATGTATGGTCCACAACATTATTGTCTTCCTCCCCTATACGTAAGTCCAGATGCAATAATAAGAGACGCAAACAAAATTATGGTCAAAGATATCAGAACGGAATATATTTTCCAGATATGCATTAAGTTCAATTGTCTCAAATAAGACCTCAGCAATCAGTAATTTCAACCTCTTCATTCACTTCATCCACAGTAAGACGGTCTTCCCCAGCAATTCCTCACTAGGTGCTTGGCGAACAGCAATTCCCCTAATGGATTAAACATGTCAAAAAACATACATGCAAATCTGTATTAATCAAATACGCAGATTTAACCCCCTTTTTTTCCTCCAAAGAATTGCAGATATGATCATTCTTAAAGTTCAAAATTTTTTATTATTCAAATGAAAGAGTAAGATCCTACGGATCTAAAGCCGCATGGTTCGATGGTGGTAGACGAAATGCTGCAAATCAATCCAGGAATCAGAACACGGAGTCGATGTAATGGAAACCAATAATAAGTACAGACACGGAGCATTTTTTCCGTCACACAGATCCAGCGGCTGCAATTGCCCAACTATGGCCACCAAGTACTTCAAAATTCCTACGTTGAGCATCAAAATTAGCAGAAAATCTTTGCCCCCATCAAGACTCCAACTTTCCCAGATACCACCCATCCATGTTCATCAGAATTTGACTTCAGAATTAATACACACAAAAGAAAAAAAGAAGCCAAAGTATAGCATTGATAGCTTCCATCTATGAATTCATTCATGGAAAGAGCAATACAGAAGAAGAAGAGCATCATTTACCAAGAAGAAGAAGAAGAAGAAGAAGAAGAAGAGCAAGAGATAAGGAGCGGGGGATATTTACGTATGATTATTAGAAGTGCGAGGTTGGGAGAAGCAGGAGTAGGTACGGCGGAGGAGATCGGGGGGTGTCCTCGTAGCCGGAGAAGACCTCGTCCCAGATCTCGGCGAAAGCCCGGAGGATGAGGTCGTGGTGGCGGGGAGAACCCTAAAATGAAAGTTATCTACTCAATTCATCAATGCAGGAAAGAACCCTAAAATCCAAGTCGATTGGCGTGGATTACCAAAATTACCTCAAAAATCTATTGAATTACCTCTTTCTCAGGCGGAGGGAGATGGGGCCGGCCGGTCGGCGCCGCAGAGGAGGAAGGAGGAGAGGAGGACGCGGACGGTCGCTCGGTGCCAGAGAGGAGGGAGGAGGAGAGGAGCTTGCCGTCGTACGTCGCTCGGCGCCGGAGAGGACAAGGGCCGCTCGCTCGTCGTCGGAGAGGACAAGGGCCGCTCGCTCGTCGTCGGAGAGAAGGGAGGAGGAGAAGGGGCTAGGGCTTGATCGATCGGTCGGAATGCAAAATGAGGAGAAGGGGGCCGGCCGCTTGGTTTTGGTTGTAAATTTGACTTTGGACGATGCTTATAAGCGTCGTCTTAGACTGTGAGTACGACGACGCTTATTAGCGTCGGCTATTCTTAAGAATTACCGACGCTTAATTAAAGCGTCGGTAAATGTCAGCGGCGTTCCTGTTTTTCCCGACGCTTCTCCCTAGCGTCGGGAAAAAAGCGTCGGGAAAGACCTATTTTCCTGTAGTGGTGGGACTACAATTAGAAACACTAAAAAGTTTGGAAAACTCACCTGAAATTCGCTGGGAAGCCTGGGTGCGCCAGAAATTTCTGTATTTCTGTTCTGCAGCCCAACAGCAAGTTGCTCTTCCTCTTTACTTTAAACCTTCTTCCACAAATTCTTTGGATTCTCTAAGTATCTCTCTCTCTTCCCTAGCTTCCTCTCTCCCTCTCTGGAGCTTTTTTTGGCCTGATTTGGGCTGGCACCTACAACCAACAATTGAACTTCTCCTAACGGTTGAACAGCAGCAGCACAAGTTGCTGCCTGCTGAAAACTTGCTAGACCCCCCCCCCCCCCCCCCCCTTCCTTTTGACACGTTAGCTTCCCAGATACCTAACGTGTCAAAAGAGTGGTTCCCAGGGGTTTTAAAAACTAGGTTTCAGGCCACGTCATGCTTCCCTACTTTTCACAGAAATTTTGGACAAATCTAGGTCTTGCAGTTTTCTGTAATGACAGGCTTCCGAGGAACTCACCTAACTTGTTTTGTTCCAGGCTGTAGGCTAATCCATTTGAGCTGAAATTCCAACAGTAAATCCTCACTCAATGTAGATTATGTGTTTAAAATTTTACCTAAATTCATGGACTATATCCAGAGTTATTGCACTCTCAATCCGTGGAACCGTAAAATTTTCTGTAACAGCTGAAATTCCAAACCTTTTGAATTGATTTTGAATCAAACTTCCTGAAAAATTTCCATCCAATTTGCATCATAAAATTTTGATATTCCCTCACCTTTCATGTGCATTCGGATTCTCATAATAAACTAGGTTAAAATCATGAAGATGCTTAATAACTGGTAAAAATTACTTAAGCCACCCTAACCCTGGTTCAGGGTGTTACATACCATCTCCTACGTCTCTCTAATGGGAAGAATATATGCTTATATAGTTTTGCTTGGATGATCCCATACCTGTGGCCCACATCTATAGTCTTGGAAATTATTTTGGTTGGTTGATTTTCTCTTCTATTACCCAATCAATTGGGTTATGGAGTACCTAATGGCGAAGAATACTGCAGAGGTATGGAAATGGGAGATTGATGGATTTATTGTAGGAGGATAATGAGAACTATTTTCATGGGCTGCTACATGTTTGGCCCAAAGATCGCAATTTTGGAGAAAAACCAGGGAATTGTTTCTTTTGATGATGTTTGGACCTAAGTCTCTGGAAGGTATATATCTAGTATAAAAAAGCCTAACAGTCCCTTAATCCAAGTCATTACTAGATCCACCATCCATCAATTGCTCTAAAAGTGTTCTCGCTGCTATTGCTTTGAAATAACTCCAAATTGACCAGGTTGGTGCATCATTGACACTTATTCCTGTTAGATAGATTATTCAGGTGAAGATAATCTGGATGGAGAATTAAAGAGAATGGCAAAGAGGATCACGTTGCCTGTCGTTAGTGCTGCAACATGGATGTGCCTTCTTCCTCTTTCTTTGCTTCTTCCTCAGGTTGGTTGAAGCTAGAATTTCTGAACTGACTCGATTCATATTATGTATAAGAGAAGTTTTTGAGTTTTACTTAATTTACTAAGCGTATATCACTTGGTCGTATACTATGTGTGCTAGTAAATATCATATTCTGAAAATTATGTATTGATATATCTAGAGATACGTATTAACTTACTAGATAACTAATTATCGGGTGTGTATCACTTGAAAATGTAGAACATACCGATAAAATGCACATTTTGAAAACGAGGAAGAAAGAGGATGAAACCACGTTCTAAAAACGAGGAATAAAGAGGCTGAAAACACGATATGAAAAGGAAGAAGAAGGAGGATGCCACACTTTCTTTTAATCACGAGATTGGTGGCTCCAATAGGAAAAAGTCTTTGACATTTAGATTTATTCTCGAAGATAGGTACCAGAGGAAACGTTTCAAAATAAGAAGCTGGTTCCATATTTCTTTCTCCGATGCCTACCTCATATGATTTTTGTTTGGGATGGTGGGGGTGAGTACGATCGGATAGAGGTTAGCCACAAGGCGATGGACCAAAACCAACATGTAGAGTCCCATTTCTATAGAAAATTCAATTAATTATAAATGCAAGCTGTTGGGGGAAAAACCCCAAGTCATACCACCACGGAGGCGCTCGGCCAAAAAGCGCCGACCGGAAAGGTGCTCGGCCAAAGAGTGCCGACCAGAGAGCACCAACCAGAGGGGTGCTCGGCTAGAGAGCGCCAATCCGAAAAAGATGCTCGGCCCAAGAGTGCCGACCGGAGCGCCAAGAGGCGCTCGGACCAACCAACACGTCCCAAGTAGGATGCTCGGCTAGAAAGAGCCGACCAGAAGAACGCCGACCAGAGAAGCGCTCGAACTAGGAAGCGCCGACCAGAGACCGCCAAATAAAGGCGCTCGGCTAGAAGGTGCTCGCCCAAAGGGCGTCGACCAGAAGTACTAGAAGCAACTCCGCCACAGGGCGCCCCTCTGGGCGACCGGCTCGGCTCGGCACTCTTGCCGAGCCGATGCCTTTAACTAATACTCCTCCCCGCCTAGCTTTCTCGAAAGGTCCGGCGGCTATACACGCGACTCTACTACAACCTGCCACTATCTCCGAGCCATCAAGGCATAAGATCTCCGCAGGTATTTCGGCACGACCTGCCATTAATGCATGAGACTCCCTCAAGTCTCCAATGCACTCAGTCATTTAATAAACACGGCTCAAGACGATCTCCGGATCACTAAACCATCAAAGCGTATCACTCTCCCTGACCGTCGGTTCATTCGGTAATAAATGCACTTACCATCCACGGACCCCAGGCCCATCACGGCCGGCGGTTCAACCACTCCAACAGGTCCGATCGACCGTGACAACTCCCTGGTTCCGGTCTGATTTGGTCCCGTTCTCCACTACGCCATCAATGGGCCAAATCGTGCCCAATTATGACGAAAAGAGACAAATTCCCCTGCCACCTCCCAGGTAACGTAATCCCCTTCTATAAAAAGAAACCTGGGAGAAGGGAAGGGGGGCCCCCCGGACAGAACCCTCCTGGACCGGGTGAAAAGAAGCAAACAGCACAGACACAATGGAGGATATCATCCTCTTCATCTTCTTCACCTTATCCAAATATTCCTGCTGTCTTCTCCATATACTCTCTTCCTTGCTCTCTCCACATATCTGCCCCCTCTGACTTAAGCATCGGAGGGCCGGCGCCGGGGAGCCCGGCCACCAGCTTTTTTGCAGGACTTACACCCCTCCAGGAGGACGTCACCAGTCGGCGCGCCGCCGACCACCGTCCCTGCAGCGAAGCTCCTCCTTTCCCGGCTTCGCGGTAGCCCCCGGGTCCAATTTCCTGCAACAAATTGGCGCTAGAGGAAGGGCCCGAGTTCGCTGCCATGAAGCTAAGAAGCAAAGGGGCTTCCAACGCCTCTCGACGTCCTCCACCCAGTCCTGAGCATTCCGTCCGGAACTCACCACCTCCGGCTGAGTCAGTTCATCAAGTTCGGCCGGAGCAATTCGATGCCCTGGTGCAACAGGTGCAGGCCTTGGCCACCGCTGTCCAAAGCCTGCAACCCAGGGGCATCCCAACGGCACCGCCTTCTCCGGCTCCAGTCCAACCGGAGCCTCCTGCAAGCGGACTTCCCCTTCGAGGTCAGGACTCTCAAGTCCAGGCCCTCCCTCTGGAGAGAGCACCCCGTCAGAGGCCATGGAGGCTGGCCACAACCTTCAGAAGCTGAGTCGGTTCCAGGGCAACCTGCACCCGAGCGAACCGCTGCAGCAATCCTCCAGAACGATGAACTCGACAGGAGGTCGAGAAGCTGGAGCGCCAAATCCAGGCACTCCATGGCAGGAAATCGGGGCGCGATGGCGACTTTGAGTTTACTACGAAGTCGCCCTTCTCCCCGGAGATTGAAGATGAACCGGTTCCGCTACGGTTCAAGATGCCCCAGGTGGAGCCCTACAACGGCAAGGCCGATCCCCTTGACCACCTGGAGAGTTACCGGGTCTTAATGGCCCTACAAGGAGCCTCGGAGGCCATGATGTGCAAAGCTTTCCCGGCGACACTCCGAGGACCAGCCCGGCTTTGGTTCACCGGGCTGAAGCCGAGTACTGTCTCTTCCTTTGAGCAGCTCGGCAGACAATTTGCTGGCAACTTTGCCGCCAGCCAGCCCCAGCGGCGGACATCCGACTCCCTCCTTGATATCAAACAAACGGAGGGAGAATCCTTCAAGGAGTACTTGGACCGGTTCACCGCCGCAACATGGGAGGTCCGGGAGCTTGACCAGTCAATCGCCATGTCGGCATTGAAGACTGGAGCCCGGTCCTACAGATTCCTCTTCTCGATCAAGAAGAATTTCCCCACGGACCTTACCGAAATGTTCGCTCGGGCGCGGAAGTATGCCAAGGCAGAAGAGGCCGTGGCGGTTAGGCGGGGTGGGACCGAGCAGAACCCCAAGAAAAGACGCCGCGAGGAGCGCGGCCGGCCCAGAAGCCCGTCTCCGCGACGAGCTAAGAATCCGCCCCGCCCGAAGAGTCCACCCCGGTTGAGAGGACCGCCACAGCAGAGGTCACCACTCCGCCCGAGGTTCTCACTGCAGGCCCGTGCACCTGAAGGGAGGTATGAAAAGTATACTCCCCTCAATGCTCCTCGGGCTGAAATCCTCATGGAGATTGAGAGTCGGAATTGCATCCGGCTCCCACCTCCGAAGCCAGACACCAGAATCCGGCGTGATGTCCGGAAGTATTGCCGTTTCCACCGGGATCACGGCCATGATACCGAGGATTGTTATCAGCTCCGAAATGAGATCGAAGCACTCATTCGCCGAGGGGTGCTCGATCGGTTTGTGCAAGGCCGGCGTGAAGGGAAGAAGCCAGCCGAAGGAGCAGCACAGCCTGAAGGTTCAAATGCCAACAAGCCCATCGCCGGCGTCATCAACACTATCCGAGGCGGGACCTCGGCTGGGGAAGCCTCAGGGGAAGAAGCCTCCTCGAAGCGCCCGCGCACCTCTGAAGCCATCTCCTTCTCAGATGATGATCTAGAGGGAGTCGAAACTCCCCATGATGATGCCGTGGTCATCTCCATGATCATAAATAAATTTGATGTAAAACGCATCCTGGTTGATAATGGAAGCTCGGCGAATGTTTTGTATTTTGGTGCTTATTGTAAAAATGGGGATGACAAAAGAACAGCTACGGAGGATGAATGCTCCGCTAGTTGGATTCACTGGGGATTCAGTCCCAGTAGAGGGCGAGATCGACCTTCTGGTCACAGCCGGGCTCGCCCCTCGTGAAAGTACCGTGGGTATGAGCTTCCTTGTAATACGCCTGCCCTCGGTTTACAACGCCATCCTCGGAAGGCCAGGACTCAACGCCCTCCGAGCAGCGGTCTCAACTCACCACCTGCTGATGCGATTCCCTACCAGCCAGGGAGTCGGTGAAGTTCGAGGGGACCAAATGGTGGCAAGACGATGCTATCTAGCGACCCACGAAGCAAGACAACCAGCCGAGGTGCCTGCCCCAACGACTGACCAGCCCTCAACTGAAGTTATGGAGGCACGGGTCAACCCCCAGAAAGAGCGGGTAGAGCCTGGTGAGTTGTTAATTCAAGTTCCCTTACGAGAAGACTTTCCCGAGCTAACCGTGCAGGTCGGCTCTGGCCTTGGCGAACACGAGAGGAGTCGCCTCGTCAACTTCCTACGGGACAATATGGATGTCTTCGCATGGTCGCCTGTAGACATGCCAGGGATAGATCCGGAGGTCATGGTCCACCGGCTTCAGGTGAAGCCGACCTGCAAGCCCGTGCGACAAAAGAAGCGAGGCGCCGCCCCTGAACGACAACGAGCAGCAGCCGAGGAGGTCGGCAAGCTCCTTGAAGCCAGCTTCATCCGGGAGATATCCTACCCAGAATGGCTCGCCAATGTGGTCCTCGTCAAGAAAGCCAGCAGGAAGTGGCGTATGTGCGTGGACTACACCGACCTGAATAAAGCCTGCCCGAAGGACAGCTTTCCACTTCCCAGCATCGACCAGCTCGTGGACTCCACCTCGGGTCACGAGCTGCTGGCATTCATGGACGCTTTTTCCGGATACAACCAGATCCGCATGGCGCCAGAAGATGAGGAAAAGACAGCCTTCATCACCGACGGGAGAACCTACTGCTATAAAGTGATGCCATTCGGCCTGAAAAACGCCGGGGCAACTTATCAAAGGCTGGTCAGCCGGATCTTCAAAGACCAAATAGGCCGAAACATGAAGGTCTACGTGGATGACATGCTGGTGAAAAGCAAGGTGGCGCAAGACCAAATAGCCGACCTCAATGAAGCATTCTCCACACTCCGAAAGTACCAGATGAAGCTCAACCCAGCTAAATGCGCATTCGGGGTCACCTCCGGCAAATTTCTCGGCTTCATCATTACACAACGAGGAATTGAGGCCAATCCAGAAAAGATCCGAGCCCTCCAAGAGATGACACCTCCCAGGACGGTCAAAGAGGTACAGCGGCTCACGGGCCGAGTGGCAGCCCTCGGGAGATTCATCTCCCACTCGGCCGAGCGCTGCCTTCCATTCTTTGCAGCCCTCAAGAAGCCGAAGAACTTTTTGTGGTCGGACAAGTGCCAGCAATCTTTTGAAGAGCTCAAGCACCTACTGGCTTCCCCTCCCCTGCTCATAAAGCCTCAACAGGGTGAACTCCTCTACTTGTATCTAGCTGTCTCCCCTGTAGCAGTAAGCTCGGTCCTGGTCCGAGAGCAGGGCAAACTCCAGAAGCCAGTATATTATACCAGTCGGGTCTTAAGGGACGCCGAGACCCGATACTCCAAGCTTGAGAAGACCGCCTATGCTTTGGTCATCTCGGCTCGGAGGCTCCGACCCTACTTCCAAGCTCATACAGTGGCTGTGCTGACTGACCAGCCGGTCAAGCAGATCCTGCAGAGATCAGATCGTGCGGGTCGGATCACTAAATGGGCCATTGAGCTCGGGGAATTCGACATCGAGTACCGGCCCAGACCGGCGATCAAAGCACAAGCACTCGCAGACTTTATAGTCGAGTGCAACCATACCGGATGAGGTCGAGCCTGAACCTGAGCCACCGGTGGAGCTGACCCCGAGTTTGACATGGACTCTGTATGTCGATGGCTCTTCAAACTTGGGGGGTAGCGGAGCGGGACTTATCCTCACCAGCCCGGAGGGGGTGGTTGCCGAGCAAGCCTTGCGCCTCGAATTTCCTGCTTCAAATAACATGGCAGAGTATGAGGCACTTGTCGCCGGGCTTAAGCTAGCCAAAGAGCTAGGAGTGAAGGACTTGAAGGCCTTCAGTGATTCTCAGCTCGTCGTCAACCAAATTATGGGCGGCTTCGAAGCCAGAGACCCGACCATGCAGAAGTATCTTCAGAAGGTACGGGATCTCGTCTCGATCTTGGAATCCTTTCATATTCAACATGTTGCCAGGTCAGAGAATCTCAGGGCCGACCAGCTATCAAAGCTGGCATCCTCTCGCATGAGCGAGCTTCTCAAAGAGGCAGTACTGGAATATCTCCAAAAGCCCAGTACAGACGAGCCCGAGCAGACCCTCTGCACTGAGTTCGAGCCAAGCTGGATGGATGAACTCATCAGCTATCTGCAAGACGAAACCCTCCCCGCTGGTGAATGAGAGGCTCGCCGAATCAAGCGCCTCGCCACCCGGTACACACTATACAAGGGAAAGCTCTATCGGAGATTCTTCACCTCTCCCCTCCTCAGATGTCTTCGCCCAACGGAGGCTAATTATGCCCTGCGCGAAGTCCACGAAGGGATTTGTAGAAACCATCTGGGAGGGCGAGCATTGGCCCATAAAATTCTGCGCCAAGGATATTATTGGCCGACACTCCAGAAGGATGCTATGGGCTTCGTCCAAAGATGTGACCAGTGCCAAAGGAACGCCAATGTTCAGCGCCGGCCCTCGGCTCCTTTGACTTCTATCAGCTCCCCTTGGCCTTTTGCCCAGTGGGGAATTGACATCCTCGGGCCATTTCCACTGGCCACCGGGCAAAGGAAGTTCCTGGTCGTCTCCATCGACTATTTCACAAAGTGGGTGGAAGCTGAGCCCCTCGCCCGGATCACCGAGCAGAAGATGCGGGATTTCGTCTGGAAATCCATTATCTGCAGATTCGGGCTTCCCCGCATCCTTATCTCTGACAACGGTCGCCAGTTCGACAACATCCACTTCAGGGAGTTCTGCTCCGAGCTTGGCATTGACCATCGCTTCACCTCTGTCGCGCACCCTCAGACGAACGGAGAAACCGAGGTAACAAACCGTACTATTTTGCAGGGTCTCAAAGCCAGGCTCGACAAATCCAAAGGACAATGGGTCGAAGACCTATACAATGTCCTGTGGGCTTACCGGACCACGTTCCGCCTCCCCACCGGCGAGACTCCCTTCAACCTGACATACGGGACGGAGGCTGTCATCCCACTGGAGATTGGGATTCCTTCTCCAAGAGTCGAGCATCACGACGCCGGCTCCAACTCTTTGCAGCTCAGAGGCAACCTCGACCTGATCGAGGAAACAAGGGAGGCCGCCCGAGTGCGTATGGCAAGGTACCAGCAAAAGACAAGCTCAGTACTACAACGCCAGGGTCAAAGTCAAATCTTTCAGACCAGGAGACCTTGTCCTCAGAAGAGCTGAAGCCTCCCGACCAACTGAGCAGGGAAAGCTGGCCCCGAATTGGGAAGGACCATACCGAGTCACACGCATCCGCCGACCCGGGACTTATAAGCTAGAGTCCCTAGACGGGACTCCCATTCCGCGGAGTTGGAGCTCTGAAAATCTCCACGTGTACCACCAGTAGAACCCTAAGGGGTTCCCCATTATTCAACCATTGAATTTCATTCTATGAATTTCATTTCACAATAAACTGATGGTTTGCGTGCTTATTCCGAGCTTACCAATTCTCCTGATTATCTCATGCCATCAGGTTTATTCTTCCCTGACCACGGTTGGGATGCCCCGGTCCTCGGGATGATGGAGTACCTACGCGGGCTCCCTGAAGATGTTCGTGAGTTCGTGGCGCGCTCTCCCACCGGCAACGAGCTCGGCTCGTTCTCCTACCCTGACCACGGTCAGGATGCCCCGCCACAACGGGATGCCCCGATTCGTCGGGATGGCCCGAGACGTCGGAGTGCGGTCTTAAGTGACCGGACGAGCTCGGCTCGTGCTCCATCGACCATGAGTAGCGGTCCTCTCTGACCGGACGAGCTCGGCTCGTGCTCCATCGACCATGAGTAGCGGTCCTCTCTGACCGGACGAGCTCGGCTCGTGCTCCATCGACTATGAGTAGCGGTCCTCTCTGACCGGACGAGCTCGGCTCGTGCTCCATCGACCATGAGTAGCGGTCCTCTCTGACCGGACGGGCTCGGCTCGTGCTCCATCGACCATGAGTAGCGGTCCTCTCTGACCGGACGGGCTCGGCTCGTGCTCCATCGACCATGAGTAGCGGTCCTCTCTGACCGGACGGGCTCGGCTCGTGCTCCATCGACCATGAGTAGCGGTCCTCTCTGACCGGACGGGCTCGGCTCGTGCTCCATCGACCATGAGTAGCGGTCCTCTCTGACCGGACGGGCTCGGCTCGTGCTCCATCGACCATGAGTAGCGGTCCTCTCTGACCGGACGAGCTCGGCTCGTGCTCCATCGACCATGAGTAGCGGTCCTCTCTGACCGGACGAGCTCGGCTCGTGCTCCATCGACCATGAGTAGCGGTCCTCTCTGACCGGACGAGCTCGGCTCGTGCTCCATCGACTATGAGTAGCGGTCCTCTCTGACCGGACGAGCTCGGCTCGTGCTCCTACCCCGACCTCGGCCGGGATGCCTCGAGACGTCGAGATGCCCCGGTTTATCGGGATGCCCCAATGCGTTGGGATGCGGTCTTCATTGACCAAGACGAGCTCGGCTCGCTGTCCGCCGGCTTCAGCCGACGAGCTCGGCTCGTTCTCCATCGCCGGATTTCTCTGCGATGTCCTCAAAGAACGGAGTCCGAGCAGAGAAGCGTCTTCAGTCGCCTCGGCGCAAGGACGCATACGGTACCAGGTACCCATTTATTTAATATTTTTTACATTATCTTATCCATTCTTGGATCTCTGCCGATGTCCTCAAAGAACGGACCCCCGAGCAGAGGAGCGTCTTCAGTCGCCTCGGCGCAAGGACGCACACGGTACAAGGTACCCATTCATTTAATGTTTCTACATTATGTTTTGGATTTCTCTGCCGATGTCCCCAAAGAACGGAGTCCGAGCAGAGAAGCGTCTTCAGTCGCCTCGGCGCAAGGACGCATACGGTACAAGGTACCCATTTATTTAATATTTTTTACATTATATTATCCATTCTTGGATCTCTGCCGACGTCCTCAAAGAACGGACCCCGAGCAGAGGAGCGTCTTCAGTCGCCTTGGCGCAAGGACGCACACGGTACAAGGTACCCATTCATTTAATGTTTCTACATTATGTTTTGGATTTCTCTGCCGATGTCCCCAAAGAACGGAGTTCGAGCAGAGAAGCGTCTTTAGTCGCCTCGGCGCAAGGACGCATACGGTACAAGGTACCCATTTATTTAATATTTTTTACATTATCTTATCCATTCTTGGATCTCTGCCGATGTCCTCAAAGAACGGACCCCGAGCAGAGGAGCGTCTTCAGTCGCCTCGGCGCAAGGACGCACACGGTACAAGGTACCCATTCATTTAATGTTTCTACATTATGTTTTGGATTTCTCTGCCGACGTCCTCAAAGAGTGGACTCCGAGCAGAATGTTTTAGTCGCCTCGGCGTGAAAACACTCACGACACCAGCACAATTATACTAAGCCCGGTGAATCCCCGTCACGAGCTGACGAGTATTCAACCCGTTCATTGGAAAAGAATCCGACCCGCCCCGGCAATGTGGGGCTCGGACCCAAAGTTTACTAACTTTGCTAAAAAGTTTAAGTCCCAGTGACCGCTTTAGGGCTTGGTCGAAATCTGGGCTAGGCTCGGAAGGACTCTCCGAGCCCAAATCCTTTGAGCACAAGCGTTGCTTTACCACTGGTCGAAGGACCGAGTAATGGAGCTCGGCAAGCCGAACCTAAAACCAAACCCTGTGGCGGGTAAAGCTGAGGCCCTAGAGCCCATATCCTGGGAACCTAAAATGGATCCGAGCAGAGAAACTTGGACTATTAACAGACGAGTTTCCAAAAAAAGTATATTCATTTCAAAAAGCCCATAGGCTGAGTACAAAAATTCGGGTTCGGCCCTTACAAGTATGGGGGGCCATCCCGACTTTACAAAATAACAAAAATTACATTAAGGCTCGAGCTCGACTACTTCGGCTCCAGCAGCACCAGGAGTAGCTGGCTCACCAGTCGGGGCCTCTTCGGCGGCCTCGGCAGCAGCAGGAGCGACCTCGAAGGCGACCTTGGTGACCTCGGGGATCGCCTCGGCCGCATCACCCCTCTCGACCCCTGCTCCCGGTTGAAGCAGGTTCACGTCAAAATCCGGAAGGAGCCGCCGCAATTGGTTGCGGAAATCCCGGAAGCCTTGGATTAGCCCATTCACGCCCTCCTCTGCTAGGAGGTCGTGAAACTCCTCCGACTCGCGGAAGAGCATCACCGCGTTCTGAGCTTGCTCCCGGGCCTCGAGCTCCCGAGCCTCATGATATGCGGCCTTCCGCTCGAGGTTATTCAATCCCCGCTCGAGCTTTAAGTGGCGAAGGCGGGCGTTCTCCACCTCCTGCTCACGGGAGGCCAGCGCCAGCTCGGCGGCAGCCAGACGAGCTTCCGCGGCGCGCAGTTCGGATCTCGTCAACGTATGCGCGCCTTTTTCTTCGTCGAGCTCGGCGGTGAGAGCTCGAACCCTTTCCTCGGATGCTCCTACTTTTTCCTGGAGCACCTGACGTTCGGCCTCGGAAGCCTGGTACCTCGCCTCGGCGGCCAGGTACCTCGCCTGGACCTCGTCATACCCACGCTGATACCTCCGGGCCCGCTCCCGATAGTCGTGGGTGATGTGCATCAGCATCTCCGTCTCGTGCAAATGCTGTAAAAGAGACGAAAAGAAAAACATAAGACGCTGCGAGTAAAAATTTTACAGATTACACAGATGAATTCTACATACCCGGACGGCGCTGCAGCGGGTAGAGTCCATGAAAGCATTATAGCTCATGGACTGTATCAGGGCCCGGTCGGCCGGGAGCAGCGCGACCCGAAAAATTTCACGCGCCACTCGAGGGTTTTCGAGGGCTGAATCGCCCTCGAACACCGACCAGTTGAGTGCCAGAGGCACTCGCTCCTCCGAGCCCGATGGGCCCGGAAGGCCAGCATCGGCTGGCCTAGGCGGAGCCGACCCCGAGGCTCCGTGACTGCTCCCCGGCTCGGAGCTAGGGGGCTGGGGTCGGACAAGCGGCCGATCTGACTGCCGCACGACGGAGGCGGGATGCGCAGGCGCGGGACCCACAGGACTCCTCCCCTGGTCGGCAACTGGAGCGTCCTGCCGACCAGGAACTTGTGCCAGGGGCACCGGGCATGGGAGCACTGCTGAAGCTCCCCGGGAGCCCGAGCCCCTGGAATCCGTGCCCTCCCTCTGACCAGCACCGGGGTGCGCGGGGCGAGAAGGCCCCGCCTCGGAGTGCGCGGGGCGAGAAGGACCCGCCTCGGTCACTGCTGGCGCCGGGGGCGCTGGGGTCGCCGAGACCTTCTGTTTCTTTCTCGGCTCAGTGGGCTCGCCCGAGAGCTCGGCTGCCCTCTTCTGGAAGCGGGCGTAGAGGACTTCGCTTTTCGTCACCATCTTTGCGATATCTGCAAAGGCGAACAGGATTAGAACATTAGAACAGTAAGGAAATAAAAAGAGACACTGTAACTACCCTTACCGTGGGGACGTGCCGAGCTCAAGCCCACGTTCACCAAAGCGTCCTCACATATGAGGCCGTTCAGTAAGATGCCGTCCCCAAGGCTGCGGATGGCGTCGAGGATCCCCTGCTCACGTGGAGAAAGTCTGGGGGGTTTGTTGATGGACTTGAGCTGAGCCGGTCCCCACCGGGGGTCAAACCCCCAGGACTGTGCAGAACCAAGGAAGAAGAATTTCTCCTTCCAGCCATGAATGGACGAGGGGGCACCATGAAAGAGTGGCCGACCCGCCCGAAGGGCGATGTAAAGCCACTCCCCGTCTCCCGGATTCGACTTAAAGATAAAAAGTTGCCGGAAAACGTTGACAGAGGTCGGAATCCCCTGCAGTAAACACAGTGACAGGAAGCCCATCACTGTCCTCCAGGCATTCGGAGTGAGTTGCGCCGGAACCAACTGGCATACCGTCAGCAACTCATTCACGAAGCCGTGAAGAGGAAATCGGAGGCCGGCCCAGAGTGATTCCAGGTGCACTCCAATCCGGCCTACCGGAGGATCGGTTATCCGATCCCTCCGCCTGGCGGGCTCCAAACGGAACCCCTGAAGAGGGAAAAACCACTCTTCGGTCATTTCGACCTCCAGGATGCTCATGGTGGACTCGACCTCACTGGGAAGAGAACCCATTGCAAAAAAGAAAAAGAAATCAAAAAAGAAGGACGACCTGGGGAAGACGCCGGAGAAAAGAACTTCGGACTGTGAAAAGCTGGGGGAAGAAAAGTTGGAAGCAGAAGGCAATAGGAAGGGGACGAAGGGCCAGGGGAGAGTTTATATAAACCTCCCCAACGGCCCCGATCGGCAAAAAGAAAAACCGTACCCCGTTAAGATGACCACACGTCTCGGTCCAAAAGACAGAACGACGCATTTAATTAGGGCTAACGCTTCGAACATTGAAGCGCCCCATCGGATCGTGCGGAAAGGCGTCCGCAATCGAAGATCGTGTGGCCCCATCATGAGCCCACGACGCGAGGACGCTTCGCGAAAGGTGCCCCAATAATGAGGCTTTTCGGAAAAGAAGAGACGCCGCCTATTAAAGGCACCTCGAAGCCTCCGATAATTCAAAATGCGCAATAAATTAAAAATTTTCGGAATTCGTACGGCCCAACTGAAGCTACTTCCCGCGCTCCAGCTGGTAGCCAACTGGAACTCGGAAGTCGGGGGGTAGTGTTGGGGGAAAAATCCCAAGTCATACCACCACGGAGGCGCTCGGCCAAAAAGCGCCGACCGGAAAGGTGCTCGGCCAAAGAGTGCCGACCAGAGAGCACCAACCAGAGGGGTGCTCGGCTAGAGAGCGCCAATCCGAAAAGATGCTCGGCCCAAGAGTGCCGACCGGAGCGCCAAGAGGCGCTCGGACCAACCAACACGTCCCAAGTAGGGATGCTCGGCTAGAAAGAGCCGACCAGAAGAACGCCGACCAGAGAAGCGCTCGAACTAGGAAGCGCCGACCAGAGACCGCCAAATAGAGGCGCTCGGCTAGAAGGTGCTCGCCCAAAGGGCGTCGACCAGAAGTACTAGAAGCAACCCCGCCACAGGGCGCCCCTCTGGGCGACCGGCTCGGCTCGGCACTCTTGCCGAGCCAATGCCTTTAACTAATACTCCTCCCCGCCTAGCTTTCTCGAAAGGTCCGGCGGCTATACACGCGACTCTACTACAACCTGCCACTATCTCCGAGCCATCAAGGCATAAGATCTCCGCAGGTATTCGGCACGACCTGCCATTAATGCATGAGACTCCCTCAAGTCTCCAATGCACTCAGTCATTTAATGAACACGGCTCAAGACGATCTCCGGATCACTGAACCATCAAAGCGTATGGCTCTCCCTGACCGTCGGTTCATTCGGTAATAAATGCACTTACCATCCACGGACCCCAGGCCCATCACGGCCGGCGGTTCAACCACTCCAACAGGTCCGATCGACCGTGACAACTCCCTGGTTCCGGTCTGATTTGGTCCCGTTCTCCACTACGCCATCAATGGGCCAAATCGTGCCCAATTATGACGAAAAGAGACAAATTTCCCTGCCACCTCCCAGGTAACATAATCCCCTTCTATAAAAGGAAACCTGGGAGAAGGGAAGGGGGGGCCCCGGACAGAACCCTCCTGGACCGGGTGAAAAGAAGCAAACAGCACAGACACAATGGAGGATATCATCCTCTTCATCTTCTTCACCTTATCCAAATATTCCTGCTGTCTTCTCCATATACTCTCTTCCTTGCTCTCTCCACATATCTGCCCCCTCTGACTTAAGCATCGGAGGGCCGGCGCCGGGGAGCCCGGCCACCGGCTTTTTGCAGGACTTACACCCCTCCAGGAGGACGTCACCAGTCGGCGCGCCGCCGACCACTGTCCCTGCAGCGAAGCTCCTCCTTCCCCGGCTTCGCGGTAGCCCCCGGGTCCAATTTCCAGCAACACAAGCTAAATCAATGAACTTAGATGATAGAACATGGATTTACACTACTGTTTTAAAAGAAATTTTCTTCAGCTCCACCATCCAGCCAAATCAAATACTATGTCAGTGATCCATCAATCAATCCTCTCTGTAATTAATATATGTATATGTATAATCTTATAATGAAAACAACTATGTGCAAAGCCAAGCCCTCGTCTAGGCAACATGATTAACTGTTTGTAAAGTGGACAGCCTCCTATCCTACATGGGATTTGCAGGACTGTTTTTCAGTAATTTAATATTTTATCTTTCTTTTTCTGTGGACGGCTGGTGGTGGGGCGGGGTCATGTTTCAGAGTCGGGAAAGCGGGGGCGGAAAGAGACACTTCAGGAACTTCTTAGATGTTTTGAATGGAAGCATTTAGTCCCCAAGCACCTGGGGAAGTCAGGAGAAGATTTTCGGTACTCGCACAAAACTAAACAACCAAGTAATACTTCTGGCCAGCCTTTTCCGGATAAGATACTAGGTCATTCTATATATTGTCCATAACCCTTTTAAGCTTCAAAAAAGAGCACATATTCTGAGAAGAATCAGGGTTCTAGAGTCGGTATGGTACGATAAATATATCAATTTTGCTCTCGATACATTTCTCAAATAATTTGATTCGTGCTGATTTTTCTTTTAATTGAGGAAAAGATCTTGGCAAAATTGCCACAAATGAAATTGAGTATAATTTTTAGCCCCAAAAAATATTGGCATTACCATGTCAACATGGTGCACAAGAGAGATGTACGAAATTTCTAAACTTGACTTTTCCTTTTGCTAGAATGTTTTTATGTTTGAATCGATCCTCCCGATGCTTTGAAATAGCATGTAATAAAAGCATGCAAGTTTAAAAGTCAAGGTGGGTGTTCCTTGACGCCAAAGTAAAGGCTCGAAAATTGAAATGCCATATAATATTTTATTTTATTTATTTTTTAAAAATACAGTAGGGATGCTGCTTGGATTTAAATCCATGACCATTTCTACATGGAAGGTATACTACCCAGCTTTCCGAGCTAGTTTAAATCATCTGGCTGAATTGTGCACATTGAGTCGTACTCTAGAACCGATATCCATGCATTACTCCCATTATAAGCAAGGAGTGCTCGTCAAATAAATTTTCCAGTATTTCAAAATCACCATTTACTCGTCAAAGAAGCGATCACCTTGAGCAATGCTTATTTGATGAGATCCACAAGATTGAATGGGGAAAAAATTACATGAGATTGCAATCGGGATAGCTATAGGATTTGGATGCTGGCAGGAGTGTCAACAAAAGATAGTTCATTATGACATAAAGCCAGGTGATGTTCTTCTCACTGCAAACTTCTCTCCCAAGGTTGCAGATATTGGATTTGCAAGGCTTCGCAACAAAGAAAACAGATGTGTGGATGCCATTACCTATGTGCAAGGACCCATGCGGATGTCTATCTAGTCTCATATCAGTTATTCACTGGAGATCAAAACACTCAAATAATGCTTTCCGACAAGCTTTTTTGGATGAGATCATGGGTTGTTACAAATGGTATCAGAGCAAATCTGGCTCGTGACCTATGTAGACTAGTGGATACTGCAGTATGGGTATTTTTAAGGTGACTATGAGCTGATCTGTTTGCAATTAGATTTGAATGGATTTAAATCTTTAGCTTGATGAGGACGCTAGGGCTTAAACGAGAGGAGTATGTCATAATCCATACGAGCGTGTATTTAATCTCACATCGGTTATTCACTGTATAGATCTTAAGTATTTATATAGAATTCAAATAATATCTTTCGGCTAACTTTTTTAGGTGAGGTCATGGATTGTTACACTATGGATCGTGAGTGCGAAGCCTACGGCTTTGGGATGCTTCTGCCTAGTTGAGATGTTAGGGAGGAGGAGGAACCTTGAATTTACACAGGCTTGGAGAAGTGGTTCCTGAAGCAAGACCTTCAACGAGCAGTGAACCCGTTTGCATACATATGATGCATGCGACGCTAAATGGAGTGAAAGCACAAGAGGGTTGACGAGCAGGGAGAGTGCCTGTTAGAGAAAACTTTCACTTTTGGGGACTGAGAAACGATATTCTTAAGTACATGTATCACTTTTGTGTATAATGTTTTTTTATCTTACTTATTGAATGTTATAAAGGTGGTTTTTCAAGCGTTCTGTTATGAAAAATGAATGTTATTATGGTTCAAATACTTATACAGAGATGATGATAGCTTTCAAACATTGGAATGTATGGAGGAAACGATTTCAGAAATAAAATTTATCATGATTCATTCAGCTATATCGGTCATCCACATGAACCAACGCCAACAAATTACAAAAAAAAAAAAAAAAATCTTCTACAAACATCAAAATTTTAGGAGTCCCGTCAAATAATCATCCACCTGATTTAGCATCAAGCAATTATCAAAAAAGGTTATTTTCCTACGAACATCAGAGTTCTAGAATCCGAATCAATAACGGAGGATAGGGAATAGAAAATTTCAAGTGATATATACAACAAGAATTCACAAAAATAACAAGAACTCCCAATAATAAATTACAGAAAAAAAAACTAGAGGCGAAAGGACAATGTTGGTACAGAGTAGCCCGCTCCTCCTGAACAAAAATAAATTAAGCATTAAAATTTTTCAACATCCAATGTGGGACCATAAATCTAGCGCACCAACCAGTCTTAGGCCCTGTTTGGGGGAGCTGTTGGCAGTAGAGCTGTTGGAAGTAGAGCTGTTTGAAGTAGAGCTGTTATAAAAAATTGTTTACTGTTTGGTAACTATATTTTTAAAGTGTTGTGGCACTTTAACATATATTTGGTAAACAAACTGAGAAAGTACTTTTATATGACAAAATTACTATAAAGGACATTGCATAGTATTATACAATAGAGCATAATAAAATAGAACATATATTAATACATAATATACGATATAGTATAATATTACTGTAATATAAAATACTATTATTATAATATAGTAATATGACATTGCATAGCATAGCATAATGGTAATATAATTGTTAGAGTAAATTAATTTTCTATAATATAACATAATATTAAATTATTTAACGTAACATATTAATATATTATGATATAATGTAATATATATTATATTTATAGTATAATACAATAATAAAGATATAAAATATTATAATTATTAGTATTAATTAATTTCTCATAATATAACATAATATTAAATTATTTAAAATAACATATTAATATATTATGATATAAATATTTATTCATTGAAATGTATTTATTTATTATCTTATTTATTTTATCATTCATTCATTCATTTATATAAATATTTATTTATGCATTTATTTATTTATTCTTTTCTTTTCTTTTCTTTCCTTTTCTTTTCTTCTCTCTTTTTTTTCTTTTCTTTTCTTCTTTTTTTTTTCTTTTTCTTTTCTTTTTTTTCTTCTCTTCTTCTCCTTCCTTCCTCTCCCCCCTTCTCCATTCTTCTCCTCCCGCGCGGTCGGCAATGCCGGAAGGGGGCCAGGCCACGGCGGCCGCGGGAGGGGGCCGGGCCATGGCCGGCGGCGCTTGCGGCAGTCTCGGCGGCCGCGATTGGCCCCCTGGGAAGGGTTCTTCTCCCACGTGGCCGACAGTGCCGGATGGGGTGTGGCACTGCGGTGACGAGGGAGAGGGAGGGGGTGTGGCACTGCAGCGGCGAGGGAGAGGGAGGGGGTGCGGCATTGCAGTGGCGGGGGAGAGGAAGGGGCTGCGGTGGCGGGGGAGAGGGAGGGGGTGCGGTGCTGCAGCGGGGGGGGGGATGGGGGGTGGGGTGGGGGCGTGGGTGGGAGAGGAACAGGCGGTGAGATGAGGTTTTGGGGAGAAAATTTATTTTTAAAATGGGGGTATTTTGGTTAAAAATAGAGCTTCCCGACAAAGCTGAAAACAACATTTTCGGAAAGCTCCAAATTGGAGCTTCTCCCCAAAAGCTGTTTTCAGCTTCCCGCAAAAGCTGAAACAGCTTTCCAAAAATTTTACCAAACACCATTTTTTATCTAAAAGTAATTTTGGAGGGCTAGAAAGTGCTTTTTGGCCCTCCAAAAGCTCCCCAAACAGGGCCTTAGGCTTCAAACGGATTCGGGCTTGGACGCAACCCATATCAAACAATTCATATCAAAAAGGAACCAAAATCCTCAATTTATTCTTATTGTGCCATACATGCTTCATCCTGTAGATCATTTCTTTGTCAATCAGACTCTCCATACTTTTGAAACATGCAGAGCATATTCTACCGTTGGAATGAAAATTGGTGTTGAGATTCATTGGACTTGACAATGAATCTAATTTTATTTCTAATTTTATTCTATTTAGATATTCTTTCTAGAATAGTTATCCTTAATCCTTTGGTGGTTATCAAGTCTTATCATTTAGTGGATGCTGGTTTTTAAATTTACGTAGGAATCAAATAACCCACCCATGTGACATAAGAAAAGAGTGAGAGAGAGTAAGAGTTGTCCTGCTTAGTAAGGCATGAGAGAGCTTTTTCGAGCGGCTCAATTTTTTAATAGAATATTTTTTTCTCTTAATTATTTTTCTTCCAGCATCTCTTTTTTATTTTTTATTTGGTATTTGTTCTAGATCATGGGCTGGCACAGTCGATCTACTCTATGTAGCGTGCCATTCTACATGGTATCAGAGAGAGATTGGAGAGTGGTCAAACGGTTTGTGGCTTTAATAAGTTTTATTCGGAGCGCAGCTTTTGGAGCAACGACTTGATTATTCGTAGTTTGTGTGTTCGTAGCTCGGCGTAGTTGAAGAGCTTCCAATAATTCACTGTGCGATGGTGTAAGTGTGTGGACTCTTATTTTAGTAATTCAAGAGGTGAATCATCATGACTAATGCTACTATCTTCTCTCTTAATAGGTTCAACATGCCTAACGTCACCAACATCAATATGGTTGTTTTGCTACTATCGCTTCACTCTGTAAGTTGAACATCTGTTATTCAATTTGGAAGGCTATTGTCAAGTCTTATTTGAAAGGGCAAGTTTATGGGATATCTTAAATGACTAAAAGGCAATGCCGACAAATACTCTCAAACATGAGGTTGCGAGAAGATAATAACAGGATATACAAGTTTTATCGTGGATGAAATCTAGAAAGATGATGTGAATTATTCATGTTTCAGTTAATAGAAAAAATTATCTCCATATCTGAGATATACAAGAGCCAAAATAAGTGTGGGATATTCTTGCGGTTGTCCACTTAAGTTCTAGCAAGGTGAGACATCTTAAACAAAAGTTGCCTGAAAAGTGGATTTTTGTTCCAGGCTTTTCTAAAAATCCGAGAGGATTTCGTGGGAGTTGTGTAGAGATGGTAGTTTCGGGTCCCATGGTATCTTTCCGTGAAACTATCTTTGTGAAACCTTACCGGTCCGCCGTTGGGTCGAGCTTGCTCTCGGGCACATTATCCCCCACCTATGATGATGGTGTTTGTGCTCCTCCACCGACGAGGACTGCTTAATGGAAGAGCTCGGCTTGGTTGTTAGGCTGCGCTCGTTGAGCATCGGCGTTGATAGGGAAGCATTGCCTGGGCTCCCACCGGCGTCAGCATTTGCAAACAAAGCTGTGAGGATCCGTACAGACGTATGTTTAGTCCTATATCGATTATTTGCTGGATAGATCTTGGATACTTATACAATTCCAAATAATATCTTTTGGTTAGTCATTTTGGATGAGCTTATGAGTTGTTACAAAAGTGATGGCTCCTACTTTTTTTTAGAGTAAATATGGCCTTAATTTTGTGTTTGGCAGTGCTGTAGATGATGTTTATGGACTGGATCGGCGCTCTGTTCTCCCAAACTCTGCATTG
This sequence comes from Phoenix dactylifera, assembly GCF_009389715.1. Classification (NCBI taxonomy): domain Eukaryota; kingdom Viridiplantae; phylum Streptophyta; class Magnoliopsida; order Arecales; family Arecaceae; genus Phoenix; species Phoenix dactylifera. The sequence goes on along the minus strand of NW_024067738.1, from coordinate 539,240 downwards.
TTTGATGTGGATGAGAGGTTTCGTGGGTCTGGATTGCCGCAACATCGCTACGTGGATGCAAATTTATTGGAGTCGTGGCTGAAGGCCTACCGATTGGATACTAGAGCATCTTATTCTAATGGTCTTCGTGCCACAATGGAGAATTTAGTATACAGAGGCGAAACTACCGGTGCCGATGTTCAAGGATCGTTGCTGCCCTGTGTCCCTCAGAAGGTTCTCCAATTCACGCGAATCAAGGATGTTTTTACGTCATCTCGTGGTTCCATCAGGGCCCTCGGGAACTTCGTTACGGCTACTTTTGAGTGTTCTCATGAAGACCTATGGATTCCTGACACCTAACCCCAGGGCCGAGCCTAGGCGACCGAGGCGGTCGCCTAAGGCCCCGGGCCAATGGAAGGCCCTCGGGAGGCTGACCAAAAGAAAGCAAAGGCCCCATATAAAACGGGATCTGAAGCTGGCTACGAGTCTTTCCCCCTTGATGGAAGGGAGGTGGAGAGTTTCCTGGCCAGGGGCAATTTGGGAAGTTGGGGACAATAGTTTTGTTTTGGGTGGGGAGAGGGAGAGAGAGAGGAGGGATTTGGTTGGCTTGATAGACGCCTGAAGCCACTCTTATCTTTCATCCCTTCTCTATTTTGGTTTTGGTCTTGGTTTTCCTTCCCTCACATTACTCCTGGTCCAGCTGGGCCATCCGGAAGAAAGGTAGGGGGATTGGAGATGGACTTCTTGGAGGGTGGAGATTTTTTTAGTTTTCTCCTTTTGGTTTCTTCTCCCCTCTTGGGTGGTAGAGAGAGAAAAGGAGGGAGGGGGTTGAATGGCTGCTGTGCTGTGATGTTGCAGTTGCCGCTTGGGTACTTACTTGAAGGGGAGATGGTGGGATGGGGTGAATTTTCCATAATGACCCTACTTTCTCTTATAGAGAGGTTCCTTTATGGACAAATTCTTTTCTTTACCTTGATCATGAAGTGCCATGGCATGACCTTTTTTTTTTTTTTTTTTTTTTGCTGAAAACGGGTACTTCATACAGTACGGGTACGAATACACCCAATAAAGTCAAAATACAAAACCTCACGGAGTGCCAATGGCAGCTCCGCCTCCCCTGCCCAGAGGGCATACCCCGAATGGTGGGCCACATGGCCAGCCACCCAATCGGCTGCCCCATTGGCCTCCCTGAATACATGTGTGGCCAAAGTGGCCCCTCCCTGACTCATCATCACAATATCACGAATCAAGGGATGGACTGTGGTCTCACCCCCCAATCCCCTCTGAATCCATCGGACAACAGTGGCCGAGTCCCCCTCCAAAATAATCGAGCTGGCCCGCAGTACTACCCTCGCATGTCGAAGGCCTACCCAGGCAGCGTGCAACTCTGCTCCAGGCACCGATGTATCAAACAGCTGACAACCACCTGCGGCCACTACCCTGGAGTGTGGGCCTCGTATGACAAAGCCTGCACCGCCCCGCGCGCCGCCATCCAGAACCGACCCATCGAAATTGACCTTGAGGAAGCTCAGGGGTGGGGGCTCCCAGGTGAAAAACACCAACTGGGAAGCTGCCGAAGCAGGGGGGAACCCCAGGTGTCCCGAGCTGTCAAAGGTCTATCTGTAAGAAAGGCGGGTCTGAACTCCAAGGCCTGTGCTCGAGCAAGCTCTGCCACAAACCTCGGTGACACCCTGCGCTCACCGAGAGTGCGGGCATTCCTTGCCAGCCAGATCTGAAGTGCTGTGCAAGTAGCTCTAATGCCCACCTCGCGGGTCCGTAAACTGGCTAACCACTGCCGTGTCACCCTGAGAAACTGTAGCCGCTCGCTCCGGGCCTCCCGCGGGATCCCAGCCCACTGCCATGTCGTCCGCGCCCATGTACACTGGAAAAGCACATGGTCCGCTGACTCCTCAGCTCCGCACGTCCCGCACTCAGCTGGGACCCCCCAACCTCGCCTGCTCAGCTCTGCTCTCGTAGGAAGTCGGTTCCAGAACACCTTCCATAGAAAGAGAGCAACCCTCGGATGAAGTCCCGACCTCCAAATCCAGGTGCAGTCCGGCCCCGGCTCATGTCCTGACTGAAATGGGATGACCTTTTCACGGTAAACAGTATTGCCAAGCATTATCTCAGTTATTTAATCAGTTTCATGGTCTTTCATTTAGAGTAATTATTTTTATGTGCTTCCATTCAAGAATTATATTAAATTGAAAAAGCTTCTTGTCTATCTTTGTTAGATTCATGTATCTTTGTTGAAATAATGTACTTGATAGCTATCTATTTTTATATATTTTTTAAGTATTTTATATTTATTAAAAAATTATTATTAAAAAAAAGAGGTTCCGTTCATTGGATATGCCTTAGGCTCCATAATGTATTGAGCCGCCCCTGCCTAATTAACCCAAGGAGTATGTTATCAAATCCATTATCCGTGAGCAATACCTCAATGAAAAGGCCACCTTCAACCTCAACCCATCTGGCTGTTCTGTGATTTGAGGATCTAACGGTGATGCAGAGCTTCTTGGCCACACGATCATTGTTGATTTTTATGGTGGCTGGGGAACCTATAGTGATGGTGCTTTTTTTTTCTGGCAAGGATCCCCCCAAGGTCAGACTACGGTGGTTCTTGGGTTGCAGCACAGGCAGCTAACAATATTGCCAATGGACTTATTTGTCGTTGTATTGCGCATGTAATGGTTGATGCTCTATTAACCAATAATTATAGCAAGTAACTTAATGTTTGTTCGAATAAGTTAGATACTAAAAATTTTGACACGGTAACCATAGAGTTAATACTGTAGAAAAGTGTTGACGAACGTCGTCAATTTTAACACATGCATAAAAAATGATGAAACAACAAAGAAGTTATTGTTCGGGCTAGTGAAGAAGTTCTACTATATAATTATTGGTTTAATAAGTTATTACACATCATTATTACTACGACAATGTTATCAATGGTTACTATGGTATTTTATGACATCGACAAGTTCAATAATGTTGGTATGGACTTCGCAACGAGGAGAGTGTTGAGATTCATTGCCAAGTTCTAATCCTATCAAGATTTCTGTCTAGTTGGTCATTAGTTGTAATAATTTTAGGATTTTATTTCTAGTTTTATTCTTTTTAGATATTCTTTCTAAAATAATTATCATTGTCCTCTAGTAGTTATCAAGTCTTCTTCTATGTAAGAAAAGAGAATGAAAAAGAGTGAGAGTTATTCTTCTCGTGAGACGTGGAAGAGAGCGATTTGTGTAGGACAGAGTATTTTTGTGGCTCAATTTTTTTAATAAACTATTTTTTCTCTCTTCTTAATTATTTTTCTTCCAGCATTTTTTTTTATTTTTTGTTTAGTATTTGTTCTAGATCTTAGGCGTTAATCTACTCCACGTAACATGTCAGTCATTTTATGTTGGCATGCTTTAACATCCCTTATTGTGTAACATGAATTTGTTTAGAGTGGTTAAATGCATCGTCATAACTTATCTTTCGGAAAAGTCAATTTTTTGAATACAAAATTAACTCGGTTTGTTTGGTTTCTTTCTCATTTCACTTCGAGCCTTCCTGCCTGCTTCTTGATGACCTTGTTTTATGGTCAGACGTGGTCAAACGCGGTTGCTTGCTTGGACCGTTTTATTGTTTTGACTTTATCCCCAGAGCTTCCTGTCTTCCAGCTCTGTGTTTCCCAGCTCCTGTGATTATTTAACTGAAAGAAAGCCTTAGTATTGTCTCATTTCTCTTCATCAACCAGAGTCATTAATAGCTTCTAGCTTGGACGCTTGAAGATTTAGGAAGTATCTTTGTCCTCTGCAATACTGATCAAGCCGGTAAGTCTTGCCTCTGGCCTTCTTTTTCCTCTTGATATATGCTTGGCTTTAGAACGGAAGCAATTACAAGTAGTTCGTGATTTTTCTTTGAGATCCACTAGGCTTTTTACCGAGACACAGTCCATACATAGGTACCTCAAGCACAGCAATTTGCACAATTATTGTCTTATGCATGCATCAATCATGACATTTTACCTTCTTTTTTTTTGAACGTTTGTTCTTAAAAAGTAATTTGGCCGGATCTCAAAGCCCAGTTTTTTCTAATAATATCCCTATTTCCTTAATCACCATCTGCTCGCTCTCCCTTGAGGAAAATTCCTCTCTGTTCATCCATTAGTTGCTTCCCTTACCTCCACATTTCTTTGTGTTATAGATACAGATCCCTCTCAACCAAGATGTCTGAAACTGCATTCGATAGAGTCGCTAACAGTGCATTCGATAGAGTCGCTAACAGTGCATTCAATACAACGGCGATGGTCATGATCAGTAAGAAACTGCTCTTCATAGTTCAATATATATTTATCATCTTATAGGCCAGAAATCTCATCATATTGCTGTGACATATTCTGCAGTTATTGCAGTTGCAGCTGTGGGCGGGTTGGTCTTGAAGGTTTTCATTATCTACAAGTGTATCGAGAAGCATGGGCTGCCATCAATAAATTTGAACACGAGTGGAGCTAGAGAAGCAGCCACATCACAACCTTTCGCTACAGTGCCATATTCGAAGATCGAGATGACAACGGTGGAGGATTTTCTCGAAAATATTGCTCGAGAGAAACCCATCAGGTTTTCACCTCAGGAGATAGCAGGTTTCACCCATAATCAGTGCCGGCCCGAGCGTTAGGCGACCGAGGCGGTCGCCTAAGGCCTCAGGCCAATGGAGGGCCTCCGGGAGGCGTGACCAAAAAGGAAGCAAAGGCCCCATGTGAAAACAGGAACAGGAGCTTCCCCCTTGATGGAAGGCTACGAGTCTTCCCCCTTGACGGAAGGGAGGTGGAGAGTTTCCTGGCCTGCAGAGAGGCAATTTGGGAAGTTGGGGACAGTAGTTTTGTTTTGGGTGGAGAGAGAGAGAGGAGGAGGAGGGATTTGGTTGGCTTGATACACGCCTGAAGCCACTCTTATCTTTCATCCCTTCTCTTTTTTGGTTTTAGTCTTGGTTTTCCTTCCCTCACATTACTCCTGATCCAGCTGGGCCATCGGGAAGAAAGATAGAGGGATTGGAGATGGACTTCTTGAGTTCTTGGAGGGTGGAGATTCTTTTAATTTTCTCCTCTGGGTTTCTTCTCCCCTCTTGGGTGGTAGAGAGAGAAAAGGAGGGAGGGGGTTGAATGGCTGCTGTGCTGTGATGTTGCAGTTGCTGCTTGGGTACTCACTTGAAGGGGAGATGGTGGGACGGGACTTTTATTAATTGGATGGAGTGATTTTCCCATAATGCCCCTACTTTCTCTTATAGAGAGGCTTCTTTCTGGACAAATTCTTTTTTTTACCTTGACCATTAAGTGCCACGGGATGACCTTTTCTTATCCTGCTCTTGCTTGACATGGTAAACAGTATTGCCCAGCATTATCTCAATTATTTAAACAGTTTTATGGCCCGGCAATTACATTTCTGTGTTTCCATTCAAAAATTATATTAAACTGAAAAAACTTTTTGTCTACTTTTGTTAGATTCATGTATCTTTGTTGAAATAGTGTACTTGATAGCTATCTATTTTCATATTATTTTTTAAATATTTTATATTTATTAAAAAAATTTATTATTAAAAAAAAAGGCCTCATTCATTGGATTCGCCTTAGGCCCCCAAATGTATCGGGCCGCCCCTGCCCATAATTACGGTAAAAAGTTGGGCTCGGGCGGCTTTGGAGAAGTTTACGAGGGAGAACTCCCAAATGGCGTGCCCGTGGCTGTTAAGGTCCTTACGGGAAGCTTGGATAAGACAGTTCAAGAGCAGTTCATGGCCGAAGTGGGGACAATTGGGAGAACATATCACGTCAATCTGGTGAGGCTCTATGGCTTCTGCTTCGATGCCACCGTGAGAGCTCTCGTCTATGAGTACATGGAGAATGGTTCTCTCGACAACTACTTGTTCCGCGAGGATCGCAAGATCGAATGGGGGACACTGCATGAGATTGCAATTGGAACAGCTAAAGGAATCCGATACCTGCATGACGAATGCCCGCAGAGGATAATTCACTACGACATAAAGCCCGCAAACATCCTGCTTGATGCAGACTTCAGTTCGAAGGTAGCCGACTTTGGCCTAGCTAAGCTGTTCAGCGGGAGGAACACTAATGGAACCATGGCAGGAGGAAGAGGGACGCCAGGCTATGCTGCTCCGGAGATGTGGATGCCCTTTCCGGTCACATACAAGTGCGACGTTTATAGTTTCGGCATGCTGTTGTTTGAGATAGTAGGGAGGAGGAGGAATCACGACACCAGCCGAGGAGAAAGCCAGGAATGGTTTCCCAAATGGGTCTGGGAGAAATTTGAGAATGCGCGTCTGGAGGTTGTGGCATCAGTTTGTGGAATAAGGGAAGAGGAGAGAGAGAAGGCAGAAAGAATGAGTAAGGTGGCCTTGTGGTGCGTTCAGTATCAGCCAGAAGCAAGGCCTCCTATGAGCAAGGTGGTCAAGATGCTGGAGGGAGAGATGGAAATCGCCCCACCATTGAATCCATTCCAGCATTTGCTCGCATCTGGGACAGCTACTCCTAACTGGAGTGACAGCAGCACGGGCTCAACAGCAACTGCAGAAACAAGTGATGATAGCTCCAAACCTCTGACGAGGATGCATGAAATAGAGATGGTAATTTCGTCGTGAATTATTGTATGTCCATTTTATATAAGGCATCCAATATTTTCATGATGAAGATTTTATGTACAAAAATAATTTATGAGGAAGTTGATGTCTCTATTTCTTGAAGAATACAAGCTACTTGTCTGGTTAAAGGAACCCCAGAAATTTTGAAGAGGAATGCCAGAATTTGCATGAAAATGTAAGTACATTCGACAAGCCTAATGGTACTCAAAGTTTCAAAACAATATGTCAGATTCTTTTTTTAAAAAAAAAAGAGATAAAAGGTCTATAGCTTTCCTTTGATTGATGTGTAGCGACCAGTTAGTTTCTAAATAGCTACATTCATGTGTAATAAATCGTGTTAATTAATTTGTTGCTCTGTTGGTGCCTCTAAATTTTTTATGGGACATGTATTGCTTCTATTTTGAACACAATCAAGTTACCCGGAGGCTTCGAAACAAATTGTTTTCCTTCCCACTGCACCCCTTATCTGGAGACATTTTATTACAGTTTAGAATCATGCACAATCTCGTCTATTATAGCATATGATATTGGATATCACAGCTGCTACATATTGCATGCACAATCTTGGTATGATAGCACAGCTGCCGCATATTGAATGCATAATCTTGGTATGATATTTTAGATCAATTTTCAAAAATCATAGGATCTAATTGTCATATTCAAAAATAGTATTTATATCAAATCATAGGATTTTGCAATTGTATTATACTATATCTGATCCTTAGTATTTTTTCCATAATCATGGAATTTTATTGTTGTATTCTACTAGGGGGCTCAACTTGTATATAAAGCATATCAGTACTATGAACAAGGCAATTCAAATCATATGTCCAATACAAATTTTTAATGGTATGAGAGCGGATTTTTTCTTGATCAGTCAACCCTTCTTTCTTGTCTCCTATCATCCTCTTGGTGTTTGTTTTCCTTTACCCTTTATTCTCCATTTCATAATCATGGCCTTTTCTACTGTTATTTCCAATCCTAGTACTGATATAATGTCACCGATCTTTCTCCACCACTTAGATAACCCAGGCATGGTCCTGGTCTTTCAAGTCCTCACTTGTGGCAATTATCTTTTATGGAGGCATGCCATGAAGACTGTTTTCTTAGCTAAGAATAAAATTAGCTTTATTGATGGCTCGTTTGAGAAGCCTGACAAAAGCTCAATAACACTTGATGCATGGCAACATTGCAACACAATGGTGCTTTTGTGAATTTGGAATGCAGTCCAAAAAGATCTTGTGAGTAGCATAGTCTATTGTGAAACTGAAAAAGAGGCATGGAAAGATTTGGAGGAGCGCTTTTCTCATGGTAAGGCTACCCAAATTTATCGTAACAAATCAGATATCTCAATGCATATTGAAGATCAATCTTCTATGGCTTCTTATTTTACTACACTCAAGGCATGTTGGGATGAAATCAATAATCTATATCCACTTTCTACTTGCATCTGTAGTGCAATGAAAGAGTTGAACCGGATCTCTCAAGATGAACAGGTTTTTCAATTCCTTATGGGGCTCAATGACTTCTTTTCAACCGTTTAGAGCAAAATACTCACCATGGAGCCACTACCTACAATAAGTAAAATTTTTTCTCTGATTTTGCAAGAGAAGAAATAGAAGGCACTGCAAGTCAAACCAATGCAATCTTTTGAAGGCAACTAACCCATATATATCTTTCTTCATCGAAGAAGGCGCTACCATAGTCATTCAGCAATGGAATCTTTCCGTCTATCCGCAGATCAATCATTCATTCTAGCTGACATAACGCTCAATGGAAGCTGAAGCTATCTTGCTCACTTTTTCCTTCTTAGGGCGTAGGGGGAAGATAAGAGACGACATGACTACGTCAAGCTTTGACAAGCATAATTCTAGTCACTCCGGTAACCAACAAGGAGGACATGGCTGTGGTGGTCGAGGACGACCATGCTGTAATTACTGCAATAATCTTGGTCACACATGTGATACTTATTACAAATTACATAGCTACCCAAACTACTGTGGAGAAACCAAAACTCCTACTCCTGCTATAAATCATGTTACCAATAGTGATAATCCTCGTGGCCCATCTATTGTGCCCTAGCTCACACCAGAGCAGTATGTCTAATTGCTATGCATATTAAACATCGATAAAACCACCACTTCCATTAACATGATAGGTATTCCTTCCAACTCACAACCTATGATATGGATAATTGACATAGGTGCTTCTGACCACATGGTCTCCAACTCTAATCTTTTTTTATCACTTGAACCTTTACCAACTCGTCAATCAATTAAACTACCTATTGGAGATACAGTTCAAAACTTCAAATAACCCAAAAAGGAAGCATTAAAATGTCTCATTTCCTTGAGTTAAAAAATATTCTTTGCGGACCCACTTTTAATTAAAATTTACTATCCATTAGTAAGTTTACTAAAACACATGATCGTGTTGCTATCTTTTTTTCTGACTTCTGTGTTTTTCAGAACCTGTCAACAAGGAAGCTGATTGGTCTGGGTAAAAAAAGGATTGTCTTTAGTACTATAAGGATCCAGTTTCTCCTACTTCTACAGCTTATTGCACCTAGTTGAGTCTTTGGCATAATCATCTGGGTCATCCGTCGGCTCCAAGATTAAAAGTTTTAGCCCAAGATATTTATGTTTCTCTTTCTACTTTTCAAAATAAATTAGATTCTTGTACTGTTTGCCCTCTGGCCAAATAAACTAAAACTCCTTTTCCTACAAGTACTTTTGTTACTTCCTCTATTTTTGAACTTATTCATATTGATATTTGGAGAGGTTATTCTCTTCCATCTCATATTGGGGCACATTATTTTTCAATAATTGTGGATGACCTTTCACGTTGCACTTGGATTTTTTTTACGCAATTCAAACAAGAAATATTTTATTTGCTTAAGAAATTTATTGCTTTTGTAGACAACTAATTTTCTCGTAAAATTAAAATGGTTAGAAGTGATAATGGGATGAAATTTATGGATAATCAATTGCAAACTTATCTTGATTCTTTGGAAATTATTCATCAAACATCTTGTGTTGGCACGCCACAGCAAAATAGTATAGTTAAGCGCAAGCATAGACACCTCCTTAAAGTAGCCCGAGCATTACGTTTTCAAACCACTACCAATCCAATTTTGGAATGAGTGTGTTTTAACTGCCGCTTAGCTTATTAACTGACTTTCTTCTCCCATTTTAGGTGATAAATCTTCTCATGAAATGCTTTTTGATAAAAAAACCCTTTTACCACCATTTATGTACCTTTGGATGTCTTTGTTTTGTTCATATCCAAGCCAAAAATAAATTTAGATCTTGTGCACGTAAGTGCATTTTTTAAGAATATCCCTATTCTTATATTTTTCTTGTATATTTCTCTCTTCCCCCCTTTAACTAAGACGGTTCATCAAATGGTACTTTTCTAATCACCATCCTACACCACATACTTTCCCATTATTTATCCATGTAAAGTACACATGTCGAATTTTAGTGAGAAATAATCTGAACCCAATCATATTTAGTTAAGATTTTGTCAAATTTGACATGGGCACATTCCTGAACCATAACCGGCACCCCCAAAAACCTGGCAGCCCAACATTGGAATTCTTTTTCTTGGAGACATCAAGATGTAAACCTCCATCCAAATTACATTCCATAGAGGCACACTTCAAAAACATAAATAAATAGCTAAAAAAAGTACCTCTCTATATTTGGTATCGTATTGCAAATATTTTCTTACATTTCTAATTGCTGTGATGTTAATCTTGCATTTTGTATATTGTTCAAATAGGTCTAACGTCCACCCAATTCCGATCATGCCTTGCTGAAGATGCCCACATGGCAAACTCAATGGAGAAAGTTATATATGATGTGGACTCAGGCCCCAAAAATAAATAAATCTAGTAGCAACTCCACAAATACCTCACTACCAACTGAGTGGCAATTTCACAAATACCCTGAATCATGACCCACGAAATCACCCTTTATATATTCTCAGCATTGAAATTTCTCTCAAAAAGCCAAGAATCCCTCTCCTCTCTCTCTCCCACTCGTCAACAGGAGGGGCAAAATGCAAGGTTTATAAATATCTTGAGCAACGTGCAAAAATACCCAAATTTTGACACAAAAAATACCCCTTCCCAACATCAAAATTTCTTCCAGAATTCAAGAACCTCTCTCCTCTCTCCCACTCGCCAATAGGAAGAGGGGCAAAATGCAAGGTTTACTAATACATTGAGCAATGTGAAATCAAGAACAATTCACTTTTTTTTGTAATATGTTGAGCCATGCACGAATTGCAGGGTTGACATTACCGTAATTCAAAATGCAGGGAGCTAATTGCAATTCCATAGAAAATACAGATGATATTTTTTTGGCTATTTTAACCCAAACAAATAAACAAGGCAAGATCTGCATTGCAAGTGATCTGAATATGAAATTCTATGCTTGCTATTGCTGATTAATGATGACTAAACAGTCCAAAAGAAAACCCAGAACAAAGTTACACCAACTCCCATAGAGCATAATTAAAAAAAAAAAAAGGCTTAACAGGTGACCACATTTGCGACAATAATAATCCTATTTGTCAAACATTTACACCTCAACTGGACTGATGCAATGTAATTGGCACTGCTGCATGGTGTTAAAACTAGTTGGCCATTATGAATGGAGACCCCCTTCAATGCCGCCTCATGGTCATACAAATGGCACTGGTGATACAGATTATCATTACGTCCACACATCAATATCACAAACAACATGCCGCAAATAACTAGAGAACTGGATTCAGATATGAGCACGAAAATGCAAAGAAACAAAAAACAGAGAGATGAAGGATGTGTCTTACATTTAAGATATTACACAGCTTGCCCTTTGCTGGTAGGTTCTTTTGGTTTACCAACTTTGCCACCTTCCATCTGCAATGAAATGATTCTGTTAACTCAAATTGCATCCAAAAGCAACAAAAATAATTCAGTTTCTTCCTTTTTTTCGATTAGATGATAATTTTTATAATAATTTGAGAATGCTGGGTTTTATTAAAAAAAAACCTGCTTTTCAGTAAAGACACTCATCAACACCAAAGAAGTGAACTCATCCCCCCTCACAACAAAAAAAAAAAACCACAGAAATGCGGAGAACTGTCTTACTTTATATATTCTATAACTCCATCTCAAGATGATGAAAGACAACATATTACAAAAAAGGGTGGCCTGCCACTGTTACCATACCTATGCAATAGGCCTATGACAAAATCCTCAACATTCTTGTGCAGGCTGCAAAACCAAACTTCAAACCAACCCCAGAAGCCATACAATCCTAAGAAATACATGAATGAAATATTCTGCAACTAATGTTAAATCATAACAGAAAGTGCATCTTTGCTGTAAAAACCTGGGGAAATCTAGGATGGCAGACACAGCTGGGAGATGATTGTCGCCATTTAAAAAGTAGCTTAGCATTTGATGGCATTATGCAGTGTGGTCTGCATGGTAAAAAGTTGGCAAAAGCTGAAGAACTCATGGCACTTTGCAGCATGGACATCCTAGCAAACAACTAGATATACTGTAACAACTCAGGACCTCACCCAAAATGGCTAGCTGGGAGGTATTGTTTGGATTCCTTGATCCTGTATAAGTACCCAAAATCTACCCAGCGAATAACCGATGTGGGACTAAACACACGCCCGCACGGATCCTCACATACTCCCCCCGTTCAAGCCCTGATGTCCTCGTCAGGCTAAGGGTTCAAATCCATTCAAATCTAATCACAAACACCACGATCGGTCCGTGGTCAACCCCAATGGATCCGTGCTGCAGTGTCCCCTAGTCCACATAAGTTATGGGTCGGGTCCGCTCTGATACCATTTGTAACAACTCAGGACCTCACCCAAAATGGCTAGCCGAAAGGTATTATTTGGGTTCCTTGATCCTGTATAAGTACCCAACATCAACCCAACGAATAACTGATGTGGGACTAAACACACGCCCGCATGGGTCCTCACATACTCCCCCCGTTCAAGCCCTGACGTCCTCGTCAGGCTAAGGGTTCATATCTATTCAAATCTAATCACAAACACCACGATTGGCCTATGGTCAGCCCCAATGGATTCGTGTTGCAGTGTCCCCTAGTCCACGTAAGTTATGGGCCAGGTCCGCTCTGATACCATTTGTAACAACCCAGGACCTCACCCAAAATGGCTAGCCGGAAGGTATTGTTTGGATTCCTTGATCCTGTATAAGTACCCAAGATCTACCCAGCGAATAACCGATGTGGGACTAAACACACGCCCGCACGGATCCTCACACATACCTAGTAATTTCCCCTGGGAAAGCTAAGACAGAAGATCAGACATCTATATGCAGCAAAGACACCTTACCATTCAGGTCGGAAGATCTGAAGCCACTTATATTAATTATCAAAGATAATATGCACATGCAGACAAGCAACCAAGAATGTGCAAGCAAGAACCTCAAGCCTGATACTTTCAAATAATAACACTGGAAATGGGATTTCATATTGCTCTTGAATGGCAGTTCATGCATGGAAAGGAATCCAAGGTGCTCTTTGTTGATGAAAGATAACAAGAATAGAGACTGTTCTTATCTGGAGATGCTCATATCTTGCACACAGGGTACATCATACTGAATCATGGTGCTCAACAAAAAAAAAACATCCAACATTCAACCATGTTTTATGTTGACAACTTGACAAACTGAATAAGTAATGCAAAGATTTGTCTAGAATTCCTGCAACCAAGTACTCAAAAGATTACAAGTCAACAGATTTGAAAGCAGTGCAATTGAACTTTAGTTCAAGATGCAGGTAACAAGAATATCTCAGAAGTTCTAGTCTATCCATTTGCCCCAAAGCATCTTCTGAATAGCACAAGGAGAAAACAGCTCCTAATTTAGTGCAATTGGATTCAGTTCAAACAGCTTCTAATTTAGTGCAACTGAGCATAGATTAAGCAGTTACTACAAGACCAACAAGCTGTAAGATCCCAAGCTTATGACTTGAAAGAGTTTACATACAAGAGATAGAATCAACATGAATAATAGAATCAGCTAATGAGTATCTATTAGTTGCACATTAGCATATCACCTATGTGTAGATGTCATGTAGCAGAGAACATATGCAAGCAAATATCTATATGCCTCATGGAAAATGGAGCTACAAACGGATGATAGTAATTGCAGGATACTAAACAAATTGTGCATGACATCTTTAATTTAACTCTGAAACAGTTTAGGGTCCAAAAAGCAATTGACACTTTATTAATCATGATCTGATATTGACAGCAACATATAAGAATGCAAGACACGTCTCGTTGTGATATAGCACCTATTTCTGATTTCCAAAACTTCATGATGGGGAGGAAATACTCCAGCATACATTGCAACTAGTTAAATTGAAACGTGCATTGCACGTGCAAATCATTTGATTATATGTGTGCATCATTTGATATCAATGTCTCTTAATTGTTAATCTACAACACGACAACAGTCAATGCAATATAAGTAGAAGACATGTTTATGCACATAAAAAAAAACATTATTGTCATAAGAAGTATACATAGTTGATGAAAATATTAGTTAGTAACTTCAACATCCCTAGTTGATGAAAGTATGAGTAACTTCAATCCCTACATGCTGTAGCAGTCACCTGTTAGAGTAAGTGGCTCATATTGAGGTATCCTTATTTGAGTGGTACATTGATATTCTAACAGATCGGAGCGAAGCGACGGAATATGTTTATCTTTGGAATAATTATGTAGTATTTTATTGTAATAGGGATGCTGATAGGGGTTGGGACTCTGGGGCTAGGGTTTAACTATAAATATCTTGTAATCCTTGTTATTTGAGAGATAGTGAAAGTTACGGTCGTTTCACTCCCGTGGACGTAGGCACATTGCCGAACCACATAAAATCCCTATGTTCAATTCCTCTTCCTCTTCCTCTCTCAATTTTGTGCATGGTTCTGTTCGCCGTTTGGATCCTGTGTTTTGCGCAACAACCGGTATCAGAGCTGCAGGTGCTGTTCTTCATGTTGGTGTTTCTCTTCACGCTGGGGGATCTATTCGCCGTTTGGATCATGTGTTTTGCGCAACATCACCTCTATAATCCCTTTAGATATTACACATATTTCATTTACCAGATTCCCCTAAATTGGTTCAACTCAAATGAATGTCTATACAAGACAAGGATGAAAACCATAAATGTAGGAAGAAACCTAACATGCAATATGAGGATAAATAACAGCAGATTGAGATTTCGAAGCCAAGGTGAAAGCCAAGTAAACAAATAAACAAACAAACTACCAATCAATCAAACTAAGGCTAATGTCTTGTGACAGCAAATGTATCAAAAAGATAACATGATGAAGCTTACATCAATCCATAAAATCTGATAAGCATGACCGCAATCACATATTACATCAAAACATGGGTTATCAAAGATCCTCACATGCAACCCCAAAACACAAGGAGCCAAAAAACCTGATCATCGAAATGGAAGATCCCAATCTCATAAAACGAGCTAAAAGTGGGAAGAATATTGATTATCTAAGACCATAAGAAGCAAGAATTCACTATTCAAAGATATAAGATCTCTCCCCAAAAAGTAAGCATAATACTTACTACTCAAAGATGACAGCATCAGCAGGAAAAAAGAAAAGAAATCACCCACAGGAAGAAAAAGCCAAAAGATAATTCTGAAATAAAGGAAAGCACAATTGACGCTATGCTTTAACTTAGTTTTTAAGTAAAAATTATAAGGCAAAATGGCAGACAATTACCATCTCAGAGAAACCTAGTTCAACTCTCAGAAACTACCATAAGCTCCTCAAGATTTTGAGGGATCGTAATCATATTTAAGTTTTTGCCACGAAACTGAATTACTTTCACTCAAGGATGATTATAAGAACCAAAAGATTAATACTTTTATACATCCAATTTCTTACTTAAAGCAAATAATCCTGAGAAGAATCAAAATAGAGACACCCTCACTTTAGAAATCAAGCCAGATCTCTCAATTAAGCAACAAATGACCAATAAAAATCCAACTCTTATACTTCCAAGTCCAAATAATTCCAAGACAATACACACTCGTAAACCAGCAAAATCAGAAGGCGAAAGAGAATAGTAAAAAAACTCTCAACAATGGACAGCAAATATCACAGTCGAATTCAAATTTACTCTAGGAAAATCACCGATTCACCACCCCCACCCCCCCCCCCAAAAAAAAAAAAAAAAAGAAAAGAAAAGAAAAAGAAAACAAACACGAACTTTCTATAATTAAAAATCTAAAATTTAAAAAAGAAAAGCTAACCTTTCCGTTGTTCTCGTAGTAATCATTCAACGCCCATTGATACTTCGATCGGTTCAACCCAAACCAATCCGCCAGGTAGTCGTCCAAGCTCGAATGCACTGCCAAGTAGAACAACCACACCACACCTAACAAACCCGAAACCCCAAAGAACCGACAACCAACCACACAAACAAACGAGAAAACCTCAAAAAGATACCATCTTGGACTTTGGCGACGGCGTCCCAGAAGAACCCAAACACGGATCCCGACGGCCGAGCGGCCGGCTTCTCGAACTGCTGCGGCGGGACTTGAACCGGTGGGGGCGCCGGCGGAGTTATACTGACGGACAGAGGAGCCACATTTCTTGGACTGGGGCTAGGTCTCAGCTTAGGACTAGAGCTCAGGGGCCTCGGGGCCTCGGAGGACTTGGGGGTCGGCGGCGGGGTGATGAAGACGGTGTACCGCCCCGCCTTCCCGATCACCGGCGGCGGGGCCGCCTCTCGCGCCTGCGCGGCGGCCATGGTGCAGACGGGAGTGGGGATTGGAGTGGAGACGGCAGAACTAGGGTTAGGGTTAGGTTTTGGAATGTAGAGAGACACCTCGTGAGAAAGCTGGATTCGCCATTGGTGGAGGAAAGGGGCTTGGGCTTTTAAACGGCATCCGATGCTCTGGTTTGGCCAAGGGGACCTCCGTTCTTGGATTTTAACTCTTTTTCACCTTTTTTTTTAATGCGGTTGTGGATGATTTTGGTCTCAGAATTGGAGTGAATATCGAGAATGCCACTGTGAGTGGAATGTTAACCTTGACGTAAAGACAGTGAGGAGTGCGGAGATTAATCGAAGGGGTAGTTTTGTGAATTTGTGGAAGAGAGTAGCTTCAGATTCGGGTTTTGATGTCCCGTTCGTACCGCGTCCTGTGTTGGGCGCCACCTGCTGGTCTCCGACAGGCGACAGGGGAATTTTGAACTGGGCTTATACTGAACCGCGGAGGAGAGTAAGCGCATTTCTTTGTTTCTCGTTGGCTGGAGCCGCTGCAATTGCGTGAATTGCGATGATAAACGATAAGCCTGACGAAAGATCATGACCGTCTCTTCCATCGGCTAATTGAAATCTGAATTTGGAAGCAACTAAGCAACATCTGACATGCAGACTGCAAACAACTAGTGTTTCATTGTGGCATGGGATTCAATAGGAGTGTTTATTCTATTTTTTCATAATTAACTTTAAGCATATTTTTTTTTCAAATAATAGTAGCAGCAGCAGTAATAATAATACCAACACATGTAAGTAATCATGTTTATCATTGTTACAAGTCTAGGTGGTGAAAATGAGTTAAGGCCTAGACTTGTTCCCCGTTAAATATTGATTTAATTTTTTCTCATGATAAAGTGTGAGTGGTGCGGACCGAAATCATCTTACACATAAAGAAAAAAGCAAATATAGTTTATCATACCCAAAATTTTACATGCTACATAGAAAAAGTGACAAATTCAATCCAACCCCATAATTATTGGAAAAAAAAAATATAGAAATAGTGCTTTTATAAATTTGATTTATACGAGTTTGAAGACTGCATTGTACATTCTTGTTTGTATACATTTGAATTATATTCTTGTTTATACAGCACTCATGTGCATGCCAAAACTAATTCTAATTAGGAGTAGTATTAGAGGAGAAAATGCAAAAGATATTGCTGGAGAAAAAAAGGGGGGGCAAAGTTGAGGGGGAAAAGTATTTTATGAAAGATGCTTTTCTTGTGACTCTTTTTCATTAGCAAGCACATGGCATGTTCTCAAAAAAAAAAAAAAAAAAAAGATGCACTGATATTCTTAACGTATCACTTTTATCTTGCAACACAAATGTGGAGAAGCTCTAGTATTGGTTTTTCATATTCAGGCCCTTTAGCATGGCTGAGCCATGAGCTTCTGCTAAATTTTGGGTTAGTTATACAAATAATGCCGTTTGTGCTAATTTTCAATTTTGGAAGAATTATGTAAGCTGCTGCAAAATTTACTAGTTTTGAACTTTTAAATCTATGAAGGAGTACTTCAACATGCTTGATGGCTGCTATTGGTAGGCATTGTTAAAAAAAAAAGGAATGGAAGGGAATTGTATTTCTGTTTGTCATTACAATGTATAGGAGCTGCATTTATATAGTACTAGAAGACTGACGAAGTTTGGTAAGATTGACTATATTTGGCACAATCAATCACAAATTAATCAAAATGAAGTTTAGTAAGACCGACTAAATTTGGCACAATCAATTTTTATGGAGGCCGACTATATTTAATACAATCAATTACAAATCATGGCCCTATAATGATTGGCATCACTCGAACACCTCAAGCCATTTCTTGATTATATTCATTGGATGGCACTAAAAGGGCGACAATGTATGACACTTGCAGAGGCATGCAAGTGGATTCAAGATGTCAAAGAGATGGTTTACAACCATCTGGAGTAGGGGCATTCTTTGAGATCAGAAAAAGAACAAGGGCAATATTAGACCACAGTAGGGACAAGGTTGAAGCACTAGTCTCCCAAGAATCTCCGAGCCCATAATGGAGGATTTTTATATCATCAATCTATGTAGTCTTTGCTTTCTCCAAGATGGGCCACACTGTATTTTTTGTTTAAGGGCTAAATACTCGACAGATCTCACAAATTTTTTATGGGATCATTGTTAAATCTCATTCAGGACGAGCCAAAAGGGATACAGTGTTATTATTATTATTATCATTTGAAGGAAGGATTACGACCACATGGATATTGTTAAAGTAGAAGCAGCCCATGATGAGATCGAGAATAGAGATTAGAGGGTGAGAGAGACACCCACTGGATGAGAGCGAGCTGCCTGCACGCCCACCGATGCGCCTGACACGCGATGGCCGAAATGGATTCGTGGCTCCGCCGTTGGAGTGGGGGCTGGGGATCAATGCATCTAGGGAGCTGGACGGCCTGGACGAGTGAAGCTAGAGAGAGAGAGAGAGAGAGAGCCAGAAGGGCGACAATGTATGTACTGCACAATTGTACTATTTTGTCACGGTGCATCCATTGTTATTGTGCAAGAGAAAGCCTGTTCATACCCTTAATTTCGTATTTACCACCCCAAATAAGCCGAATTTATGTAACTATTTTCACAAAAAACCAATAAATGGCCAAACAACTTGAACCCTAGGTTGTATGGCATATATTTCTCAACCTAGCCTCGGCATCAACCAAGCCACCAACTACGGTAATCGATCGGATTGCTGATCTCGATATCGGTCAAGTTGCCGATATAAGTAAATTGGCCGACCAGCAACAACATGCTGCATATCTCCAATTCGAATGCAGTTAAAGCTTGTCGAAGATGTTGTTATTTATGAGGTGCATTGCAGAGCGGATATAGCTTGTCCTGTACAATTGAGCAGTTAATGCACAAACCATGCGATTGAGATATGCAATGTGTACAACGTACGGATCATTATATAGCAATTAAGGCCCATTTCCGCCTTACTCAAGAACAAGCATCAACTCTCTTTCTATATAAGCAAGATCCAGAGAACCTTCGGGTACACTTGGCTAAGCTCCTTTTTACCCTGCAACTTTCTCAAATATTTATTATTTTTTTCAAAAATTCCATCTAACCTAAGCATCTGGAGGATTTTCCGCTGAACAAACTCCGGCCGGTGAACTTTCTTTTTTTTTTTTCTATTTTCAGTCCGGATTGCTAGCATTATCTCTTCAAGCTCGACTAGCACAACCATTCTCCAGTTTATCTCTTCAACTCAAAGCACATCCAACATCAACAACTCGGTGCTCGTTTGATCTCACCACCTTGAGCTCAAATTTTGGCAGCAAAACCAGGGTTACTGTAAAATTGTAGGTCGGGTCCTAAGGGCAAGCTAAAAGAGCAAATTTCAAGCATCCAAACATACTGGAGCACAAATACATGGTCCGTCCAGCCCAGCAATATCAGAAGGCTAAAGACCTGCCCCGTGAGCATCCACCACGTGAGCTGGCTGCAGGATCGTCCTAGGTGTAAAGCCAAGCCTGCAAGGGATCATATACTGGGAAACTGTCCGATTTAGAAACCGAACATCGACGGCTTCGTCAGGAGGCAAAATGATCGATACATGAAGACATGCGGAAATCTTACCATCCAAACACACTCCAATCCCAGGGACGCCGATGGTACTTTAAAAAATTCAAATTTAATTTAAAAGAATCCCGGACAGAATTTATTTTTATATCACCAGCCGAATGAAAAGACCACAAAAAGGCAATGCAAACAGGCCCACAGATTAGTGCAACCAAAATTTAATCCATCAATGTGCGCAGAAAGGAAGGAACAAAAGGCAGCAGGATGCAAGACATGGTGCTGGTAGCATAACCTTTTTCATGTCTCTCTCTCTCAATTGATACCAAGACCCTTGCCTTTGGAGGAAGATTGACCCAAAAAATGGTATTCATCATATACACCACAGACCTTATCAAGAAAGGTAGTTTCATGGCCAAATCCACTCGTTCTCAAGTATACAAAATTTAGGTATAAAATACTGTCCATTTCCCAGTTCCCACAATGTCAGTTATAGCAAATCTCTATAGCTGTGCCTCCCTATCTGACCGTTCAAATAAGCAAAAAAAAAGGAAAAAACAATCAGCACCACATCAACCTAGAAATTTTAATGGACATACAAGCTAAGATTTGCAAATAAATAAATAAAAAGCATCAGTGGCTGAATATCTTAAAGGCTAACGAGCATAATATCCACAACCATATGAAGAAATATAAGAACGGTTGCTGAAGAGTATCACTGTTTTACAATAAAAAGCACCGCATGCCTCTCTTACTGTACATAATCGAGAGCAGAACCAAGAAAAGCAACGACAAGGAAAAAAAAGACTCAGCCAAAGCATTAAAATGCACCACATTGTGAGAAAGATGCAGAGATGTATTCACTGTATACAGGCAATTCCTTAATTTTCTATTGAGATACAAACCAGAAGCAGAACGAAAGCTACAATAAATAAGATGCAAATTATACTAGTATTTTCTAAGTGTTACTTATATGGTAGCAATCCAAACACGTGACCCATAAAGTGACAGCTCTATTTGTATTGAGAAAGACGAAACTTCCAGTGTCCAGACCATAAAAGGCTAAATCTAACCACTAATCAGGACTTTATCTGTTTCAAGCCAATGTGAAACTCTGTTAAGCAGACTTTATCTGACGACTCTTTACTCCATGGGTGGCAGTGTTTAGTCAGCTCAATTTCTTATTGGAATCAAAAAGCATATGCTTCTCTGGCAAACCTTTCGGATAACTGAAATTGTCGCTCACATCATATGCCAGAGCTTGCTAGAGACAGCTCGTGCAGCTCACTTAGCATCCATTCTTCTCCTGTTTGACCGCCAAGTACAATTGCTCTTGTTCCTCCAACAACGCACGTACTGTGCCCCCAAGCAAATCGTGGAGGTCGACCAGGTACATTCAGTATCCTCCAGGTTGGCTTCTCTTCAGTTGGATCCAAGAGATAAAGCTGAGAAGCTGAGTGAAGACCAGCCACTGACCCACCAAATATCAAGATCCTACCACCAGGTAGGCTCACAGCAACATGATCAAGGCGGGGTGGAGGACCAACTCCTGCAGGATTTCCGGCACCCGGCATTCCACTCCCGGTAATGCACCTCCAACAGGGTTCTTCTTCACTTAGATCCATGGTGAACACATCACTGGACCGCAGCCGAAGAGGCCCACTTTTAGCCAGACCACCAAACATCAGTATTTTCCTGCCATCATAGACAGAGAGCGAGTGGCCCAACCTAGAAGGTGGAGTCCAAGATGCTGGAATCTCTCTCCACACAGGTTTTTCCATTGTGACATCCAATAGGTAAGTATCGCTGAGTAGTACACCTGAATCAGCACAACCTCCTGAAACCACCAACTTTGTGCCATCAAGTGTGCAAGAACTGTGCCAAGACCTTGGGAGGGGAGGTGCCAGTCCAGAGATCTCACGCCATTCAGGATGTTGTGCATCCAGATCCAATATGAAGACATCATTAAGCAAGCCCTGCCTTCCACAGCCACCAAACACAACCAACCACGATCCATTTAAGCAAGATAGCGTATGGCCCCACCGGCCTGGTGGTGCAGAGCTCACATTAACGTGTCTCCACTCAGGTTTACTGGCATTCAGATCTAACACAAAAGTATCATTCATTGGTTGCATGTTAACACCTTCACCACCAAAAAGAACAACCCTATTCCCGACAGCACAAGCACTGAAATTGCAGCGGGATGGCTCCACAGCACCAGCAACTGTCAATTTCCTCCATGCAGCAGCTTCAAGGGTGGTTAGCTCTCTCGCAAGTCTTCCCCATCCCAGCCTCTTTGCTCCAGGTACAGTTTCTAGTGCACGAGTAGTTTCGCTTCCCCAAGCATTCTGACAAACCATTCTCCAGAGATCCTCATTCTTTGTTAAGTGATAAAGCCTCTTGGAAACAGAACCAACAGATGCAATATCTCTTGGAGACAGCCTTGAAAGGATTTTTTGAGACAATACCTCATCGCTGAGTTGCAACATGCTACAAAATTCACGACATATATGCCCATGCCCTGCAGAGATAGGTCGGCAGGAGTTGTCTACAGTGAAGCGGGCAAAAGGTCTCACGGATTCCTTTGTCATGGAACCAGGCAATGGTCCCAAGTCAACATTTGTGTCAGAGAAAAGCTGGATGCCCATAAAATGGGTTATTGTCTCATCATCCCCATAGATTGGGGTTATCTGCAGTCTATTCATCAATGGAGAGCCATCTTTCCTAAAATTCAATAGATCACCCTGGAATTCTATGCCTTCCTCGAGACATTTTCGTATCTCCGCAACTACTGTAGCATCCACTAAAGGATGCCTCCTTTGAGCAAATGGCCCTCTGCACTGCAAGAATCGGCTGAAACAAGACAATACAATAGATGAATTCTTGAAAAAAAACTGATTGAAGATATGCCTGTCCTACCAAATAAAGTGGTCAGGAAGGAACAATGTCTTCCCAACAAATAATAGCTAGACAAAGATGAATGATTCGTATTGACTGGGTTATGGATATGATCCACACTAACCAAATTCATCTGTGATATGAGTTATTGGCTGGTTCACAGTTACAGAGAAAGAGTATGTTTTTTGATGAAAAAATACTACTAATAAGATAGTTAAAACAAGAATCATTTTGTAATTTGGACCAAATTTCACTATGCCACAATATTCAGAACATATTGATACATAGAACCTGAGTACATCAGAACAAAAGGGAAATATGGAAAAGAACAAGAAAAATAATCAGCTAGAAAGCAATAAATGCAAAAGAATAAGAAAATGCAAAATGCTGATGGCAAATGTTCCCTAGTTTCTTAAAATATTTTAAGCATTTGCTCCCTTTTTCCCTTCTATTAATGGAATTTGCATTTGATAGTTGACTGCCATCTGACTTCTAGATGGAAAAATCTACATCCAATAGTTCACACTACTGAATGGATTATCCAGATAACCAAATTATGCATGCAGTTGAAACTAGGAATGCCTATAATACCACTGCTGTACCAGGTAGAATGGATCAATAAAAAAAAGAGAGAGAACTAAAATGGCTATGAAAAAGATATAACATCCAAGAAGAAATTAGAAAACAAAGAAATCAATATCTAAAGCATTTAAAATGAAACAAAACGTGCATCTGGTAATACTATACTCCCTTGAAGAAGGAACACTTTGATTTCCTAGAGTTAAGAAATACAGAAGAAACATATGATATTAATAAACAAAAAATCAATTTGCTAATGGTGATTTTGAAGAATCAGTAGGTCCATACTATGGCAATTTTCCCAAATCAAAAATCATTTAAAAAACATCTGCCGTCAAAGGTGAAGATAATCCCATTTCTAGCACTCATTTCTAACCCATAGTCCACAATATTGACAAGATCAACATGTGCTTATGATGTAACTTGTCACAGGGGAAACAACAAACTTTTACACTGACTAAACTCCAACATTCCCCCCTTCCCTACATAGACACGAGAAAACAAGAGAAAAGTAAATGAGAGAGAAGGTAAAAGAAAGAAAAGAGAAATCAGAAAGAGCTAATACATCTAACATGCACCTCCAAATGAAGATAGCATAAATGGTGTTGATGTATTAAAAAAAAAAAAATCCAACGTAAACCTAAGTTTGACATGTTGCTAATCCATGAATAAAATAGAAATAGTTTGCCCACCATGTCTTGAAATGTTCCTTTTACTTTAGGGACTTGAACAATCCACCTCTTTAGCATAATGTTTTAAAACCTGGTTGGGTGGACCAGGTCATCACACTAAACCTGTTTCAATGCACTGTTGATTGTAACAAAATCAAGCACTAAAAAGTCAAACAGAAATCAATCCTCACTAAAGTGTCCAGCTAAATGTACTTCTATAGCCTCATCATACCAGATATGCAGAAACTAACGGTATAACTTCGAAAGGAAAAAAAATTGCTTCTCAGAAAAACAAAAAGCTTAAAGACATATAAGCGATGTTACAAGAGATAAGAGGCAGTGGAAGCCCCATAATGCAACAGGATGAGGACAATCTTAGACTTCAAAATTCCAGGTATAACATGATTTGCCAAAAATTGCACCAAACAGTTCCAAAACTGTAAGTTGCATCTATATACCTGCTTACCATAACATCTAACATGACTACAGACGATCCAACTGATTGGAACTACTACGAATCCAAACATATCAAACCAGGAGCTCTTGAGGTGAGCTCAATCAAGTTACAGAAATAGCATCTAAACTGCAATAATCATAATATAATATGAAGAAATCTTCTCCATACTAGTCTCAACTCTTAAAAAAAATCTCTATCCAATCAACCAATCAATGAGCCTCATTTTGTACCCAAGAAAACCAACTGACGGTCTGTCAGTCTTGGCCCACTGCAACCTCATCATGGTCCAGTTCCAGTCCATATCAAGTCTTGAGACAATAATTCACGAGTCATAACTATTCTTCTTGTTTTCTTTTTTTTTGCTGAAAATAATTAGTGTTCTTTAGACAGTCCTGATTTCAATCTATAGAGTGTTCACATCTGCACCAGTCACCCACGTATTCATATAAATAAATGAGTAGTGGATCAAAGCAAGGTCCGCCGTACCGGTACCGGTCGGCGCACCGGTGGCGGCCCGGACCGGTCCGAACCGGTTCCGTACCAGTTCTTCAACAATAAACTACCGGTACCGGATTCCACGCTGATCCGATACCGGTCTCAAACCGGACTGGTACGTACCGCCTTGTACCGGCCGATACAGACCGGTATAGCAAACCATGGATCAAAAAAACGGATGCAAACTCGTTAGCTTCTTCAAGTTTGCTGGTCCTCTTGCAATCTAAATCAAAGCATCAAATTAAAATGCTTCCAACTGGTTTAACAAAGCCATCAAGTGGATGGATAATGGACGAGCTTGAGGCATTCATTATTAACTTAAAAGCCATGACATCTTGCATTCATTTGGGACAGGAAAACAAAAAATTCATTGAATCTGCAACAGTGCAACAACCCTATTGATTGCTTCTAATAAAATTGGACCACACCTACTCCAGAATCCGAATCTCATTCATTGCCCAATTACCACATTCTGGAATAAATGAAGTATCAAGCATCAATGAACTAAGCATATACCTGGAGCACTAAAGGAAATTTAACAACCAAGACAAAAGGCCCAACACATGTTATTTCACCAGGCATCACAAATGCCTCTTTCAATAATTTTTTTTTTTTTTGAAAATTTTTGCAAGGCATCACATTTGTCTGAAAGATCAAGCTAGAACAACAACAACAAAACAACAAAAGCAAAAATTGCCTCATTATTGGGTTTTTTTTTAAAAAAAAAATAAAGAATCTCCTAAATCAATCTCATTTTTTTAGCAACGTGATCTCAGACAGCATCAGAATGACTAAAGCGATCCCTATAATCAATCACAAAATTTTCACCGAATATAACACCATAAAGCACTGAATGGAGTATCTAGAAACACTACTCGAGAAGTCAATTTTTCAAAAGAGAAAAGACAAAGAAAAAAAGCAGTATAACAGATGTATATGAAACTACACAAATTCTAAGAATCTCAAGCAATTACATACCTCCAGTGCAAAATGAGCTTATGCCTTATAGCCTAAATTAAATAGAAATAACCATGTTTTTCTTTTGAAATCTAAGTTAATCAAAAACTTTTAAACAACACATTATTTGATAAGTTTGGAACAAACAAGACGATGGATCCAACTTAAACCCTTAGTAAGAGAAAGGGAAATTTACCATTATATAAGTAACATAACTATATTCTGCAATACAAAATATCCAGAAAACAGTCAAATCATAATATCAAGGCACTGTGCAGATGGATAAACAACAGGATTTGATAGGGTAAAAAAAATATTAGACGCCTTATAAGTGTTAGGATTAAAAACAACTAACAAATAATTTCAGAGTTTGAAACTGCAATATAAACAAAATATTTGTTTAAGAACAAATAAGCAAAAACAGTTTTATTTTTATAATGCATATTATAAATCTATAAAGAACTGTCTGAACTTGTCTCATCTCTATTTTTTTTTTAAAAAAAAAAAAAAGAACAACTACAGTAATAGCAAAGATACTTTAGTTTTAGCCCTTGGTTACCAGGAAGCTGGAGGCAGAATCCACCACAACCTGCAGGGTTTCAATGGTTCACTACAAAACATGGTAAAGTAAAAAGTATGTGGTGGAGGCAGATAAAAGCCACATTCCACATATCAGCAAAGCAATGGCGTTCCATATTTGTAGCTTCTCAGCCACTTGTGATGCTATGAGTGGTGACTTTCTTATCCACCCTGTTCTTGGATTTTCCACATAATCAATTTCTAAAAGAGCAAACACCAGAAGCACCTCATCTTATGGTCCATCCTCTATTAAAACACTATACTGACACTGATAAGATCAATATGATCCTGATCCTTGAACAACTGAACATTAATAGATAAAGGTGCTAGGTTGTTACATAATTATACATGATGAAATTTAGAGAGCTCAATCATCTCTCCTCAAGGTAACAGGTGCTTATCACAATTTCCATTTCAGTCCCACAAAGGATTCCATCTTAAGTGGCGCATGTTACTCCAAATTCTTGAGTTTCAGTTATTTGCCTCTCTGAAAAGATGGAAGAACTCTTTAGAATGCATGTATGAGTGACAGCCTACAAAGGTCATCAGTTCACACTATTCTGTCATTTCACTAGGGAATGTAAATTCCTTCAAGGAGAAGAAGAGCATGGAAATTCATCAATTCTCTCCTGACAGATTATTTTAGTGAAGCAAATAACTGACAATGTTAATGCTTCGCTCCTGGACACTGGAAGGAGTTTGCTACAAGTATCTTTTGTTATCACATAATTTGCCTCCAGGATCATAAAATCATATCAATTTCATGTACCCTTCTTTTCTGTTTTTCAAAGGAGGGAAGAGGGGTCAGGGGCAACCCACCATATTTTTTTCTTAGTTAAAGTAACTACCTATGCTCTTTTGCCATACAAGCCTTAAACAGAATTTCCAATTGGAAGGATTAAAACAATGGGAAAATTTGAACCAAAAGACCATACTGTTATACCAACCCTTTCAATTCCCAATTGAGAGGATTAAAAGCATCAATTGTTGAGATCATCGGCCCTCAAATCCACATAACTCGGATATGGTCTTTCTTAAGAAATTGACAATCATTCACCTACCTAGCCCTTGCTCCTAGGTCAAGAAAAAAGGGGCATGCATCTCTACAATGTAAGTTTCAGGTGAGCACTAAATCAGTCAGTCTAAACAAGGTGATAACACCACCTAAGGCGATGCGATACTCTTTGAATTCTTATGAGCTAGCTTTCTTTTTCTACTTGATAATTTGGATTCATGAATACAAGTATGAGGAAGCCAAAAGAGGGGTAAAGTAGCCAACAAGCTAAAATCTGAGAGCACGCATACTCCTGTTAAAGCAACATTTATTGCCCATGAAATGTTCATTTGCACAGACCTGAAACAAATGAGGCTAAAATTCAAATCAAAGCATCGGACAATATCATAAGTGTGTCTCATATATCTGCAACAAACCCAATTGCGATCATTTGCTCTTTCAAAAATCATGAAGCTTATGGATACAGAAGTGAGAAGCACAAGAGAACCCATATGTCTTATTTTTATAGAATAAAGAAGGCATATTTCAGAAGTCAATTAAGTATCAAAGAACTTTTGATCACATTATGAGCCACGTGAGCCATAAGAACAAGTCATGCTTGTTTAGGCTGCGTTTATCAGGACAGAGCTACTACTCTCCCGTATAGGAAGTTAGAGCCATAAGAACAAGGCATATTTCAGAAGTCAATTAAGTATCAAAGAACTTTTGATCACATTATGAGCCACGTGAGCCATAAGAACAAGTCATGCTTGTTTAGGCTGCGTTTATCAGGACAGAGCTACTACTCTCCCGTATAGGAAGTTAGATTTTTCAGAAGTGACGTAACTGAAACCTCATAATATTCATTTGGTTCGTCATTGGAAGCCTCAAAACAATCTTTTGCTAGAATTATGCTCCAGACTTGAATGTGAACACTAGATTGAAATTCTAATTATTTCAAATTTCAGAGTCCAAGATCGCTAGTATGAGACAACTGGCCAATTACAACTTTCAACATAATCTTGTCAAAACTAACTTATGATAGGGCAGGCTAGTAGACCTGGTTTTTCACTTACCTCAAAATCCTTTTCATCACTATTGGCAAAGAAAGTCAAATCTAATGGCTTACTCAGGAATTGCTAATCATGCAACATTGCCAAAGGGTATAAAAATTGCTGCTAAAATTCTTCAAGCATTTTTTCCTCAAAAGTACTATGAGTAATATTACTGCTGGAGCTAACAAAACTGAATCATTAATGAGATGTGATCAACTCTAGTTGATACCAGTCTCTACGTAGGTGTGATGGATTAGACCAATGACTGACCAAGTCCTTGGACAAGCCCAGGAACTCGGAGTGTGGAGCCAGGTGGTCCCAATTCCCTTCTGGAACCAACCCATATCAAGTGGGATGAGAACCGGAACCAATTCATCAAAGACCAGTTGGGACACAATCAAAAGACGCCCGGCGATTTTTCTCCATGTCACATTTAAAGGTCGAGAGGTGGAAAGAAGGGAGGTGGAGAGGAGGAAGAGGAAGGAAGCTTATATCTGGCATGGCACCAAGCTTAGATCCGGCAAGGCACCATGCTCTTGATCATGGGCTCAAAACCTCATGTAACAATAAACAGACAGTAGGGAAAATAATAAACAGTACTAAGAAGCACAAAGATGGGGAACAAATTAGGTTCACGTTGGCTACCATGATGCCATAGCATGCCAAGTGTGTGTACAAGCACCTGGTACTGCATCAACATGGTCCCCAACTAATACTGAAACCATAGATCAGACCATAAAACCTCAGTTCAGCTTGACATTAGTAAATATTGGAGCGGAAAAAAAGGGACAACAGTTTAAGTAACCTTTAGCATCAAAAATGAATTCCAACATCGAAATTGAAACCCGTCTTCTTAACATAAGATTGACAAATAACATTGGAAAATTTATAAAAGCATAAGCTTTCTCTTAACCAAATACTATAGCAGGATGCTTTTTTCCTTCATGATTCATTCTTTAATACACATTAAAATACACTCATTACCAATTACATGATAATTTGTGCCTTTTAAGGAAAAATAGAAATTCCGGAAGGAACAGCAAAAATAATTTTCTTAAGCCTATATGAGAGCATCTGCATCACTTTGCTTATGTTCTACACAAATCAATAAGTTGAGCAGCAAATATTGTTTGGGCAAGACATGACGCAAGCAACAAAAATAGTACTACAATACATATATACCGACTAGCTTTATATAAGGTACTTTAAGCATAAAAGGGGTCATCCTTCAAAAAGTTTACAATTCATCATGAGAGAATAGCACACCTGCATAAATTAGTAAAGTTAATTAAGATAAGAAGATCCAACCTTGATCAAGGTGATAGGTAGGTGTGGCAATTTTTGACATGACCCATCAACCCAACCCGCAAACAAACTGCTTTAAGCAGGTTTGGATTTAACACAAATGGATCAATCCGCCTAAACCTGTTCATTAAACAGGTCAAATTCAGGTTTAGACCTTTGACCCATTTAACCTATTTTGACCCATTTAGTAATAAGGTTGGGTCAAATGACCTGATCCATTTAACTTGTTTAAAACTTGTTTAACCTGTTTAAAACCTACTTAATCAATTTTTGTCCTGTTTAACTCAACCTGCTTAACCTGTTTAACCCATTTAAATTTATTTAGTCTATTAAAAATCCACTTAATCTGTTTAACCCATTTAACTTGATTCGACCTATTCACTAAATAAGTTATGTGGGTTGAGCTAGGTTACCTATTTAATAAACAGGTCAGGCTTAGATCTGAATTTTTGACATGTTTAATAAACATGTTGGATTAGGATTGACAAATTTTTGACCCGACTTGCATCCGACCTAACCTATATCTAATTGCCATCCCTAGTGATAGGCAAGCTATACTCGCATAAAAAATAAGTAAACTAGTTCCAAAAATCATTCAATGCAAAGTCAATTGTGCCAGTAGCAAAACCACCAACACTTCAACATTGTCCATGGTATCCACATCCAATTTTTCCACATATCCTCTCCAACCTCAAGCAAACTATAGGAACCACCCTTTCTTGTGAACTAATATCATTTATCTCATCCAAATTTAAAACAACCGTCATAATAGCATCTACCAATGATATCAAACGAACCAATCAAGAAACAATCTTGTTCTCTCATCTTTAATATGGAGGTACCATTGAAAATGTTTCCTCAAGCTCTTCATCCTTCATCACAAACCAAATATCATGTCAAAAACTAGCTAAAAAAGATTGACTTTTTGTTCTAGTAGTACCGGTTAATATTTATCATTTTGTAGCCTCATCCCCTTATTTTCAATGTCTAAGTCGTTCTATCTTTCGCTTTTTAACACTGGTATTCATAAATCCTACTTTAGGACTAGAATGGCTTAAGAAAATTTCTAAATCATCATAAATGTATTTCAAAGAGATTTTGGTAGCTTTTTACATTGGATCCTACAGATATAAGAATTTTGCTGTATCTAGAAAGTCTCGTAATATGTTGTCTTCAGGAACATTTGAAAATTTTTTATGTGCTTTTTTTCACTTCCTTGGGAAGATTCTAGAGATTTCCTAGTTTGATAGGAAAACCGATTTAGCATATCTTCTTATCTATAAGAGAATTAGACATCTTATTTCCCTAGCTATATACAAGGAGAAGAGAGTGCTATTAGTCTATGGTGAACAATTGATTTAATTATTTATGGACTCAAGTGCACACCCCCTCTTCTTCATGTAAAGTCGTTCCTCTCTCTCTCTCTCTCTCTCTCTCTCTCTCTCTCGCGCGCGCGCGCGCGCGCAGGGGGGGGGGCACTCTGTCACTCTCTCTTAACTCTACATTTTCTATTTGAGCTTGAGGAAACATTGCAGAAATAACTACCTTCGGGAGCATAAAGAAGGGTTCTAACTTCTAAGTTTGAGTCTTACATAGTACATTCCCAAGTACATAGACCAAGACAATTTTATTCAGGTGTGTCTTCCATCCCTTTCTCACTATAAAGAGAGGGGGTCACTTATTTCCTCTCTCTCTCTTCCATGTGTGCATGCACGTTTATCTCTAGATTTTCTATTTGAGCTTGAGGAATTGCCCTGCACTGCAGACAATAATCACCTTTGGGAGCATAAAAAGGCTCCCCTGCAATGTCTACCCATGCAAAACCTGAAATAAATTTAGATGTCATATAAATTCTCAGATTTTTGAAATTTGTTTCAGATATCACTTTTACAGATTCAATCTTCTAGGTTATACCAACATTATCTGGTATTATAGCAGCACGATTAACCATGTATACGATAAGAATGAGGCATGACATGAACAATGTGAGGATTACTTCAACAACAAGAAATGTTTTTGGTAAGTGACAACAAGAAGAGTTTACTTAGCAAAAAGATGCTGGATCTGATTGTGTGGATGTCATGCAAGAAATCCTCGCATTCCTTAGAGCACAACAAAGGCAATTGGAGAAAAGATTAATCAAATATCTCGTATATAAATATTTTCAAATATGTTGAGGATAAAAATGCCATGTAATAGTTTAACTGCTGATGATCTTTCAGTTGTAGATTCGAAACCAAAAACATTGATGATCCCCAAATGAAGCACCAGACATTGGATCTGCTCCTTGATAAGCTGTTAAAATCACATCTAGAGAATCTAAAGATTAAAGATAAGCCAAATAAACCTTCTATATTCTTAATTGTGATCCAGTGCTACCATGATCCATTATTTACCGATCCCCCAAATAAAATCCTACTAACATCCATCAAGTAATTAGAAAATTTTTGACCACCAATTGTGATGAAGAAAATCGACTACAATAAGATATGCCAACGCAATCAAGAGGAAATGTTCATGCAACTTCACCACCACTATATGGAGATTGAAGGGTAGATTGAGCATGTGAGCATCATCTAAAAGCACAATACCTACACAAAGATCTGATGCAGTAGGTTTGATTTAGATTTAGTTTTAGTTGTTCTACTTATTTTCAAATATTTTTTTGTTCTTTAATTCCAACTTAGGAATAGGTCAGATCTTTTATATTTCTTGTATTATTCAAATTCAAATTTAGGAACATTTTCTACTGGATTTTGTTTTCATGTTCTAGGTAGGTTTAGTGTCTACTGGTCCTACGTTAGGTCCAGGCTGGGTTAAAGAAGTTTCAAAAGTCATTATAACTGTTCCTTAAATAGATTTAATGTCTTTATATGCTTTTGCATAAAGTATCATGTTTTATAGGAAACATATAAATGTAATTTTTGGGGCAAAAGTACAGAAGTTACATACTTAGCCAAGTAGGGCCTAGATGACCGAGGCACTCACCTAGGTACCTAGGTGACTGCCTAGGAGCATAAACAAGCCCCAAGTGGTATAGGCAGGTAATCAAGCACAATTGATGCCTATGCATATAGAAAACCCAAGTGCCTAGGTTACAATCGACTAAATTATACAAGTTTTACTTGACTCTTTTTTCTTATAGTAGTGGGATGAGCAGCTATAGCCAATATGACAAGCCCAAAGGAGCAAATTTGTTATTTTCGTTTATTCTCTTCTTACCCTACACCTAGTTCAATTACCAAGTTTCTTTCTTCTTCTTTCTTGTCTTCTTCCTCTAACCAGCCCAGCCCATCAAGCCTGCTTTGTTTTTGTTTCTCTATTCTTTCTTCAGCCATTTCAACCTTCTTAGTGCGTCATATTTCTTCATCCTTGTCCCCACAGATTTAGTCTCTTTTTTCATCTTTCTCTTTATATTTTCTCTTCATCCTAAATAGTGGACATTATGATCCCTCTAGCTATTCCTCTTTCTCTCTCTTACCCATTCCCCTGATTCCTAATCCCTTTCTCCAGTCATCATTCCTTTTTTTCCAACTAATCCTCTGATCCTTCCAACAAAAAACTATTCCCCTGATCCCTCTAGTTATTCCTCTTTCTCCCTCTCATCTTAAAGATAGATACACATCTCGGTTCTTCCTTTTAGCTGACAAACTAAGATAACTGATAACTAACCAAAGACACGGATTTCACATTCTGCTATGATATTATGATGGATACGGCGTATTTTGATAGTTTTAATTGTTATCTCCGATAATAGGGTTATTCCCACTTTTGTTTAATTGGCTTTATGAAAGACAGCATCGATACATTCCCTTATTTTACGGCCACTTCATCATTGAAATGTTCAGTCTTTACATAAGGATAGTTCAGACATCTCCCATCATTATGGGTATAAGCATGCGTGTGTTTTTGAAAGGACAAGAATGAATGTCTCATTGAAAGATATTAGTGTCTAAACAAATTCTACTCTGTGCTGAATCCCGGAAACCAAAGTTCAGAACCCAAAGTGACAGACTCCCAACTTGCCAACCTCAGCACCCTTCCACCTCCAATTCAAACAGTAAAGATTGATGGAACCGAAGAGAGAGATTGGAGGTTCAAAAGGCACAAGAATCCGACAAGATTTTGGCAAAGAAACAACGCAGGGGCACTCACCAGTTCCTCCCGAGCACCTCCTCGGCGCGGTAGCCCGTAGCCTTCTCGAACCCTCTGTTGACGTAGATGATGGGGTAGTCGGGCTCGAGCGCGTCGGTGACCACCAGCCCGCACGACGCCGCCGACTGAAGCATGCCGTCCGCGGCAAAGGAAAAGGGCCCGCCGCCGCCGCTCAGCACGAAGCCCCCCTCCTCAACCTCCTCCTCCGCCTCCTCGCCGCCGCTCGGCCCCTCCGAGTCGCTGTCCCACTCCATCGCCGCCCCAAATCCCTAGATCCAAACCACGAACAAACGAAGTCCTTGTAGTCGAAACCGAAGCCAACCGGAGCAGAGGAGAGGAACCCGAGGGGAAGAAGAAAGAAGGGGAGACAGCGAGAGAAAGAGAACGTTCAGTAATTGTTCTTTGGTTATCGCTCGCTCGTTCGGTCTCTTTGAGGATTTTGGAAAGAAGGAGAGGCTTGGAGGTGGGAAGGGGGGTGTTAGGTCGAGTGAAGCAAGGCCGGGGAACGAGTGGATGGAGAGGTGTCCGGAAATTAGCCACAAACCGACCTAAAAAAAACTGGGAGCGAGGGGCGGTGAGGGGGAGCGAGGGGCATACTGTAGCTTATCCCCGACTTAACAAAGTCGATGCAAAGATTTTTATGCGGTAAAGTGGAAATAAGATCTGTCCCGCGCTGAAGTTTGGTTCGCGGGTTGTGGTATTTCTGTGATGGAGATATTAGGGTCCTTCGTTTGCATCATCAGTATGGCTAGAAGATGATTCTAAGCTCCCAAATTGAATCAAACCTAAATTAAGTCTATTTGAGTCTGAGTCACTTTTATTTTATTGCATTATTTATTTTTATCTTAATCAAGTAAATTTAGTCAGTTATTTTGTTATTAATCAAGTCAATTGTGTCAAATAATTAAATTGAGTGGTTGGATCGATTTCTCTTCTTATTTCTTTTTGCGTCTCTATAACATCTTCTTCCTGTGTCTCTACAATCTCTTCTTTCGCCTCCTTCCCTTCTTCTTCATCTTTCTCTCTTCTCCCTGCAGTGGTCCGCCCTCAGCTTGATATCAGAGCAAGCCGGCTTTGCTCCAGTTGCCAAAGCCATGATCTAGATTCTCTTCTCTCCCTCGGTTCCCACCAACAACCAGAACAGGTCCCCTCTCTCTCTGTCAGTTCTGTTCATCAGAAGAAAAGGGGCCATCTCTCTCTCGCTCGGTTCACACCAGGGGCAAAGGAAAAACCCTCTTTCAACAGATCCTTCCCACTAGCCGCCAAACCAGCGGTCGCCACCTCCACCTCACCCCGTTCACAACGCCTGCACGCCGTGATCCCTCCACCTCGCCATCGGCTTGCCACCGGGACTACCGCAGCCCCATGGAAGCCCACCGCCCCGAGTCCGGCTCGCCTCACGTCTACGCGTGCCCTATCCGGAGAGGATGCCGCCTGTGACCCGCCGCCGA
The DNA here is from genome assembly GCF_009389715.1 of Phoenix dactylifera. NCBI lineage: Eukaryota > Viridiplantae > Streptophyta > Magnoliopsida > Arecales > Arecaceae > Phoenix > Phoenix dactylifera. Next base: position 503,648 of record NW_024067738.1, on the reverse strand, counting down.
GTAAGAAAATATAAAATATATAAATAAATCTACCTCATTCTATAAGCTTAAACTTTTAGGATAAGTGGTGATTTCAACATAGTATCAGAACAGAGGTTCTGAGTTCGAATCCTGTCTCCACACTCTTTAACCCCATTATTAAAAATTTCACATGTTGGGCTCGCCCGTTAAAGAAAAGTCCGGCCCACATGTGAGGGGGAGTGTAAGAAAATATAAAATATATAAATAAATCTACTTTATTCTATAAGCTTAAGCTTTTAGGATAAGTGGTGATTTCAACACCAGGAGCCTCCACTTGCCGCCGGAAGCCTCCACCCGCGGCGGCGTCTCTGCCTTGCCGCCCTCGTAGTCACCGCCCGAGCCCCATCCCCTTCCTCTGCTCCGCCGCCGCCCCTTCTTCCCCTCGTCAACGGTTGAACCACGGTCGCCTCCGAGCTCCTCCTCCATCGGCCGCCGCTCAAAGTTTCTGTCGTCGCCTCCCTCCATCGAAGCCTCCGCCATCCTCTCCCTCGCCTTTTCCTTTTTTCGACTGAAGTTCACCCCTCTTTCCCCTTCTCACATTACACGGGCCCAACCAAACAATAGGCCCCATCTGCCCCTTCCTGGACCCCAAACCCACAAGCCGAGTCAACCCCTTCCCATTTCTCCCTTTTGTGGCCCAAACTCCAGGAGGCCCACTCCCTTCCATTTTTACAAGCCCATCAGATCCGCCAATCTCTTTGGAGCTACTGTAACCATATTCTATCTGCGACAATTGGAGAGCCCATCAGCTGCAACCGCACCCTGATTGTCGCCCTAGCCCACGAGCGAATGACTATGGCTGTCTGCTTTCCGACAAGTGATAGGTTTCCACTTTTCTTGAGCTTGTTTATTTAATTATGTTTTTGTTCTCTTACATAATAGCTATCTTCTTGAAACTTACTTTTACTGTCAAAATTCAGAACATAAAACCCCTACTTTCAAACCCATCCTATTCACCTTTTAAAAACTAGATATTAAATTAGCACATCCTAGCAATTGAACGTTTCTCAACATTCTTCGATCAGATTGATTTAGGATCAGAGTAACTGTACTACTTGATTGCAATCTAATTTCTTAAATTGAATAATCTTAATCCTTAATTGCGAATAACCGAAACAAAAATCAGCAACATTTAAACTTTATCTTATTTTTGTGAAAAATTAATGATTTCTGAAATCATAATAGATTGCATTAGTAGGTTGTCCGATATCAAATTTGGTCCTGCATCATATTTATTAGGGTTTCATTATTGACATTGCATTTTACATCATCACACATAGTGTTATCATTACATGTCAACCCATAGTGAAGAGGAGTACCTAGCCGACTAACCTAAACCCTCCTTAGCTACCATGGGTTCCGAAGTCCTGAAATTTCTCATGGACCAATTCGCTGCCATACAAGCTCAAAGGAAAGAAATCAAACAAGAGGTCCGTGAGTTCATGTGAAACTTTAGGACTCCTAAACTGCCAACCCTCGTTGCAGCCTAACCTGAAATCGGTTTGGCCGCACCACCTATAGTCCTTCCCTATCCCCCTAGGAACCAAACTCAATGTTCTAGGTGTCAACAATTCGGCCACATAGCATCTCAATGTTTCACTAAGACCTACCTGATTACTGAACCAGAAGCTACAAACCAAAAAGCCGAATATGTCGAAGAAGTCTATGAACCAAATATAGAAGATTATATAGAAGACTTTGAAGACGAACCTACCGGATTAGAGTTTGTCCAGAGTGATTTCCAAAGGAAAACTATTAACCTAAGTACAAACAAACCACTTCACATCACTACTTCGATAGAGGTAGTGGATGATATCGAGAGCCAGTCACTTGTGTTGGACTTATGGCTAAAACTATCAATGTGGAATCCAACCTTGAGCATTCCCCTATAGTAGCTCCCCTTCTAGAGAAGTTTCATTCTGAAATCCCTAATGATTTTCCAGATGCACTTTCTCCGATGCGTGATATCCAACACGCAATTGATTTAGTTTCTGGAGCATCTCTGCCCAATCTTCTACATCATAGGCTTACCCCGAATGAACATGCTAGGACCTGAAATTTAATGTTATCGACAGTTGAGTTTGCATATAATAGTTCGGTCAACAAGTCTATAGGCATGAGTCTATTCAAAGTGGTGCATGATTACCAATCTAGGCAGCCCATAGACATGATTTCCATATCTCATCAATATAGAGTGTCTGAATCTGTACAATCATTCACATCACACCCACATTCATTGAATCAAAAAATCAGCATTCGCATTCACTTTAATTTTTTAAAATATAAATTCCTTGCTGATTTACACGGACATTATAAAGAGCTAAGTGAAAGAGGTTACGTCATAATGAGAATGAGGCTTGAACGACTTTCTTCGAAAACGTTCAAAAAATTACAAGCTCGTAGTGCGGGGCCGTTCAAAGTCATATGAAAAATTAATTCGAATGCATATGCTGTGGAGCTTTCTGATGACTATAGGATTAGTGCGACATTTAATATTAAAAATTTAATCCCTTATAAAAAGATAGCAATTATTCATTCTAACCCCTTTGTTGACACACCTGCCCCTGTTGATCGCCCTGACCCATTACTTGCTGTTGAGCCACCGCCTCCCAAATTTCATGCACGCAGAGAAGAAATAGAACATGTATAGATGAGCAGGTTATGTCAACCAGGAATGATGGTTACCAACGTTATCTTGTTCGGTGGAAAGACTGACCTAAATCTGATGTGACGTGAATTTCTAGAGCCGAGTTGCAGCGCTTTGATTCCGATCTTCTGGAACAATACGACAACCGGCTCGATCTGTACTTGATGGGGTCGAGTTTTTTCTACTTGAGAGAAGTTGATGGGGATATCAGAGCCGTTCGTTCATGTCCGCACCAAGGGATGACATCATTATGGCTAGGAGAGGATCCTGAGCTTTTGGATTGAGTCAAACTGAGATTGGGTCCATTTGAGTCTGAGTCATTTTTATTTTATTACTTTATTTGCTTTTGTCTTAGTCAAATCAATTTGGTCAATTGTTTTGTTATTAATCAAGTCAATTGAGTCATGTAATTAGATCGAGTGATTTGAACGATTTTGGTATGTAATCAATCGGTTGACTTAGTCAACGGATTGAGGATTCAAGTTTGGTATGTCATCAATTAATTGACCTGGTGTAAGGCCTATATAAGGGCCACCCCTCTCATGTTGCCCAAAGGACAACCAAAGAGGGAGGGGGGTGAATTGGGTTCTAACTAAAAACTAGATTCTTCAAATCTTATCTAATATATTTAGTGAAAGCTTTCTTGATTTTAAGCAAATGTAATTGAGTAATCTATAAGAAAGCAGTAAAAAAGTAAAGCAAGATATATCACAACACAAACACAAAATTTTTATAGTGGTTCGGAGCCAACCTTGCTCCTACGTCCACTTCTCAAGCTTCTCTTAGGAGTTTACTATAATCTCAAAATTATAGCCTGGTTGTTTTACAAGCTCACAACCCAACTTGTTGTTTTCGTAGGATCACAATGAACCTGGTCGGTTTTTCCCTGGCTCACTAACTAAAACCTCCCTGTTTGTTTTTCCAGGCTCACAAACAACCCCGTTGATTTTTCGGGCTCACCAATTAACCTTGACCTCTTGATTCAATCCCCTGTTTGAATCAAGTAACAAGTAATAGAGAAAAAAGGTTTAAAGATTACAAACTTATTAGATAAGCAGATATGGCAATTTAAGCAAAATGTAAAGTAAGAAGCCCTCAAACGGATTTTGGTGATGGTGAACTTTGCTTCTTCTTTATTGAATCCTCTCTTGAATGCTCTTGTCGTTGAGGATCACTTCAATGAGCCTTTAATGTGAGGAGTGCTCTGAAATTGTTTGGGATGCAATAACTTCTCTTTTCGCTTTGAATGGCTCTAACTCTTCTTTGGTGGTTGATAGACTTGAATGCTCTCAATGGATTTTCTCAATTTTTGTAGTTAATACTTATAAGAACCTCCTTTTATAGCTCAACTCCTCGAAAACTAGCCGTTAGAGAGGAGAAAAGAGCCGTTCTGACAAAACTGTGCGTCCTGACAATGTATCTATTGGGATCGGAGTCGACTCGCTCGTCTTGGAGTCGGCCCGGCTAAAGCAAGAGACGCCTCGTGAAAATCGGGAGTCGTTTCAAGTTTGGGCTCTTACAAAATAGTTCTCTGTCAATCCTGTAAGAGCCGACTCGAAGAAATCAGGAGTCGGCTTGCGTTCTAGTTTGTGCAAAATTGCTCTCGGTTTTTTTCTGTAGGAGTCGACTCGTAAATAGTTGGAGTCAACTCGGCCACTTTGCTAAAGAAATTTCTTTGTGGCTTCAATTTGCGGGAGACGGCTCGAGATTTCTGGGAGTCGACTCGCGCATTGTAGCTTGAAAACTCGATCTCTGTTTTTTCTGTAAGAGTCGGCTCGTGAACAATTGGAGTCGACTCGCATACCGTGCTTTGAAAACTTGTTTTCTGTCTTTTCCGTTAAGAGTTGGCTCTCGAAGAGTTGGAGTCGACTCGAGCACTGTGCCTTAAAAATTACCTCTTTGTTTTTTCTGTAAGAGTCGACTCGTGAATAGTTAAAGTCGATTCGCGCTCTGCACTTAAAAAAAAACTACTCTATGTCTTTATTGTAAGAGTCGACTCACCTTATCTGAGAGTCGGCTCGAGGAAGTGCCAGAGTCTACTCGAGAATTCTGGGAGTCGACTCGAGTCCAAGGCAAATGCTTTAATGGTTCCAAACATGAGTGAAGTTCAACTTGAATTTCCTTAACCATTTTCTTTATAAATTTATAAGTAATTTACCTAAAACACTTACTTGAATTCATTAGTACAATATGAAATATACTCAAGTATTTTAAGCTCATCAAAATTAAATAGGGGATCAACAATCACTCAGCAGGTATGTAATCAATTGGTTGACTTAATCAACGGATTGAGGATTCAAGTTTGGTATGTCGTCAATTAATTGACCTGATGTAAGGCCTATATAAGGGCCACCCCTCTCATGTATGAGAGAGTTGAATGATTGAATAAAAACCCTAGCCTCCTTTCTTTTTCTCTTTTATGCTTCTTCTTCTTCTTCCTCCTCTTTTTTTTTTCTACGTCTCTATAACCTCTTCTTCCTCCTCCTTCCCTTCTTCTTCCTCTTTCTCTCTTCTCTCTGCTGTGGTCCGCCATCACTTTGTTATTAACAGGGAGTAAATGATCGATTACAGGCGATCGTATGGAAGGTTATATGTGGCCAGCAAATATGGGTATAGAATTAGTGGCCATGTTTATTGCTTTTTATATATATATATACAACAACGACTCACACCAAAGCACATAAGTATGCCCAAAAAGATCAGAAAGAAAAAATTAATAGAGAGAAAAAAAGAACAGACTCGAGAATCTCCTAAAGAAACTCTCCTAAATAGTGTGTGGCATATAAGGCAACCCAGTTATTTCAACACTGTTTACCTCCCGATAGATATGAGTGACTTAGAAGGAAACAAACCCTCCCACAAGCCTGCAAATATCCTGAAGCAACTGGTGCTTGTCACCATGGCTGTGTTGACCCTCAATTTAGTTGATCACCGTGGCCAAGTCACCTTTAAGGTAGATACTATCCACACCCAACACTAATCTAGTATGAGTGATGCCCTCCATACAGCTCTTAACTCTGTACCGATGATAGACTCATCGAAGATATGCCGACCTCTAGCTACCACTGGAATCATGATCTCTGATCACAAAGTCTACTCCTTCTCTGACTCTATCCTTAAAAATACTGCCATCAAGGTTTATTGCTTTGCTATCAGAGCAAAATGAAGGAAATAGAGGAGCCTAAGCCAGAAGTGCTGGGTCCTAAGAGCTTTATCATGACATTTTATTTGTTGTTTGACATTAATTTTTTAAAAAAAATCATTTTGGCATGTATCGCTTGCGATGTAAATGGGGCTGTTATTAAATCATTTTCTCTAATTATCTTTGTAGATAGATTTTTTTGAGATATTAAGGTACAAAGAATGGTAAATTTGAAAGAGTGGCAATGCGGCATAGTAATCCTTATCAAAAATATCTATTCAATTCTTGCTATTGGAATATGTTTTTGCTGATTTTTGAACCAGTGATATGGATCGCCTCCATCAATTTGCAAACAACAATAGATCTAGGAGCTTGCTGGATTGGCTTCGACTGGTCCTTTGATGCTTAAATCAGAGAGAAAATTTTGATAATAGTGTGGGAAAAAAGATGAATGAGAATTTTAGTGCATTAATTTTATGTCATCACCATCATTTTATCTTTCTTAAAGGGATTTCGAGTCTATATAAAGCCAAAGGATCCAAAATCTCATGGGGATCATGCCATAATCATCCAACATTGTGTCATAATTGCCTTAAGATTTGATGAAGCGGTCTGCGATCATGCTATAGTAGCATGAGGACTTGGTGTAACCATTTAGGACTATTATGATAATTTTTACCTCTAGACGTGATAGAAAGAGTGTGTTTATAGCTAAAATCGGATTGGAAACGAATTGGATACTAGTATATCTATATCGATGTTTGTTTTATTTGACGAATATAGATATAGATACGGATATTAGTTAGTTGCAAAAAATCATATCTATATTTATTTCAAACTAATATGGCCATAAATCGGATATTGAAAGTATAGATATAAATATAGATATAAATGGGATAATTAAACTTTATGATCATAGAATCAAAGATATACTGAGTGGATGATAAATCAAGTTGATAGCATGTGAATATGATCATTTATTTTTTAAAAAAGTTTAGGATTGATGTATAAAATTAAATAGTGTTACAAATAGAATCGAATATTCAGATATGGATCAGATAGTTGTCTATCCATATCCATATCTATTTTTTTTTGACAGATGTGGATATGGCTATTAATCGAATGCTCAAATTTCTATCTATATCCAGATAAATTTGAATACAAAAATAGATCCGAACGGACTTTGATCCTTAAGAGCATTCTCGTATAAAGTAGGGAGCTGCTGCCTGAGATGGGAGGGTTCAGGTCGTTTTGAGATGGATGCCGAGCCGAATGGTTATTTGGTTGAGCTGCGAGACTTCATCCAGAATGTCGGATGATGCGTGACCTCAGAAATTGGTTGTTTCTGATTTGCTTATCTCAGCTCTTAGATAGGTTGAGATAGACCAGATTGGATTATTTAGAGTGTCACATCAGCTCTGAGTTAGACAAATCAAGTCGTGCCATGTCACCAAGCTCATTTTCCAATATCAAAATAAGAAATTAGTTAATATGGGAGCTTGGGACACAAAAAAAACAACATTAGAAGAAAACTCTCTTACCAATAATCAGTAGTTCAACTTGTTGGTATCCGCTTATCTACCCAAAAGATCTATGGGCTCGTTTGGTTCGCGGGAAAAGAAGGGGGGAAAGTGTGGTCAACGGGAAAGTAATGAGATGCCTCTTGTTTGGTTGGAGTTTTCAAAGGAGAGAGAAGGGAAAGTTATATTCCCATGGGAATGTGATTCCCACATTTCATGGGAAAGTCTTTCCCATGAGAAACATGGGAAAGTTACTTTCCCATGAGGCGGGAATCACTCCATTTTTACTTTTTCCCAAAAAGTCCCTTCAGCATTAAAGAAGCATTAAAGAGGCATTAAAAATCTAATTTTTATTAAGGGCATAATAGGAATTATATATAACTTTCCTAGGAAAGTGGATGGCCAACCAAACATAAGCACCTTGGAAATTTGTCACTTTTCCATGGTCAACCAAACATGCCAAAAATACTTTCCTAGGCATCCTCTTCCTAGGAATTTGTTTCCCAGGAATCATATTCCTAGGAAGGAAAATGCTTCCCGCGAACCAAACGAGCCCTATGTTCAAACTTGGGATGATATTTTCAAAGATAAGAATTTACAATAATTTCTTCCCCAACTTCAACCGGGATTTTTATTGGCACTAATCATGGATGCATGAAAAGATGGATGGATATTTTGTTAGCAAACATATTGTCATTCAAAACAAGCACCAAGTATCAACTAAAGCTGGCCATGGAGAAGGCCGACACAACTAACACCAAGCAAACAAACAGGTCATGTGGAAATACAGCAATTGGAAACGTGGATCATTGTGATAAATTTTTATTATTCTTGGATCCTTGCTAAAGTTGGATACCTTCGCTCAAATCACATTGCAGAACTTGAAGCTTGGAACCTTTAGTGGATGGTTTGCTTGCGTTCCACAGTAAACTATAATTAACATCGATAATAATAATTTCAATTTATCTTTAATAATCTACACGGAATGCTGTAGGGGGCGTTTGGTAACTCCAATAGGATCACCACGATGATCTAAGATCCTCGGTGATTCGAATGCTGGGGTGATTTGATCCCCAGTGATCTAAAATTAATGTATTTAGTAGGCCATAGTCCAGTAATAAAAAATCTTTGAGTATCCATAAGTAACTTGTTTGGTATGGTACGAGGATCCAAGATCACCGACCACATAATACCACAAATACTCCTAATGTATCTTAGATGGAATTTTTTTATGCGTTTTTAATTCTCATGAATTAAAAATTTAAGTCAATATTCTAATTCCTATAATAACTCCATAATTTTATCACATATTCTACTTTTAGTAGCTCTTATCATATATTTATTAATCATATAAAATATATAATAATAAAATATTAATATATTTATCAATATATTAATTATTAATACATTCTATAAAAATATATTTATTACTTCTATAAATTATTAATCTTATAAAAATATGTTATTTTTCATTATAGAATTAATATTTTTATTTATACTTATAATAGATTTTTTAATACTAATAATTATTTTGATTAGAAAAATAAGGTAAATAAGAGTAATATATTAAATATTTTCATTATATAAATATAATATATATATATATATATATATATATATATATATATATATATATATATATATATATATATATATATATAATATTGACATTGATGGTATATTGATTTTTCAATTTTTCTATTAATTTGAGAGATATTTTTGTCTTTAACTTTCAACTCAGGATCATTGTCCTTCGATGATTTTGAATTTCCGACCTCAAAGATGGGTATTCTATCTCCGAGTTGGACAGTGATTTAAAAAATAGAGATGATTTAGGGTCACCGTCATATAAAATTACTATACTACAATTAAATGCGGAATGCGGTGATCTCGACATCTTTATCTACGTCATTTGTGATTCTGAGACAATCACCCATGCCAAATGTCTCCGTAGTGTTTAGCCGACCGAAACCGCACGCTCGCCTGGATGAGCCGTGCCGAGCAAGGACGGGCGACTCGGCTGGTCGAACAGTGGGACCATCCATAAAGTCGGTTTTGCGGATATTTTTATCGTTTAAACCCTCCGCCGAAGCCCGAAGGCCGCGAGAGGTGGCGTAGAAGCTGACAGCGCCATGGCCGGACCACGAAATGTAGAACCCAAGTGCTACTCCCTCTCCCACGACCAGCTCATTCGGTAACTCCTCTTTCCTCCCTTCCTCTCTCCATCTCTCTCCTCTTCTCTTTTTTTTCCCAGGCTCTCTCACTCCATCGCTCCATGGACCAGGCTCTCCCAACCAATCCGAGAAACCCTATCGAGAACTCCATACACCCCGCCCGAGGGTGCCACCGTCTCCATCAAATCCCTCCTCGAATCCCTTCTCCCCCAAGAAATCCCGCCCTCGGATCGCATCGCTGGAGACGAGGACTCGAAGGAGAGATTTCGCAAGGAAATCAGGGATTTCTGTCTCTGCTGTGCCGCCCTGGCGTCCGCCGAGGGGGAGGATTCCCCCAATGTGTATTGGATCACGAAAGACCTGATCTTGGCGGCGAAATCGGCGTTTCACGAGCTGTCGAAAGCTGTTTCCTTGGGATCGGAGCGTGAGTTGTTCGTGGAGTTGATGCCGGAGGTGTTGCCGGAAGTGAAGGGGGTCATTAGGGAGAGCTCCATCGATACGGAGGAGGAGGAGATCGTGCCGGCCTCGGCGCAGGTGCCGGTGGCTCATGCCATTGTTGCGGCGCTTCAGTTTAGGTGGCTCGTGTCCCAGGTTTGTTGGGTTGATGGAGGTTTTTATGTGGATCATTTGTTGATTCTAGGGTATTAAAGTATTGCTTCTTTTGATGGGAATTTTATTGTCGAAAAATTATAGGTTAGTTACCCTAATCTGGGGAAGTTATGCTCGTTGGTCATTCCATGTGCTTTGACGGCTCTGGATCACTGGTCGCCCGAAGTGAAGGTACTGAATTTACCATCTCTATTTTGTTTTTCTACTCTTTATGATGATTTATTTACATCTTTTCAAGAATGTAGGTTCCGCCCAAAAAAGGGAAAAATGAAAAGAGAAAAAATGCATTGAACTGTGTATCAGCGTGCCTTGCCTGTTTTGCCTTGCTGATTGGTACCTATGTTGGACATGACTAGGTTGTCAACAAGAGTAATCTATGTAAGAAATGTGTATGTAGTGGTATTTTGGGGCTAGTTGTGGTGTATTATTGTTTCTTGGAATCATGTCACTTTCTGGAATCAAGGAAGAATTTCACTAGTTGCTTCTTAATGTGCCATACACAATCTTTAGAAACAAGATATTGGGGCAATATGGTAATCAGAGGAATGAATGGATGTTTTTTTAGCGGACATTTGTTTGAGGACTTCTTTCTTGAGCAGTGTCTTGATTTAGTCATGAAATTCCTAAGCTATATATTTTGCTGCATTTTGATATTAGATTTTTAATACTTCTGTTTTTGGCATATGGGTGATTTGCTTTCTTTTCTTTGCTTATTTGCTGCGGTGCATCCCCTTCTATCTGAGTGTAAGTGTAGTCACATCCATGTTAGCGATGTTATCCTTCCATGGGAATGGCCGCTGGGTACCTAGTGCAAACACCCTTTTAGCGTATTCTTGTACTGAAACATGGTGGACTTGTAAATATAGTTGGTGCTAATAACATAATTTCTTGACATCATATGGTCAAATATGTCAGGTCTGTAAGGCAATATACTTGTGCAATGTTACTGGTATAAAAATACCATTTGCTGCCACATTTTTAGTCCTTTTATTGAGCAACCATTTGCTTTGTGGGCATAATTCATAATAAAATTAAGGGGAATGACCCTGATTTTCTTTTTATTCAGGAGCAGGGAATGCTTAGCTTTATACATATAGGAAACAATATGAATGCAGCTGAGTTAAGTTGGTATGAAGAGGCGATTCTTGATGCATGTTGCCGAAATATTCCTGCAAGTGATGAGTTATGGCATCGAGTAGTTGAGGTGTCTGTGCTTTTGTTGACCTGTACTCAGCGGATGAATCCTCGTAGCTTTTGGTATGATCTATCTTGGGTCCAGTGTTTGATGCACTTTTTTCCTCTTCATGTTTTCTTTATATTTTTTTCTTTTATCAGAACAGTGATTGAAGTACAAGCACTTGCATAAATAGGATATTAGGGGGCATGAATTTGGCAATGATGCATGAATTTAATACATTGATATAGTAATGATGTATGCTTCGGCAAAATAAACTTGTCATAAAGTGTTCCATTATATGTTATGAGAAAATTACAAACCAAAAGTTGCACAACCTCCCACCTTATTTCTTGTGCATGTTGCTATTTGTGCATATCTTTGGTGCAAACAAGAATTATAATGATAACAAAGCAAAGAACCAAAAGATAGTTAGAATCAATCAATTTTTTGTTACAAAACCACTAATCTATGAATTAATTATACAACTATGAGGATATGGAATGTCTAATTTTTTGGTCAGAATTTTGACCATGGTCAGCGGATCCATCCTTAACTGCCTGGTTCGGGACGTCCCGAGCTATACCAGTGGCGGATCGAGATGGTTCCGGCAAATAAACCGAGACACCGTCGCCCGAAGGGGAGAAGGAGAAGGAAAAAGAGGAAGAGAGAGAGAGAGAGCGGGGGAGGGAGAGGAAGGAACAGAGGCCTATCGGGGCCGGCCGACGGAGGCCAGGGAGACTCCACGCAGAGGAGGCGGAGGCTGGAGAGATGCGGAGGCAGAATTTTGCTCCGGTCCCGATTTCGTTTGCAGTTTTTTTTATTTAAAAAAATTAAGAAAAGTCGGCAATGGGTTTGCCGACTTCAACTTAAAATTCACAAAAATAAAGGGCCCCCTCCAGGCCCCTATTTGAATGAAACAGGAGACCGGAGGTGGAGCCCCACTTTCGTGTCTCTCCGGCCTTTGCCTCCTCTGTATGGAGGCTCCTCGACTTCCATCGACCGGCCCCGATCGGCCTCTCTCTTTCTTTCTCTCCCTCTCCCTCCCTCTCCCGTTCTCCCTCTTTTTTTCTCTCTCTTATTCTCCCTCTCCCTCGCCTCTACTGTGTTGGTACTGAGCCGGTATAGCACGACGCGGGGCTGTACCGACCCGTGCCGCCGAGCAATCGGTACGGGGTCTGGTACTGGCACAGTCGATGTTGATTTCGACAGTAATGTTTATGTTAGATTCTCCGGTCGAAATATGGGAAAACCCCATGAAATTTTCGATGGAAGTTTAAATCTCAGTTATGTTACTAATGTAAATGTAGATTTTGTTTTGTTAACTTTTATAATGGTTAATCTACTTTTAAATCAGCTAACTCTTGAATTTCTTTTTCCCTTTTTTTTTTTGTAAATTCAATCTTGAAACCATATGAATATGCTGGATTGGACCCCTCATTTATGCTTAACTAACAATAACCTGTCCCATCTATAAGCATCTGGCTTTAAGTATGAATAAATCCATCAATCTCAACCCTTTTACTTGATGTTAAGTTCCCAACAAGATTTTTTAGACAAACAATCTCCTGCTGCTACACCTAGAAGGTAAGTCAACAGAAGGTGAGACCTACCTTCCTGGTTATTCTGTTTAGGCTAATGAAATGTGGCAGCAGCCTTCGGAAATGTCCTTAAGCCTGGATTTGCAGGGAAGGCTGAGACCAAGCAAATAGAAGTGTATAACTCTTGCTAGTAATTTTCGAGGATTCAAGAATCTAGGGAAACATTTGGTGTGATGAATGTTGTCAATTTTCCATCTTTCACTTTGCCTGTAATGGCTTATGGTTAGTTGAAGGACTCAAAGCATTGCATTCTATTTCTTGCATATGCATGATTTAGCCTAGTTGAGGGGACCTTCATACATTTTTCCGCATATTGTCTAGTGGCATCGTGCCAGTACAAAATTGCTGCAGGTAATCACTGTTTCCCCATTAATTCTGTACTCAATAAGATTGAGAGTGTACAGTTATAAGGAAGTATTCCAAATGGAAATCAAAAGAGGAGCTTTTTTTCTTTTGTGGCCAAAGTCATGATAATGGAAGCAATCCAAAGAACTAGATATAACCCATTATGCATGTTGAAGACTTGTTTTTTCGCTTACATAGTCATAATGAGTTATATCATGTTCTTTGGATTTTATCATGTGAATGAAGTATCCATTATCCTGTGTTCCAATGCTTTTTGTTTGATCACTGTATGTTAATGTGAATTGAAGGATCCATTATCTTGTGTTTCACCACTTTCACTTCATACCCATATGTTACTGAAATATCCATTATCTTGTTTTCCAGCACTTGCGTTGCACTTGGTTTCAAATGTTTATATATGCAATTTATGGACTTTGAGTCATTTTGTCTTCGAGTATTCTGATTGGTGTTGTTTATGGAACTGTGGACGATTCTTTTCTTGTCATTGCCGTAATTGAAGTGCATTCTTTATTATGTATACCACTCATTGGCTTTTTTATTAGGTTTGAGCGGATGCTAAGTGAGATGCTGGCTCACTTGGAGCGCCAACCATTCAATAAAGAACGTCGTATTGCATGGCTCACACTTATTGAACCGGTTTTTGATGCCATGGGCCTTTTTATATTGGCACACTTCCGGCGTATTTTTGCTCTCTTCTTTCAATGGATGCATGCTGATGATGACAAAACTGTTATTCTGGTAAGAAAAAGTAAATCTTTTCTTAGTGTTATTTCTTTATTATTGTTAGTCCTATAATTTGAGGTAAGGGCTTGATAGTTATAGTTATGGCTTTGCTACCCTGGTGATATCAGTATGTATATCTTACTTAATCAGACTTGACTAATTAATTGATATACAAATAGCTGTATGTGCTGGTCTGCTGGACTATATTAATCAACACTGTTATGAGCACTCAATTCATTTCTGTTATCTCAAGAATGATCCATCTAGAGAGATTTGTCATAGAGAGATTTATATTACTCAAGTATCATGATAATTCACACGCAAGCAAGAAAACTACCACAGAAATAAGATGGTATGCTAATTTACGAGACTGCGTAATGCGGTGTATCTATGTATGTGTGTGAGTGTGCATGTGATAATTTTTCTGATTAGATCCTTTAGCTCCGAAATGCATTCCTAGTAAGTAGCACAACCAACTAAGTTTTCATATATTTCGTTGGTTTGTCTGTCTTGTAGATTAACCCCTTTTCTTCTCCCTTTTTTCTTCCTTTCTGAATTCATACTGCTGCGAACATATACACATATTTTCACATGTAATAGGTTGCTAGACAGAACTTAATATAAACTTAACTGAACAAAGTGAGTCCCAGTTGATTTTTCTGACTTGGATTCTTCATTTCTGAAATGTGTTCCTAATAAGTAGCACCATTGCAAGGGCTTTACATGCTTCATTGGTATGTCTATTATTTTTTTTTTCTCTTTTTCTGCCTTTATGAATTCATACTTATATCATAGTGCTGGGAACGTATACATATATTTTCACATGCAATAGGTTGCTAGACAGAACTTTATTTAAAGCTCGCTAAAAAAAGTGAGTCAAACCTTGATTCAGAATTTCTCTTTGCATATTGTACCAGTTTGCTTTATTTCTAAGTCATACTTTTCCGATGCTCTGCATGCGTACGAAGGGTGAGGTAATTGTTGTATGACTCTTCCTTTTTAGTGGAAAACATTACTAGATATTCCATTCACTGTGCAAGAAGAATTACCACATCCTTGTTAATAGTTGGTACCATATATTTCCTTCATGACACTTTGCTCTCACACATCTGTTTTCTTTATTAGAAACCAGCCAGACTTCAGCAAAACAATTTTTGGTCCATGTTTTGAAACCCATGCTTAATTTTTCAAGTAATGCTACTTGGAAATTTCTAATGCTCAGATCATTTTAGAATATGAATCATTTAATTGTAGTAACACTGGTGCATGGTCCCTGCTGCACTATGGCTCTGCTGATGTCATGACGTGCTTCAAAATACTAATCATCGGCTTCTTCAAATATATGTATGAATGTAGTATGTTTGTATGCATTTATGTAGGACTGGACGATGTCCAATCTTTCTCTCAAAGTGTATGTATATGTCTATTTGTTTGTATTTACATGTATATGGTGGTTTTTGTGAGTGGTGGACGCATAAATACATAATTAAGATATGCTCAATTTATTTACAGATAAAAACATATTAGAAACTTGATGTTTGTGGATTATAAAGAACAACAAAGTACTAATCTGCTGTTTGGCATATATTATATCAATAAATTGGTCTGTCTAATAAAAATGACACGGTGTATACTTTGTTTCGCCAAAATGTATGCATGCATTTATGTTCATAGCTCACATGGATGCTCTCAGATAAGCATATAGAGGTGCCATGCGTTAAAACAATTTTCTTTTATCTATACCAGTAAAGTGGCATTATATACTTTGTTACGCCATAATGTATGCATGCATTTATGTTCATAAACTCACATGGATGCTCTCAAATAAGCATATAGAGGTACCATGCACTAAAACAACTTTCTTTTATCTATACTAGTAAAGTGGCATAGGCTTTGCATGCGAGCATTTTGGGGCAAACAGAAAACCATTAAGCATTAGGCAGCTGGACCTGGAGTATGATCATACCATAACTGACATGCCTTGTCCAATTGTTTGGGGTTATAAGTTGTTGTTATCATTTGGCTTTTATTATGTACTGTGTTCTTGTTATCATTTGCCTTTTATTACGTACTGTGTTCTTGTTATCATTTGCCTTTTATTATGTACTGTTAGTTCCCAAGCAATGGTGCAGTGCTAGACAGGTACTTGCTCCTCTATTTTCCAATTTTTGCGGCACAAGGATATAAATTGATCAGTACTTGTTGGTGTTTGTAAACAATATGGAGTTTAGTGGTGGATTTGGATGGTTGAATATTTTGAACCAATCCCATCAGTTTGCAGGTTCTTGAACGGCTACATACAATTATTAAATTAACATGGATCAGGAAATCACCATATATTGAAAGGTATGCTTAACTGTTCATGTTGATATGATTTTGTCTTGTACAACTCTATTCAGATGAAAATTGAGATTGCTTAAAAATTCAGCCGGTGTCCATCTAATTGTATATAATCATTCCTTTTGTTCTCCCAAAGTTTATTCTGCTTATTAGGTTTATCACAAGTTTAGAAGCACATATAAATGTATCTAATATTATCTATCATGGAAGAAGCGAATGGTATATAATTACGTTTGGATGAATTTACGTGGTGTTAATTGTCTCTATCTGTATCAGTTCTTTTTTGGCAGCCCATCCTTCCCATCAGGAAACAAGATGGAAATCTTGATTGAATCTTGGGTGAAAATATTTTGTATTTTAATCTCGTTTATAATTTAGATAGTCTGCTAATTATTTAGTTGTGGATTCTGTTGAATAGAAGCTCCTGCTGACTTGTTATTCTTCTGCTCAGATTGGTAGATGAGCTTGTTCTTTTGTACAAAGAATCTGCAGTAAGAAAGAGCCGTGAAGTTATCCGCAATCACATTTTACAATTACTGTTGTTGATTCAGAAGTAAGAAAAAAATGCCCTATTTATTAATTGTTTCATTTTTCTTCTTTCATAATCCCGCCCCCCCACCCCCCCCCCCCCCCCCTCTCATCTAATTCATCTTTGTTCGTCATGTAGATGCCAAGAGTTGCAGTTTGAAAGAGCTTGGAGCAAGCACAAGAATGATCCTGACATAGAGGCATTGACATCTTCCTTTATTAATCAATCTAGTGAGATAGTGCAGTCATGAGGAATAATTAGCTGAAGTTGCATAACTAATGCTAACGTTATAATTAAAGTTTATATCCATTAGGAAGGGCCTTGGTACTGTTGAAGCTTGTATGCATGACTCTGATGACCTTTGGGTAGAAGCTGTGCTGGTGTTTTAACCACCAGTGTAATAAATCATCCTAAGGCTTAGGCTGTCTTAAATTGTGAACTTCATATCAATATCGTCTATAATTAATCCATCTTCATGGGGGGAGCCTTCGCTAGGAGCTGTACCCTATAATCGTCCACTTCTCAACGTGTTATTAAAGCTGGGCATATTTGGTCGCTCCGCTGTCGGTTGGAAGGAATATCCGATTCTTGGTGGCATTTCGGGAATCGTGGCATGTATGCTTGCTGTCATCTCGTTGGCTCATGGCAGCCGCATGAGAGCCAGCGGAAGAAATTCTTGATACAAGAGCCAACGGGGGCGATGCAATTTTCGTTTTACCAATCATTCCAGATGAAGGGTCGACATGCTCCGATCCACGCCGCTCCCGCCCCCCTCCCCCAAGGCTACGTCAAATTGGTGGACAAGTGGGACCCACGTGGTGGTGTATAAATGTTCTGTGGGTCCCTTCGTCCCAATGAGGGTTCGCACGATTTGGGTGCACGTTTGAAGCTTTGGATTTTCTTTCCATCGCGTGAACAGCGCTGATAAACCGCATCTCCTTGCGAACAAAGCGCGGTTGCGTTCGATCTACGGGGCCGGGCCTGCGGCATATCTCTGAACTCTGATCGATCCATCTTCTCTTCCTTCCTCTCTCTCTCTCTCCCCCTTCCCCCCACCGCCAAGATAATTATAGTTCCTAAACTACTTTCCCACCCAAGTCAAAACCCAGACCAGTCGCAAGCCGCTTCTCTTCCCTCGGCCATGGCCTCCCTCTTTAGGGCCCGCTGCCGGGGGGAGGGCGGAGCGGGAGGGAAGATACTTCGCGGGCGGCGGGCGCTGCCGCCCGCCTCCCCTTATGCTCGCCCGAAGAACCAACTGCCGTCTCCTGCTCCAGCTTCCCTTGCCTCATCTCGAAGCCCTAGTTGGTTCCAGGGCCTCATCTCGGGCGCCGGGAAGCTGATCTCTACTGTGTTTCGCTCTGAAGATAGCTCGTGTTCTTCGTCTTCTGGTTATTCTTCGGATGGAGAGATAAGTTTGAGCTCTGGTGAGTTATTTCTTTTCTTTACCAAGTTTGATTGCTTAGTTCTCAATTTGTCTCGAGATATATTTTCTGTTTTTAGCTGTTTCTGCTTTCCTTGAAATTTTCTTCATCAAGACCTGAGAGAATGAGAAGGTTGCAGGAATCAGCGGTCTGTTGCGGAGATGACGATTTTCTTGAATATTCTGTTAACTAGTTTCGTTATAGTGGAAACTTTGCTGCAGAAAGGCATGGTTTGATATTTTGAATAATTTGGAGGATTTTGGTAATAGATTTTTCGTTTAGGTCTGTTGAAGGTTATATTATACAGGAGGTATTCTGTTTGGTTTCAGATTATCCTGCTCAAGTACACTCGCCCTGTTGAGCACTTGATCTGGCGAACAGCCTCTTAAAACAATTAGGGTTTTGGAAATGGATAATTGTGAAAAGGTGAAAATATTTTAGGTTACTTAGTTGCTTGTTATTTAGTTATATATTCTGAAATATGAATGAAATAAATATGTGCATGTAGCTTGAGTGCAGGTGGCTTCAAAGTCCGGAACCAAATGAGAGAAGTAGGATTAGTAGGTGTTTCAGTTAGGTGGACAGGTTTTTATCTGCTTCATGTCTTTTTTTCCCCAAAGGTCTTATAAAACTGAATCAGGTGGGTGAGCAGGCATGGGGTTATTTCTAAACCATACTTGGTTCATCTGCATGCTTCTAATTCATATTCTCTGCAAAAAAAATATTACTTAGATTCACGTGCCTCTCCCTTCCCTTTTTTCCTACTTAGAACTAATTGAATTCAACTGTAAAACCCCAAATTACCCTTGATACATGAGGTCTACTTTTTGATTGCTAACCTCAGCAATAACATGTGTGAAAGAGAGAGTGCCTTTCAGAATTCAAAACCCCATCAAGTGCAGCCACATGCTTCTATTTCATACATTTTACTAAACTACAGCTCAAGTTTGCATTCCTCACTTTATGCAATCCTTAAGAATTCAAATTCTACTGGAAAAAAGATGATAACTTTAGCCATAATGACTAAAATAAGACCAACTTTTTGTCCTACTCATTCCTAGATAGCTAAGATCAATATAAAAAAATCGAAAACAACTAAATGAATAAAATAATAACCGAGAGTTCCTTCTAGTCCTATAACAAGTTGCTTTTATGCTATAATCTTTAGATTTGCTTCATTTATTCGGAATTTTGATCAAAACTTCCATCATATAGAGACTAGAGAGAACCCTCGTATTATATAAATAAACAGAAAAATAATACCGAGCATAAAACTAAGACATGTATTATATGATTGCCTGATGACCTTAATTGCAGCTAGCTTTTGTGTTCTTTGGTCAAAATCTACCATAAAGGGCCTCATCAGTGTCGGTGAAACCGGTACTGGGCACCGTACTGGTTGTACGGTGGGACGAGTCGGTACGGCCCGCGCCGGGCCCATACCGACAAAGTAGAAGGGACAGGGGCGAGGGAGAATGAGAGAGGACAAGAGACAGAAAGCGGAGAGAGAGGGAGGCTTTGGCCATAAAAAATTTCGTGATTTTTAAGTGAAGTCGGCAAGCGATTTGCCGACCTCCGCCGGCTTTCCTCCCTCTCCCTCCCTCCCCCACTCACTCTCTCTTTTCTTCTCTTTCCTTCTCCTCCTCCGGCGCGACGTTTCGGATTCTTTGCCGGAACCGTCCCGGTAAACCGCCGGTATGGCTTGGGGCTGGTTCGGGACGGTTCTACCAACCTTGGGACTCATCATTGAATTTACATCTAGAACATAGTCTTGCTAATTGAAATTGAATCTCCACCATTTAGTATTGAGTTCCCCCCCCCCTCCCCTATGTTTGGTTTATTTCATTGACCGCTGTACACTAGCAGTAATCTAGCCATCCAACCGATAATAAAATGAAGCTATCAAGATCTGCGTTAATCATCCTACAAAATAGGATATTCAGGATGTTGTCCATTAATCGCTATAATAAATTTTGAGTTGTCTCAATTAAAAAATCAATTTCAATATTAAACCTCCCATGATGTAGGGATCATGATCCTACACCAAAACTGTCAGATGTTCATGTATCATATCTGGATGTGGTGTTCAGTTCTTCGATTATGTTATTGGGTTGCAGAACTTCCATTTCATACAGTTGTAATTGCATCATTTTTATCTCCCTGAGGAGGAGGTCTTGATTAGAAACTAGACGGACAGATTGACTGTTGTACTCCTGGCCATTGATCTTCACATTGGACTTCAAGAGGGTGACATTTCTCTGAGCCATGTAACATTCCAGTGACATTTCTCTGAGCCATGTAACATTCCACGAGAGACTGCAGCTAAAAATGCATTTCAGATCTTCTAGTCTTTACTTGCATGTGAGAGAGACAGCTGACCCAACTTTATGTTGCTGAACTGCAGTCAGTTTTTGTAGTTTTACTGACTTAAAGGTGTTGAGGCTGTGCTTTCTAGTGTTTGTCACTTTTGCCATGTTGGGAAGCTTAAGTGGATATAACGTAATAACATCCATTTCTCCATATTTCCTTCACATTTTGCAGCAGACCTGAACTTTGATGGCCTGAACAATTTGACTGACCTAATAATTTTTTCATCTCATACGGTCAAACATGGAGCTTATTTATGCAAGATGAAGTTATTTTGGTAAATTCAGTTATTATTTAGTGTCTCATGGCTGATCTTATTTGTTTGTACAGATGACAAGGAAGATGTTGATGCCTCTTCCAAACATCTTCATGAATTAAATCAGGTAACTTCGTGATTTTGTTTTGTTACTGGTATCATTTATGGTTTACCGTGTCCATTTATTTAGTTATTGATCTATTGATCCATATGATTTTGGTGCATGCGTTCAAATTGAATATAATAGGACCTTATGGTGTGAAGACCATTCTGTGTTACTTGTAGTTAGTGATTTACAAATCTCATTGACCATTTGACAAATGAAGTTAGCAAGTAGTGCTGGATGTACTCCTATGTCTTCATTGATAAGATGAATATGCGAGATTCATTTAATTTACACGCTAATCAAGCTCTTTTTTTTAATGATTAGGGAGAAAATAGACCAAATTCAGCCAGGGATTGCATGGCGAGGTCACAAGCAGTTGTCTCAAGAAGTGAATCTAAACTTGTTATCGAGCAGTTGCTTATGCAGGAAACCTTCACAAGGTAGTTTAGAATGTGATCTTTTCCCCCTAATTTTATCTGTTCTAGACTCATACTAATTCCTTCACTTTGCTGACTGCTCTATAAAAGTGTAATGTCTTGACCCATTGGGAACACAAAATATTTGGCATGCCCCTCAAGTTCCTCTTTTTTCCCCTTATATAAAATATTACTAAGCATTATTCCTTTGTGGATCAATTTCTTTTTTTTTTCTTTAAGGGTTGAGTATTCTTGCTTATATACAACATTTTGCAACTATGAGGTGCAGAAGATGGTGAAAAGATATAAATCTGTCATTGCATATCTTCTTGATATGATTCATCTAGCCAATGCTTGGTGACTTGGGAGAAAGAAAAGAATACAGCAAATTGAAAATTAATTAGATTAACCATTTTGTCTGATTGTAATATGCAGAAGATGCATGAAATTACTGGAATCATAAATATGCTTGACGCTATCTATTGTATTGGAAGTTACAAATTTCTGACTGGAATCTCATATTTCCTTCCCAGGGATGAATGCAATAGACTGACCAAAATAATACAATCACGAGTTATAGAGGCCCCATTTACAGGAGTTGTCCGGGATGGAACACATAAGGAAACTTCAGACAGGGCTACTAGCAGTGCTACGGCATGTTCAGGAGCTTGGCGATCCTTGAATCAGAATCTACCTGAATCAATACAGTATTCTGCTAGTAAGCTGGAGGCCTTTTCTCCTGGGTCTTCTGCTGTCCAAGCATGTACCCCTGATCTTCGTGACACAGCTGTTATGGAGGCCAAGAAATGGATAGAGGAGAAAAGGCTAGAATCAAGTTCAAAACATAATTCTGATTGTGGACCTTGCACTTTAAATACCGATATGCTTCAATATGTCAGTATTGCTTTTCAATTTGTTTGCTTTTTGAAGATCCATCCCAGAAGAATTATTTTTTTTCTTTATTTTAATATGTTGTGAAAGTGATTGACTTGATTCTTCACTGATATGAACTTAAATGTTAATTCTTGATTTGTAATGGCTCTGCCATAGATTGAAGAGGTGGGATGGCCATTTCTGGACCCCTACTTCAGTGAAACCCATGTGAGCCACTCCTAGTTATCACTGAAAGCTTACAATGGTGTCCCCAAACATGTGTCACAAAAAGATGCCCATGTAATTTTGTGAAAGCTCCTCATTTCCATAAGCATGATGAATGTTGATCAAGTCATACTTCTTGTAGTGCTTTATGTTTTTTTACCATGCACAAGGCTGTAATGTTAACAACAAGAAAAAAGGAAGTAAAAAAAGATGTTCTCTAAAATTCAATTATTATGTGTTACAAATTTTGGGTCCATTTGGCCCCTTTTTTTCTTTTGAAGGGGGAGGTTGGTAACTTTATGAAGGACTTGGGTGATTTTTCCCTTTTGTATCAACTTGTTGGTTCTTTCTCTCTTTCTCTCCCCCTCCTTGTGCATGTGCGTGCTTGTGTATGTAGTGAATCTCTGGCTATGGATCTGTGTATTTCCTATTTACATGATCTCTCTTTAAGGATGAGGAGAGGCCCCATGTTAAATTTTTTGTCCTTTCTTGGAAAAGGGAGGGGGATTCCTGTTCTTCCTGCAACTGTACCTGGTATTTGGATATCTTTTAATGAAGTTATTTATCTCTCCTATGATGCATGCTTTATCATGTTTTGTTATTATCTACAATATTGTCTTCGTACCAAACCATAATCAAGACGGATAAATGCAACTTTACTTAGTACCTTAACAAATCCTGCATGCTTCTTTGATTTTCCCCCTATCTTGCACACAATTTAATTTGAGAAACTCACAATTCTATCCAGGTTCTGTTAGGTCTTCCCGTCAAATGTTAGCTTCGGAAGGTCTTCAATGTGTCTTGCATGTGATTGTACTATTTCAGCTTGTTCTCAATCACTTATTCTTTATTTTGATAACTTCAAACATCTTTAAGCATATGTAGTGTTCTTCCTGACAGATATCCTGCTTAAGAGCCTCATCTTTGCAATGCATATTATATGTGCCTATGCTCCCATCATGTGATCTTACTTTCTTAGTGAATCAGCAACCAACTTGATTACTCTCATTGATGCCTTTTTTTTTCCGAATGCTTTCCTAACCCATGTGATGCAGTGTTAGCATGTCTTGCAGGAAACATGTAATGCTAATGTTATTAGTATATGTTAGCTTTCAATCTCCCCAATAGTTAAGAGAATATCTCCTCATGGAGTTGGCCAGAGCTTTCTGAGGGAAGCACATTGCTTTGTAGGCTAGGGCCAAAAAGTTTGGGTCCAACTATGATTTGGGTACATAGTAGGTCAAAATCTGATATTCTGAAAACTAAAGATAGTATAATTTGGATAAATCTCACCAAACTCATCAAATGGACAAGTTATTTATTAATTTTGGGTTATAATGATGTGGATTCCTGATCTGTGCTAAAAAGAAAACAAAATGAAGAAGAAAATGGGAGCTTGATGGATGTCAATTGAGGATGCTTGGCAAAGCTTGATGGATCTTCTGACATCTAATAACATTCAGGTGCATAATATCCTAGGGGTCTAGAACTCTAGCTAAAGGTCTTTACTTACGTTAAGGTGTGGTACATTATTCTATTTTTAATGTTTTCCTTCCATCCTTGGAGTAACAAAATGATCCTGTTACCATACTTGTCCATGATATTAGGAGCAAAGTGTTTTCTTTGCTAGGATGAATAATTGGTCATCTCAAATTTGTCTCAAGAATATGTTTCTTGCCCCCATATTTTTTTTCTCCTGGACCAATACATTTTCTCCTATGTTTACATATTTATTTATTTATTTTTTCAATCTCCATTCCTTATGGAACTCAAAAGGGAAAGAAGTTAGGCGCATTTTACCCCCAGAATGCGTAGTTCCCATCTTGGCAGAAAACTGAATAAATTTATGCTAGTGGGACTATTTGGTAGCTAGGAGACAGACACCACACCAGCAAATTCAAAAGTCTTTTTCTTATTTCCAATACAACATAGTCATTCTTTCTTTTCTGATAGGGATGAATGTTTCCTTACACACATGTTTTTTTTTTTCTTTTTGATCTATCCACATAATATTTCCCTTAGTTTGAACCGAGGTTTCAAATACTGTCGGATCTGTACGAGTTGTACTGCACCATTCTGGCAAGTTTTGAACATGGATACACAGTGTATCGATATGGGACACAGTCCTGTACAGTGTGTTGATACCGGTACTGTAAGGTTCCTGCAAACTACTATGATGTCTGGCATCAGTATTTCAAATCTTGGTCTGAACTATTCATGGGGTCTCTTAACATCAATGGAAAAGAAATTTCTGATAACTTAGGATTTTTTTGTCTTGCTTGTAATTTTTTTTATATCTGAGTGTTCTTGCTGTTATTTAATATAAGTTCTTTTCCCATTTTCTGGTCTGCTTGGTTTTGGACTTCTTGTTGAAGATTTTCTTCTGTCAGCTGCAACTACAGTTCTTATAGACAGGTAAAAGGCGTGTGATATGCATAAAGGTTCACGTATTTCAGCACAGAAATGCCTGCTTCATGAGATTACACTTAAATGTATATGCTTAGATAGGTAAAAGGCATGTTATATGCATAAATGTTCATGTATTTCAGCACAGAAATGCCTGCTTCATGAGATTACACTTAATGTATATGCTTTATATCCTCTCAGGGTTTTATATTGTTTCAGTTGTGATTATTTGGTATTTATGCTTGTATGAAGGTTTTTTTTTTTGTTTAAATTGTATATTATCCATGTTGAGTTTCTTGAGCTTTGAATTTATCTCACTTCTAATATTTTTTCTGCAGGGCATTGAAAGTGAATCAAGCTCACCTATAGATTTAGCTAAATCGTACATGCGCTCCTTGCCTCCATGGCAATCGCCATCCCGGAGTAGTATTGGATTTAAGACCCCACCACCTAGTCGGATGCATCTTTACAAGGACGAAAACACCTATGCAACTTTAAATCTTTCCTTGTCCTCATCCAAGGTACTTTTAGGTGATTTACGAAAAATATGAAAGGTGACGGCCTTTTTTCTTACTGAACAATTGATAATGTACGTAACACCATTTGGTGCATTGTATATGGTAATTAAGTTTGTTAGTACAAATGGGGTGAAATTACTAATTGATATTAAGGAGAATAAGGTTTATTGATATGAGTTTGGATAAAACCTGAAACTCTAGTGCAAATAGTGAGTTTTAAATCATACTCTAGACTCAATTAAGGTCTAGAGAGTGTTGAAGTTAAGTGCGTTCACATGGAGAACCTAAAACTCTAGTTTGAACTAGGTTGATGATAATATACTTAAGCCTAAGGCGATCAATGACAATTATGGTTGTAAATAGGTGATCTTGAGTGCACTGGCCCAGCTCCAGCTCAGCTCAGTGATTTGCAACAGCAGCACGAATTTGGCCAGTCTTGTTACAATCTGGAGATGTCCAGCTTGAGCTTGACTTGTAAGAAAGCAAGCTATCCCAAGCTGAAGATCATATTTGGCTTGTTAGGCTTGTTTTAGCTGCCACTTGGAAAGAAGCAATCACTGAGTGTGGAGAGCTGTACCAAGATGCCACCACCGAAGGGGGAGGGGGACTGTACAGTGGAGAAGTTGGTAACGGCATTGCTGCTGGTGTAGATGAAG
This sequence comes from Phoenix dactylifera, assembly GCF_009389715.1. Classification (NCBI taxonomy): domain Eukaryota; kingdom Viridiplantae; phylum Streptophyta; class Magnoliopsida; order Arecales; family Arecaceae; genus Phoenix; species Phoenix dactylifera. The sequence goes on along the minus strand of NW_024067738.1, from coordinate 477,558 downwards.
GGTAGGAGGTGCTGTTATTAATGTTGCTGTAAATTGCGGAAGACTGTTAGTGGTGGTGGGTTCTTTTATTTGAGGGAGATGAACAAAAGCAAGAGAGAGGTGAGGAGAGGTTGGGAGAGGGGATATGGCTTTCACTCAGAGAGTGAGTGTGTGTGTGTGTGTGAGAGAGAGAGAGAGAGAGAGAGAGAGAGAGAGAGAGAGAGAGAGAGAGAGAGGGGGAGTCTGGGGGACAGGCGGAAGGCAGGTGGTTAAAGAAAGTGGGGGATATAGATTAGGTAGGGATATGATTTGGGCACAGGAGAGGGGAGAGGATAAATCAAGTGAAAGGAGATGTGAGAGGATAGGTGCTGGAGAAAGGGAAGGGAGATCAGGAGAAAGAGGCATGGGGTTTTAGCAATGTTCTAGATTTTTGGTAGAAGACGAGAGACCTGCTACCTTATAGAGTCCCCTATAAGTTGGAAGCTAGGTCCATCTTCAGCAATTGGATCTTAATGTGACAGCTGAGCTGAATTAATAGATATCTAAATCAACCAATAGACTGAGATTGAAAGGCTGTTGTGATTTCTATATTTTTAATAAAATATTCAAGTATTATATTTGCATAATATGTACATATTTATATGTCTTTCGATATGTCCTTGAGCTAGTTTGAGCCGAATACATGTGAATTTTGTCTAGCTTGTGTTCGGCTTGTTTATTGTTCAAGCTCAGAATCATGTTTGGCTTGTTTACTGTTAAAATAAGTCCAACTTGAGCTATATTCAAGCTATGTAATAGCTAAAATAATCTCATTTTTTCTATGGTCATTAATGTTAAAATTTGTCTTGGCAAGGTCAAAAGCAAGAAAAACTTCTCTTGGTATGTGAATTAATATACAATGTTTTTTCTAACCCATATATCAGGCTAGAACATGGTATGCCATACCGATCAGTATCGATGCACATCAAGTGTACCATATGATACTATTATCGAACCAGTATGCGGTACAGGAGGCATACAGAGTTTCAGTATGTCAAACTAACCGCTGTACCTAGTGTACCGACACTATACCAAGATATTACTGGTATAGGATCCGGTACTGAGATGGCGAACCTTCTAGAAATCCTTTTCAAATAGACTATTTTTAAGTTCTAATTGTTGCGTATGCCCCTGTATAATGCTAAATTGTTATGCTTTGATCTGCCTCAAACATGTTTGCAGGTTTTGAAAAGGAACTCTCTTTCTATTGGATTCTGGGACACCCTTGAGGAAGCTCGCAGAGTTCGTCTGAAGTCAAGAGATGATATATTGGAGATTCCTAAGTTTAATCAAATTGATTCATCTGCAAGCTTGTTTGAAAATGAAACCTCTAAGATCTCATTAGATGCTGATGTGAGAGATCGAGAAGTTTTAGGAGTTGATCATCATTCAAATTCTTTAGGACCTACAGAGGTTCCCGGTGCGTCTCCAAAACCATGTGCAGAGTTGAATACTGAAAATCTTTGTTCAAATGGAGCCCTCAGATTCTCTGATCAAAAGGCTAGTGAAGAAAATACTCTGACAGAAACAGGCAACGTGACTTCAATTGACATAGTTTCAGAGCCTGAAAAAGCTCTTAATGCAGTGCAACCAACCAATAAAAGTTCACTGCCAGATACTAATTCATCACAACCTGTTAGTTCTATAATAGAGAGTGAGCTTAAGTCTTCCAATCATAATGTCCTGATCTTAGAAAATAATGAGGTAAGCTAAGTTTACAGCATTGGTTCTACTAGAGTGCATTTTTCTAAAGAGAAAACTTCTCTTCTGTTTCTTTTTAATTTATCTTTTTCAATAAGGCCAATCTCTCTCTCTCTCTCTCTCTCTCATACAATAATAATATTGGAATGGTTCATCTTTTATGTCAGAAGGATGGGACAGAGCTTTTGCAACTTCAAGATGGCAGTATTGATGTTCCCCAGGAGTCTCTTATTTTGGCTTCCAAGTCAGTGGAGCTTGGGGGTAATTTTTTATTCTGTCAGTGAACTTCTATTGACTTTTTAGCTTTTCCAAAAATTAGGTTCAATGTTACCAAGCATCATCTACTTTTATTTATTAGTATAGAATGATCTTTCAATTCAGGTAATCTCTTATCTGAAGCAAAAGACGTGACATCAGAAAGCATCAAGGCTGCGACACCAAGGTTAGTTATTTCATCTTAATCAAATTTTTCAATGGTGTTTTGATTTACGCGCTACCTATTGAGAGGGGTTCTCTTTTTGTTCCCCTTATGATGTTAATGCTTAAAATACATATTCAGCCTTAGACTTCTTAAACAATTCAAATTAGTATAGGTCCAAAGTAAGCTTATTGAAGCGCTTAGCTTTAGTTTGGAATGGATTTATCAATGAATATGACCTCTAATAGGTTGAATATTGATTGCTGTCTGTATTTATGGTGTGATGGCTTTTTTGTCATGTTTTTTGACATATCTAGTATATATGCAATGATAAGGTTTAGGGAATGATCCTTGAATATGCTTTCAGAGCTTCACAAGGAGAACTCAGTCAAATGGATGAGGAATTGCTTGTTTTTCTTTTTTTGATAAAAATTTTGATATAGGTACAAGCTGTTATGAACTTAATCTGTTTTCTTTTAATATTTTATATATGGTTGCTAACATATCTCAGGACTTCGGATATGAAAAATGGTTCTAATGTCTTAGCCTCATAAATGGTTATGCGACATAAAAAAGTGTTGTAAAGCTGCTTGAAGTATTTGTCAGTTGTTTTATGTTGATGAATTAATCTACACTTGTTGGTTGATATTGGTGTTGATCATCTCACGAGCCGTGATATTTGAGTGACACTGGTGGTGTTGGTCTTGAACCTGCTAAATATGATGGATTTGATTTGAAGATTGCATCTGAATTGCAGTACTTGATTGCTGAGCCTTTGGCACTCTCATTTTAGTATCACTATGACCATGTTCCATCAGCTTCGAAGCTTGGTTTCTGGCAAAGGCCTTTTAGAGCCAATTCACTGGAGACATAAATAACTTGGACTGGTCATGCTCATAAACTGAAGATTATCATTTCACTTGAATTGGTGAACATGATTTGCAATTCTTTGTACTACTGCACACTAAAGTATCAGCTCTATCTGCATTGATTATATTGTTATCTAGAATACTATTTTCTATGAAATTAAGTAATAGCCAATGAAGTTTTGAGCTTTTGCAATGCTTCCAGGTGAGAGTTTAAGTCAATTTTTTGATTTTTAGTTATTGGTGTAAGGCCAGCAATCTTGTTAGGGCTGTAATGTTTGAGATTATAGACTACATGAACATGAAATGAGAATAGTAGTTGTTATAAGAATGCTTAGATTGGATGCATAAATAGGAAGTCCAGAACATCTAGTAAAGTTTTTTTAGGGTTTTCTTTTGTAACCCATATATGCATGAGTACCCTTCCCAGTTTCTCTAAATAAACATGTTTTTGAAGTGATTATTTATTGTTCAACCTTTTTGTTTCAGGCATAAGTTTATTTAGAGAGTTCTCTTGTTTTATGCTGCTTTTGTAATGCTGTAGAAACACAACTCAGGAAGATCAGTTTCATCTTTGAGCCTACTATTTGAAGATAAAAAAGCCAATGCTTTTAAAATTTGTTGCAAATAATAATCACTCATGGTTTCTGTCTTGTTTTTATCTATGTTATTTTGAATTTATCTCTCTTCTTTCCCCTCGTTTACATTCCCCACTTATGAGAATAATAACATATCAGAGCATTCCAGTTGATCACTGGAGTTCTTAAAGATTTGTTGCTGAGAAAAACTGCTAGAAAGACATTGGACTTGAGCAGCCTCGTTGTTAATTTTAGTTTTATGCTAAGTAGACAATCTTGGCGCATGCAATGGCATGTAATGTGCTCCAAAAGGAACATTTGATGAATGGCTGTGATCCCATTAATCAAGATTTTTTCAAGTAGGTCTGATTTATCAGATTGTTGGCTCAAGAGATGGGACTTGTGGAGGCTGCATTATATTAGTAGAGATTCAGTAGGCAACATGATAGTCTATTAATATCATAACTTCATATTCTGTGTACTTTCTTGAGCTGGGGATATTAGTTCATCATTCTTTTTGCTCATCTGCAAGCTCATAACGTTTTCCATGTTTATGCTTTAACACTTCCAAATTTCATTTTTCTTACTGTAGTGGTGCTGATGGTGCCACCAATAGTGATAATAATCACACTTGCAGCATACAGACGGTTCCTGAGGTTTTAGGGATATTAGAAGCCAATGATTCCTCACAATTGAATCTGGATCCAGGTCTCAAAGAAACACATTCTATTGCTGGTATGTTGAACATTACAATTTGCTTATACTGATCTTGCATTATCTTAGTTTACTGTTGTTTCTTCCGCTCGTCGCATATCACAACATTCGTGGAGCTAATGCTAGACTAGAGAACAATGCTGCTGAGACGAATCTTTAGAGGTTGAAATATGGGATCTTGTATACTTAGCCTGTCTGGACAACCAATTAGTATAGTTGAAGATTACTCTCACAGTAGAGGGAGTCAGCTGACGTGAGGAGGTGGTGGGAAAGGAGTGTTGGCCAATCAGGTTATCATGGATTCCCTGATTCCAAATGGTACCAAAAGTCATTTACTGAGGTTGTTTTTGGTACCGCAAGCATCTTGCATTTGTGGGATCTGTACGACTCGCTGGTCCTCCAACTTCTGCTACAATCTTGTAACCATTTAACAACCACGTTGTAGGAGTTCCCCGCAGACATGGCAACTGGTTGTCCAAACAGGCACTCAGCATACTATGTTAGTGGCATAACCTTATCAGATTCGTCAAAACATGTTTTTTTCCCTCAAGATGCTAACACTTTACCTAAGATGTAGAGATTCTTATTTAAGTTTCGAGTGGCTGTGTCAATTGCATATGACCTGTTAGTTTTGTTAGTGAGTGCTCGGCATGCATCATATGGAGGTTCCCCTAGAAAATCTATGGTGATTCTCTTGTTTTTTTTCCTTTGTACTTTGCATTTATTGCCATCTATGCATATTTTACTTTATTTGTTCCATTGGGCACTTTTAGATGGACCACTAGAACTTGAGCATGTTGCCAAGTCATTCCTCTGTTAAGACTTCTGAAGTATTCTTCTATTGAGCATTTCGAGGATTTGACATAAATATATCTACACAATGGCTTAGAACCAAGATTCTAAAGACATGCTTTAATTTGATGGTCGCCTTAAATAAACTCTTCGATCCTTCCAAGGAGTTCGCTTGACTTAGTTTTATTGTTCCATAGCTGAAACCATTTTGATTAGAAACAATTTGGATGATCATGATCACTATTATTTATACCACAATTATTGAATAAAAGATGTTCCATACGCATACTTCCTATGAAGAGATTGTTTGGGAAGTGGTTCCTGACAATGGACTCAAGATGTGACCAAGCAGATAAGCACCGTCTTTTACCTAATGGGATTTCACCCAACATAATTTTGTTGGGTGAAGCTAATTCTCTCATGGTTTGGCCTTGATTATAATCAGTAAATCTTGCACCATTTCATGTCTTTAGCTTCCTCAAAATTCCTATTACCACCTCTCTATCCAAGTCATTCTTGCTCCCAACCTCTATTTGTGGTCTACAATGATTAGTCATTGAAGTGGTCACATCTACCATGTGAAAGGTCTGGATGCTGGATGCTGTTGGAATGGGCCCACACGCAAGGTGAGCTTTATAATGAAAAAAGATTGCAGCTCCTGTTCTGTCCCAGAGTCCAATTCACACATGTATCATCACAAACATTTGATACTTTTTTTTTTTGGTTTGACATCACTCCATGTTTATCTTGTATTGCCACCTCTTAATACTCCTCTTGTACAAGGTTGGTGCATCCCGTGTGCCAAATACTAGTTGGATAAAATTAATGTTTTTGAGGTGGTTGCATGTGACAATTGGATGGACTTAGAAACAAGGTTTTTGGAGGTAGGGAGCAGCTCTAGTTGAAGATAGGTGGGAGCCAAACATTTGAGACAACTTCCCCTTCAAATCTTTTTTGCATTGAATTGAAACCAATGTCAAAGTGGCTTTCGTCAAAAGTTATTTGGTCTTGCACAGAAACCATTGATGAACTGATAAAACCGCATTCTCTTGTTCCTTATTTTTAAGTTACAGAATTACCATGAAACTTCATCTTTATGATGTTTCCATGTGAATTGATATCTTTTATTTACTTTTAACTTTTTAATTATTATCCTTTGATGATTTTGGCTTAACATTCACTCTGATCTGGCATAAACCATAGGCAGGACTTCATTTTCTTGTTCTTTATTTTCTTTCTTTCCTTTTCTAATTTTTTAAGCACTTTGGAATGTTGGCAATAGGCACTTGGACATGAAAAGATACACCAATTATGATACCTTGAAAATAGAGTTTTTTTTCCTTACGACAATCCCATATATCGACACTTGCACATGGTCTTAGATTTTTTTTTTTTTGATATAACGGTACCTCACACTATACGCGCATGAGTGCACCCATAAGAGTCATAGTAAAGAAGACGACGGAGAGGGGAAGGGATAAACTCGAAACTCTTCCACAGGAGTTCTTCTTAGTGGCATGCTGCGAAGGAGGCAACCTAGTTCGCTGCACTGTTCGCCTTTGGAAATACGAGTGGCTCGGAATGCCACGAGCCCCCTCACGAGCTCACACATGTCACGCAGTAGCGGGTGCCAGTCGCCCTGTCTGTGCCTATCAACACTGCTGAATCCAGCGATCACTGTGGCAGCATCCCCTTCAAGGTGGATACACTCCGCTCCCAGCGCAGTCCTGGCATAGGTAATACCCTCCCAAGATGCTCTCAACTCTGTGCCATCAAACATGTGCTGTCCCCCGCCCACCATTGCCTCCATTCTCAGAGATACTACCATCAAAGTTGACCTTGAGGAAGCCAGCAGATGGGGGTTCTCGGGATACTAAGATACTCCTGGGCGCTACATGAGCTAGATGGGAACTCCAGATGTCCCTGGCCAACTCAGGTGAGGTCACAGCAGTGCCACCAATGATCTCCGCTGCATGGAGTAAGGCACTGTCAACCACTTTTCTTGGTTGCACTTTCCTACCCTTAAATATTTGGCTGTTCCTGTCTAGCCAAATGTGATAGGCCACATAGGTCTTGGATTTTTATTTTAGGGACACTAATGCTAGTAATGAGGCACAAGCTCATTTGACTATTTAATTACCAAATTGGGTTTGTACTCAATTTACACACGCGTGTAAGTCATTCTTTTGTAATTTGAGGAAAGTGACCTTGAATTATGGTTCAACTTCTTCCAAATTATGTATATGCATTACTTAGGAACTTTATACCCATTGTGAAACATTAGCCAAAATAGGCCCCATTGACATATACCTTTGTACTCTACGATACAGTGAATCATGTGAACTTTGGTTGCTTGGCAAGTTCACAGCAGTAACTACCAAAAAAGGGAGCGAGAAAGCTAAAACTCTTTAAGTTTGTGCTTGGTCAGGGTGATTATTTCCATGCAGCTCAATGCTTATAGTGCAAATTGGCTAGAGGAGGATAGCATATTGTGGTTTCTAATTTTGCAGTGATCTTCTTGTCACTTTCTGAGATTGAATTGTTTTGTTTTCTCTTAATGTTCGGAACCATCTAATCATGCTTTCTTTCATCTAATCGAAATTTGCCGTGATGTCTTCAACTGTGTTCATGCAATCCTTAAAACAAATCTAGTTGTGAAGATGACAGGACTAGAGAAACAAATAGCAGTTAAGTAAGAGGAAATAAAATAGAGAGGATTGGAAATAATTCATGAAGTTGAATTTAACATAACTCTGCCCATAAGCACTTCCTCAATTTTGTTTAAGGCTTCATACCTAGCTATTCATGTTAGTACTTCATTTGCATCAGGAAACAATGGATCAGGGTATGCTAAACTATCTTGAACTGAACTGTTCGGGCGTACCGAACCAAACTGGCGAAGACCTGGGACAATTTGGCTAATCGAAACAGAACACCTATGGAACCAGTTAGAACCAGTCCAAACCAAGTTGAATCGATCAGTTCCACCTAGTTTGGAATGGTTGACTTGGTTCACCCAGGTCGAACTGACTCGTTATGATAAACCCCTCAACTTGTGACCACGTTTGACTTTGATCTCTCCCCCTCTTCTTCATCCCTCGATTGATGCCGATGCTGTTGCCCTTGATCAACATCGAGCCAATGCCCTTTGGACGTTCTCTCCTCTTCCTTCTCTACCTCTCTTTCTCCCCTTCGCCCTCACTCTCTCCCCCCTAGTTCTTCTCTTTCTAGGGTCAGGGTTAGGGTTTTTACCTCTGTCCCCTCCTCTTCTCCCGATCCTTCATCTCTGGTACACCTCAACTTGGTATACTACATACCGATATCGTATCGAACTAATAGCTGGTTGGTGCGACCCCTAGTACCAATTTGACGAACCTTGTAATGGACCAATATAAACTTTTGATACAGAGAATGTATTCCTGTAGTCTAACCCTTGACTAAAAGGACCTAGAAAATTTTGGACTCAAATTAATAGTTTTAATGTAAGAGTCGATATTTCCTTCAAGGATGGAAAAATGTTGCATGTTGAATAGCTAGATATTACTTAAAAAAGTGTGCTTTTATTGGAGGTTTTCTGGGTTTCTTAGCGTTGTTATCTTATATATATATATATATATATATATGTATTGTATATTATATATATATATATATATATATATATATATATATATATATATATATATATATATATTCTCTCAGGTATCTTGCATTGTTATTTTAGAATAGAAAATACATTAATTTTGTGTTTTTCCTGAAGTTTCGGAATAAAACTGTTGCCAAACACACTTATAAGCAAGGTTCGACTGATTGCGATACCCCTATTTATACCATATTGGTACAGTATGAGTATGGGTCAGTTTGGCATGCTGATGCTTGATACGCCTTCATACAGAATATTGGTTCAGTATTAGTACGTTATGGTGCACTAGATATGTGCTGTACACACCAGTACAACAAACCTTGCATAAGAGTGTGTTGGATGAATCATAGCATGCTGGCATGTCAGAAATGGTTATGCAGATGTTTAGGAGATTATGAGAGCATGAATTCAGAGCAGCAAGCAATATGTCAGTAGTTTGTTGTTCAAGGATTGGGTCTGGTCCACTTGTAGCAGGGATGCTTATGATCATGCTGCATGTTTTATTGCCATTCTCTCTCTCTCTCTCTCTCTCTCTCTCTCTCCTCTTCTCTTCTCTTCAACGTGTGCATGCATGCATGTGTGCGGTGATCAACTAAAATTAATAGAACGATATGGATCTTTATCTATATTTTCCTTTGGTTATTTGACATTCAGCAGATTCAAGGCCACCAGCTGAGAATCCTCAGATTCAGGAGGAAGCAAATGGATCAACACACAAAATTTCTGCCACTGGGTAATCATTAATGAAGAGACCTTGTTTGACTGCCATCTTTGTTTGCCACTCTGCTGATCCAACAAATTGGTTTTTTTGCTCAGCTCATCTGCAGAATCAAACGCCAACTCAGATCTTGAATCCTTCAGCAAGGGAGAGCCCAGTGGTACCAACTCCATCAATGGTGAGCCAGCTGCTGCAGGCATCTCTGAGGGAATTCATGAGCCTCAAAATGAGTGTGCCATCGACGTTCCTTCTGGTCATGATACCAACAGTGTTGCAGGCAAATCACGGAATGGTACAAGGATGAAGTCAATTGAGCGGATGTTAACCAAACCTCAGCCAAGCACTAGCCACCGTAGGCGAAAAGCAGTGGCCAAAACAAAAAGAGGAAGAGGGGCAAAGTGATGACGGGCTGCTTGAAGCCACATTGTATACTAGTTTGCTTGAAAAGGGCGTAGCATGAATAGGCTTCAATGTCAACTTGTTAGCATCCGCTGTTGAGGCCGGGTGAAAATACCACGGTGCATATCCATGTGAGATACAACTGTTGTATCATCTCTAATTTCCATTAATTAACAGAGCAAGATTGAAGTGTATTACTTTAGTTCTTTGATTTCCGCCATTGATTCTGTAATTTCTGAATGCAGTTAATCTGTGTGCTGCAACAGTGGTGTTGGTTTTTTCCCCAGATTTATTTTTTTTCGAATTTTAGTGGCATAAATTCCTAATAACTATCTGAACAATTGCTTTGCTTTTTAACAATTTTTCTTGTGGCGAATCACATCTCTTTTGATTTGGTTTAATATTTTGCGCTTCGTCAGAAATTACGAATAGGATATCGGAATGGATGCCGTTGTGCAGATGCATATGCCTGCAGCAAGAGCCCATGTCCGCCGAACAGGCTGCTTGTATTAGTGGCGCGCCCTACAGGTGGTGTTGAGAATGGCAGCATAAATCCTTTGTTTGTGCTAATGACAAAATCTTCCCGAGTGTTTGCATTGTTCATTACCGATGGATTCGCATACAAGGTGGCAGCGTTCACGATGAACTTCTGGTTAGCCCGATCAACTAGGAAAATTCATTTTTTAACAAAAGTCCTGCTATTCCACCTGATGCACAGTAACCGAACGCATGGTCGTATGTTGGACTGCTCCAGCAAACACTATATCGAATCAACTCCAAGACGTGTTGGTAGAAAAAGGACTCGAGCATCATCTGCAAGACATTAAGACTCTACAGGTCCATACATTCAGTATTCTGCCCTCTCCAGATCAGAAGAACACATGGATCAGGCCTACACGGCGACATATAATCTTACAAACAGATCGTCTCTATACACTTTAGATTCAATCCATCATCAAACGGATCATGCCTCTCTAGAGTTCTTTTTCCCCCTCTTTCCATTTTTTTGCGAGAGAAGAATTCCAACCATCCCGGCCTGTGACAGTTGATATTTCCCCCCTGGTCGTGTCAACGTTCTGTTGTACGGTGAACCACAACAGAAATGAAAGCTTTCCTCAATAATCAGATCAAAATATGGGATCAAGTGACCAAAGGAAACGCATTTCTTATGAACTGAGAAGAAACGTCATCCCAGGCATAAGCATCTCCTTAAATTACTAATGATCCTACTCACCAATCCAAATTTAAATTTGAGCTGATAATTACAGATCCAAGTTCTTCAGCACTAGGAAATTGTTGGAGCATGTCAGAGTGAGAGATCAAACCAAGCAGAAGCAGCTACTTGGCATATCCAAGGGGGCAAGTATTAACAAATAACGGGCTTGGCCTGGATGCCACATTTCTTAGGCGGCGGCATGAAGGTGTCAAAAATTGGAAACCCCTGTGCTGTTGTCGGCACCCTTCATGCTTCCACCATAGGTTCGGGGCCAGAAGAGTCTGAAAGGCTTGGGGATGTACTGCTAGAGTGACGGACGGTGTTGAAGAGGATGTCCTTAATAACCTACAGCAGACGAAATAAAACACAGATTAGAAAGGGAAAATCTAACACTGTATTGATTCCAGCAACAATACTCCACACACCTGTGACATGAGACCATGCACCTGCTCAACAGTAATTTTTGAGCTATCCCGAGTTGTCTTTGCCAGCTGAGATTCCTCATTCTGCCGGTGGAAAAAAACAGAAGAAAACATGTATTAAGATTAAGAAATATCTGTCATTAAGCGAAAGGATAAATGAGGCCTCAAACTCTAAATATTTTAAAGAAAAAGGCCCACATTAAAAAGTATAAGCGCTCGTAATTTATCGTAACATTGTAAAAGTTCTATGCAACCTTATATTCCCTGGTAGGGTAATCCTTGGTACTTATACAAAGCCAAAAATATTGGTTACAGGAGTATGTAGTATCAATGTAGATCTAAGTTGGGTGACCAATTTAGTAGTGTAGGTTCGTCTACCGAGTCATCAAGCATAGTACAGGGTCCTTGCCCTTGTGTGTCATCTATTGAGTTATCTGTTTTGATTTGGCCCGATCTAAGCTCAACCTAAAATTAGAATCCAAATTTGATCACAGCGAAAGATGCAAACTTAATTGAATTCTTAGAAATTCAATTCAGGCCAAAACCTTGTACCTTAAACCTTAATGTTTGTTGCCAGCTTTAGAGGGCACAAGAACACAAGCACGAGGAATGGGCCATAAAGCTGGCAGGTTCAAATATTAGGATTACGATTCAATAATTGAATCTTCTAACATAATAGGATTTGGATACTGCATGTCCTTATCGGACACGGACTGCAGGAAGGTTTCAAAAGTTGTTTCTTCTTCCAGTTTTGGATAGACCAAACAAGTTATGGTTCCAACAATGTCAAAAATTTCAGCCTAGTTTTGGCCTATTCAGCAAGAAAAAACAACAAATAGTTAAAAATAAGGAAAAAGGGATAAATAAGCAAGTCAAGAAAAAGAATAGATATCATTTTAATGCATAGTTTATTCTATGGGATCTAAGTAAATTGTTTTGGTCGTTCCCTACTGAAAAAACATATGCATGTACATATCAAGGTTCCCCATCTCGGCTAACATCTCATCCAAGAACTTGTTTGTGTCAATATTTAGCACTCATCAATGAGATATAACAAAATCTAAGCTCATTGTTCTAAGCCAACATAAATCTACACCAACTTGTTGGCTGAGATTTTTTGATCTTTCTTTTCCAATCTAAATTAGGTTTTTCATTTAATTGTATAATACTAAAATTAATGGGTTAAACAATTGTTAATCTATGTTTTTCATTATATCAACAAATTTTCAATATCTTGGATTATATATGTCAGCCAAGACCTCCCAATATCTAGATTCTTACCAAGTCTTTCCAGCTTTCCATATTGGCTGAGATAAAAAGAGATCTAGGTTCATCTTACTATTAGTCATGAACCAAGGTTGCAAGATATCAGGCTAAACCATGGTATGTATGTAAACTAATAGAGGCATCTATGCATGTAAATAGTCATGTGTTGAACTAATAGAGTTGATATTCATGTTTGACATCAATTTTAGAGTTTCATATATCATCTATTGTTAGATGCAGTGTACCCGGACACAGCAAATTTGGGGTTTTTCAGTGTCCCAAGCAGGCATGACAGTCGTGACACGAGTGGCTCACACTGAAGACACGACGCCATGTGCTCCACTCGCAGCCTACAAAAGGTTTAGTAAAAAGAAAAGCGCGCACGAGAGAGCAAGAGCGAGAGAGAGAGAGAGAGAGAGAGACCCATTTCCCTCTGCCCACCTCATTGATGTGATCTTTGAAGTCTAGATCCCGTGCCTGGATTGGAGGGGAAAAACTCATTCAACAGGTGACTGATTTCATGGAGGATTTTGTGAGGCTTTGGAAATTAGAAATCAAACATTGTCAAAACAAAGACGAAGAAGGAAAGAGAGATCAGGGAGAGGAGAGGAGGGATCGAAGAGAGAAGCCATTGGAGCCCAAACCCTAGACGCCCTTTTGGTGCTCCTGCCAAGAAACAAAAATTGCGCGTGCACGCGTGTGAGAGAGATAGAGAGGGAGGGAGAATTTACTCATCTCAAGGCATCCCACATCTTGTGGCGGGTTAAAGACATATCTTCTCATGGGTGGGGCCTAATATATTGGGTAATCAAAAATATAAAAGGGGCCTAAATGCAAAGAAGTAGGCATGATACCTTGTGGGTCGTCTAGGTTCTAGATTAACGTTGTCTGGTAGTAAAAATAGTTGATATCTAAGCATCTTTCAATGCAATATTTTCTTTCATAGAACTCTCCAAATAGCCATGCCAAGACTGATACTTCTAGCTAATGTAAGATGGGGCCATATTTAGAAATTCATGGAGTATTTTGTCACATTATGTTCACCCAAGTGTTAAAACCCTGCAATTACAGAAAAAAGAATTTCCAAGTAACGAGCCACCCAAGACATATACATTTTCATCTTGGAAGCTTAATTCTAGGGGCATTTATGTACAAAAAGTGGCATGTAAACCCAAAAAAAGTTAGAAATGCTGAAGCAAAAAGACATGCATGTAACTATCAGGGAAAGTAAATTATTCCAATGACAATTAAGTTCACGGTGTAGCTAGCCCTACAATTAATAAAGAGCCACCATTAAGTATTCAGAGCATCTAGGTGTGCCAGTGGACAGCAATAACAAAGTTAACATGCCTGACTTGTGTATGGCAAGAATGGAGCACCCAATAAATACATTCAGTGAAGTTATATTCCCCCCAATTTTAAGGTGAACCCCAAAAGAAAATCCCCTGGACCGTAAATCCTAGAAGAAGTTTTACCATCCTACTTGTAAAACTTCTCCCATATGTCTCATCAATCACGTTTTGTTAGTTGCAAAAGTAACATCGTCACATATCTCTATTCAATTCTAAGATCATATTGGTGGAACAAAAATATTGCACATAGTTCTTTCCCAAAAAAAAATACTTTCAGTAACATACTTAGATGTGTCCATAGTAAAATAGACAGGTAAACTGACTAATCTGGAAGGATTCGCTAAACTTTGCTTTACAGGTAGGTGGAAAGGCATTAGTCATCAGATTCAGAGAAACTGAAATATTAGGTAAATAATGGCTTATAGTAGAAAATACCATATGCTTATGGTGAGTTATAAATACTGCTTATCAGATTTATCAAATATCAATTCATGTCATCAAAACTTATAAAAAAAAAAAAACTGGGCCAAGATAAACAGATATTGAACCAAAGCCTGCCATCAAGAACTGAACCAACATCCATTGTAAGAACATTGTAAACTGACCTCCTTTCGTTGCGAGGGCAAAAGAAAAGAACCCAATCGTGTATGAGCCAACTGATTTTCAGCATGCTCCAGTTTTTCCGCTGCATCAAAAGATTGCAGATATATGTCAACTGAATCCTAATCCAACACATGTGAGACTCTGAGCATACAACTTTGCCAATGTTGACTACTGCAACTTGCATTCAATGCACTACATAAGTCTAAGAGCAAAAAGTAAAACTCACCCAAATCAGAAATTTGCCCTGCAACATAGTCTCGGTTGCCTAAGAGTGGGGATGAAGATAGCGTGTTCACCCAGTATTTATTCCATAGAAGATCCAACAGGTGGCAGTCCAAAGAAGACTTGAAATAGGTTATATCCAATGCATAGTACTACAAGCAACAATAGACAATCAGAATGATGGAGATGTCTACATGCCCAAATAGGGGAGTGGGGAGGGGGGTTGGACATCTGATATTATCCATGCACACCTGTTTGCAGTGAACCCCAAAATCTTCAATCTTGTTAAGTGGGATGGTCTGATATTCTGATACAGGTTCATCAAGCGGTTTGTACCCCTGCGGATATGTCCTGAATGCACCAATTTCCACCTTCCCAGCCGAAACAGTCCTGGTGGGATCAATCACAACAGCCAGGAATGGTTCTTGAAACTGCTGATTAAGCATCTGAGTAGATACATCGATACCCGACAGCCAACACCCATATCCAGGGTGCGAGTGGTACCACCCAACTACATTCTCCAATCTTCCTGCCTATTTATATGTAAAAAAAATTGAATTCCCAACTTGAAACTAAATTATCTTTGGCAAGGGAGCAGCCAACATACACTCAAAAAAAAAAAAAAACAATTAGACATATGCTTATTGTTTTGATATATACAAATCAAAGACCCAGGTATCAAGTTCCTTAGTATTAGTTTGTGTACTCAAAAATAACAACATTGAAATGAAACTACAGCTAGGCCCTCACTGGGATCTGAGAGCTCAGAATTTTCACTATAAATTTGTGCAATCAAAAATAGCGACACTGGAACTATGTCAATGCTAGGACTAGGATAGATTAAACTGTCTCTAGGTGATTTACTTGCTGGCATCCAAGATATATATATATATATATATATATATATATATATAGAGAGAGAGAGAGAGAGAGAGGACAACCAAGGTTAGATTTTGCATGTTGTGCAAACACAGGCATGTCCCTTTGTAAAAGGCAATATTGCATAGACAATAGTTAGAATTAAACGCTTGTTATTTTGGAGCAATCAATCGAGACTAAGAGCAACGACATTTGATGTTCAAGGGCTGGCATTGGAGATAACTTCAATGCTGGTCCAACAACGGAAAAAAAATTAACGACTTTCTTGCAGATATCGGAACTACATTTGGAAAATAAAAAGAAGCATGCCTAGGGTTAGTTTTAGGGTTAGGGTTTACGAAACTACACATGGATGAAAAGGTGAACAACTTTCTTGGGGTAACCGAGATAGATTGCAGAACATAAGAAGAACAAGAGCTAGGAATATAATTAGGGTTTATGGAACTAATCACGAGTAACCACAAAACAAGAAGAAATACGCCTAGGGGAAGGGCTAGGGTTTACGAAACTACTCATGAATGACAAGTATCTTTCTTTCCCTGTAATGGAGATCGATAGAACGACATCAGAAGAACAACGGCTAGGGTTGGGGTTTATGGAAGAATTAGTCAGAGGATAAACCGGCTAATAACTTTCTTGTTTTGACGGCATATTAAAGGAAATAGGTGATTAGGGTTAGGGAATGGGGGGGAGAAGTTTTACCTGCTTATTTGTCTGAGAATAGTCGACCATGTACTCGTAGGCGTCGGCCTGGGCGTTAACGCGGGTCTCAGTGCCCTCGACGGGGAGGGCGAAGGCGTCCATGACGACGATGGTGTCGCCGTCGGTCTTCCCCTGCATGAGGCCCATGACCTCGATGGTGCCGCCGGAGCGGGCGTGGACCACCATCTTGAGAAGGGCCAGCGCCGAGATCCTCACCCGCCGGAAGAAGTTGGGGTCGTGCGCCCACGGCTTTTCCTGCTGGAACTTGGCCTGCGCCGCCTCGTCGTAGTAGTAGATCGCGTCCGCGTCCGGCACCCCCGCCTCCATCGCCACGATGTTATTCTCCAGCTCCCACGTCTGCCGCGCTATCGCTGCCGACATATCCATGGCGGTCCCTCCGGCGACCCCTATTAGGGTTTCTCTCGCTCGGTTTCTTTTCCTCTTCGTGTTCGAGCTAGATGGCGATGAAAACTTATAAATCCTAGGGCGGAGGAGGTAAATTTGATGGGCGGTCAGGTGCTCGGGGGGAACTTTACAGGGGCCTTGCGGGTTGGTCTGTTAGTTCTTCAATAGTAGTCGGACAATGTCTCAGTCCAACGGTCCCAGTCATCCAACACGTGTCACAAAAGTATCCAGATTCTATATATATATATTATATATATATATATATATATTATATATATATATATATATTATATATATATATATATATTATATATATATATATATATATATATATATATATATATATATATATATATATATATATATATATATGTGTGTGTGTGTGTATGTGTGCGTGTCTGTCTATATATATACATGTATCTATATATATATATATACACACATGTATGTGTGTCTATCTATGTATATATATATATATATATGCATGTACATATATGTGTGTGTGTATATATATATGTATGTATGTATATACATGTGTGTGTACACACACATATGTACAGACACATGTATATATATAGACAGATGCATACACATGTAGATATATATATATATATATATATTATCCATGTATAAGGGCTATATTCTTCAATCTTGAGCAGACTAGAGCTGTGTTAACCGTGCGTGCGGGCGTGCCTATATATATATATATATATATAGACATCTGCTTATTCCATACCAATCGTGCCGATCACAGCTGCTTATTCCAGTAAACTGCATCATCAAGCACACATCTCAATGCATCACTGTAGGACGACCAGCTGTGATTATCGATGTGCACGGCCACATGATGCATCACTGTAGGATATAATTTCTCCTGCTCAAGTGGAACATAAACTAGTTATGCAAAGCAGCTTGGATGACATGCCCCTTGGCATGCAACATACCTATGATTGGATGAGGGCTAAAACGGCTGAGACAAATACCTTCGAGGCCCGTGTGTTGGAATTTGTATTACCCTCTCTGGAAGGAAGAAATCAGCACTTTGAGCATTATAATAGCAAGCTCTTACTTGCATCTACTTCATATAAGTTAGCTAGGGGGAGTATAGTGGCAAGAGAAATTTGTTTGCTCATTCCTGCCGGATTTTATTCAACCAGCTTCTGATTTCAAGAGTACAGAGCAAACAGGAGGTCCAGCTAGCTAATGAGCCAGGAAATCATGAACATGACCGCACAATGATCATCATGCTCCAGAACAGACTTCGATATCTTTTAGCAAACTTCACTAGTACATTAACATATCCAGCAAGGAATCCCTGAGCAGATGATTTTGCACTATGCAACGCAACATAAAACGCCATTAGTTTAGTTAGAATCAAGACAATGAATTATATTGCAGAACAAAATTTTTGATCCAACAAACAAATAAAAACTAATATTTGAGCAAACTACAAAATTTGCTAGAGTTTCAGAAATTTCTGGAATGAAATGATACTATTAACAAGGTCAGTGCCCCCCCCCCCCCCCCTCCCCCCCCCAACCCAACAAAAAAAAAAAAAAATCCAAGTTAATCAGCAGCTTCAATGTGAAAAACCAATAGAAAAGATTGGAGTAGGCGGGAGTCATGGTGCAAAATCTGTCACGTCAAGATTCTGTCAGGATGTTGCAGATTTTAGCCTGCAATCACCATCATAATCTGAATGAAAGCACAGCATCATGGCACAACCTCCAATATTCGCGAAAGTTAATGTTCATCCAGGGCAATGTGGGAGGCAGACTAGTTTGCAAAGTAGATGGGATTCTGTGGGCAAATATGTGAATTTTTCAGTCAAGATAAATGACAGGATGTCATGCATAGAGTAACAGAAGGGTGTAATTACCTCTGACCACTGAGGACTCCATATGCCAATGATGGGCCGAAGGATGGCCTGACCCCACAGAATATATTCCGGTAATGTGGTGCGATAATTTTACCTGCGACGATGAGTCTCCAGTGTTACGACTTGCATACCAATACTCGAAAACCAAGGATACAGTATCATTACAATGCCTTTTCCCTAAAACTCACTAATCTGCACCCTTGTTTCCCCTGAAAACTTGCTGTTCCATCTGGGCCAGCACAGGAATTGATAGTACATTGTATTTGATAAAGAGAACAGCATACAAACTATCAAACAAAGCTTCATTTCAAACTTTTTATTTTTTTGGTCATGTTTAATCCCCATTGATGGCCACATCTCATGTAGGTCATATGTCATAACTTTGGTCCTTCGACCAACATAGCATACCTCATAATATAATTCGAAATGTCAATCTTACATGATTTAAGTGGTTCTTGGGAATTAACATTCGCACCCTCCTTGACCAGCCATGCCCAGAAACTTGCATTGCCCAGAGATTTTTAAACTAGCAGTGTATCTTACCAAATTTACAATTTTTAACAAATCAGAGGAGTAACCATGAACAGTGTATGTTCATAATAGAATTTATAAAGAACATGATGATACCTTAATTTGTTTTATATCCAGAAGTACAAAATCCTTAGTCAAAAAGAACACAAATGCAAGCTTTAATAAAATGAAAAATGAAAACTATCAAAATTGGTTTACATTCTAATAGACACCAAGTTTAAGAAATGTGAAATTGGAAATCACAGACTTCCCATGAAAATCTGTTTTTAAATTCCTCACTTGATGTAACAAGGGATAAACCTACATGCATGTAGCAAAACAATTACCCCCTCCCTGATTTTTAATTGCATTAATGATACATCAAACTGTTTCACCATGTTCTTAGCAGTTATACCTGCAAGAAACATAATGCAGGTACAAAGAATAAAGATGAACTACACAGATGGAGGCTGCTACACAAGTACTGTGACTACCGTCTCACAGACTTTCATGAGAGAAACAATAGACAAAAAGGTAGTCTATCCACAGACAAATCCAAAAAAGAATATAGCAATAAAATGGACAGGGATAAAGGTGTCTACGTTTTACCTGTGACAATGCTAAGAATTGTAAAGAGAACTTTTAACAAGCAATGAAAAAATATAAGGCAGGTAAAAAGGTGTTTGACAACAAAATATATATGGATGGCCACTGAGGGGTATTAGATGAAACAGATTATGTAAAAAAAGATAGAAGACAGACAAAAATGGATTTTACCTATTGTAGCATAATTACTACGGAGAAGTGAAACCAAAGTTTTTGATCCTCCCTTGAAGAAGCAAGCTGTTTTCCTTGCATCCAAATCGGATGACAGAGAATCACCTGACAGTCCATCACCTGCATAAGTACAGGCAGTTGGACCAGATATGATTTCAAACCATATTCCAGAGGGAAATCTCCTTCTTTGTGCGATCCATAGTAAGATTTCAGCCAAAGGAGTAGCATGCAGGACAGAAATAGTGATCTCGATCATGATGCAGATGAAAGTGATGGTGGTACTCAGCATGGTGAAAAAAATGTAGAATACAGAAGTTGTTGGTAGAAGAAGTAAGAGAGGTGTAAAAAGAAGTGAACCAACGACATGCTGCTCAACTGTGTAATCGTAACTATCTAACCTCTGCCGAAGAGGATTCCATTTTCGTCCTCTGCCATTGAATAAATAGCACAGTTAGCTCATGAGAGAAGCTATAGAAGAATCAGTACAACCATAATGAAGGCTCAACAAATCCTTCCATGCATGCATGGGTACGTCTGTGTATGCATGTTTTGATGGATAGAAAAGATTTGGAATGAATGGATGGAACTTTAACAAGCTAACAGTCTATCATTCCATTTCATGCATGCATGTGTTTGTGTTAATGAGAGAGATTTAACTTATTGCAAGCTCAGCTATAAGGGTGGAATTGATGTAAATTTCATGTGAATATGTCAGCAACCTAATCCAGAGATGAGTATTGCTAGAATGACATGGAGCAAATACCCCACTCAGCTAATGTATTTGCAACAGTGAAGTCACGCTCATATATATTGGCATGTGTTGTAGCAATTTCAAAGTTATTCATCATATCCATGAATTCGTATACTATTGTAAATGCATACCACCCATTTCCAAGTTTTAAATGCTTTTCATATGGGCCTTCATGACATAAACAATACTTAAAAACTTGTACAAGAGTTAAGGTGCACTTCATTTGAGGCTCAGTGCACCATAATTAAATAAAGGTTGTGCGTACAAAGGATTCTGTGCTGGTATCAGTTTGTGAAAACAATTGGCATGCCATGATACAAAGAGATTCATAAATATGCCAATTATTATTTGAAAGATGGTTAAAAACACAATAAAACTAGTTTCTTTCTTAAAGCAACACTAGCAATATCTATTTTGTCTAGAGACTGGAAGAATTATGATCATTTCCAATGATATTGTTGAAGTTTGAGAAAGTAGGATACTATTCATTGCAGCATTAGTTCATGAATATATGCCAATAGATGGAACGTATCTCCTATCAGCACCTGGGGATCAGACATCCCCACCTACTGTTACCTGAAAAGGCGCCACAAAGATGCTAAAGCCTGGATCTGTTGTGAATAGAGAAATGATATCAACCAATGAAGAGTCAAAACATGCAATGTTGCAAGCTTAAGCATGTCTATGCACAAAGCAGCTGGTACGGTCAGGCCAAAGACAATTCCGGACAATGCAAGCCCCTCGACGAAATAACTGAGATAAGTACTTAGAAAGAAACAGAGGGTAGAGAAAATTTGAATTGCATTGAGTGAAATCATGCCAAGAAGCTCTGCTAGTTCAGTATTCAGCTTGAAGCCTGCAGGAACACCCATCAACCATACACAACCCAAGCGCAACAGATTGTCTGTTATGCCACGTACCACAATCAAAATCCAAAAGCAAACAGCTTCAGCATTAGCCAACAATGCTAGACCAATAATAATACCAAAAATAACATCCATGGCAACATTAGACCACATGAAGTGCTTCCGTAATGCAGATCTGTGTGCATATTCAACATTTGATTGGGAACTGCATATCGGATAAGTCTGCAACCATTAGAAACATGCAAAAGATTCCAAATACAAAATCTAGTAGATGTTTCACCCATTTTTATTTACCTGAAACCAGTACCTTGAAGAATTACTGGCCAATACAAGAACTGACAACTGCGTATGTGCACGTTCTTCCACGTGTGAGCGAACATCTTGGATAAGATAAAGAAGAAAGTTTGAGATCCATAACTCAGAAACCTATAGAGTGCTTGAAGTAAGATGTATCTAGCAGTGGCAACTGAGGCCACCAAAACAGCCATTGTTTGCCATACTGTGGATACCAACCTAAGCGAAACAAATCAGCATTAAAAAATTGTAAAGAAACAAACGATACTATTGAAGTTACATATTTCTCAAGAATAAGAGATTACGTGGATATCCAAAACAAGTGGATCACAGGATCAAAGGTACCCATATGCTGCTCCAGCAGTACCTTAGCAGCCGTTGCGCAGTTAAGTGCCAACATAACTGAGTCCTGTAATTCGGATTTTGATGATGCAGAAATTAAGTGCTAAGTATTCAAGCAGTGGAAACAACATAAATCTATACAAATAAAACTCCTGAGCTTACCAAATCAAGAAGCATTGGTTTCTTGTCAAGCTCATTTACCCAGTTTGGTTTCTTGAAAGGGGATCCCACATGCCCAGAAGAACCCCAAGAGCTCAAAGAGAAATGATTTCGACCATAGGTTGGGAGCTCATATATTATAAGCTGAAACATAGAAGTAAAATTTATAAAGAGTGCAGCAAGGAGATACCATTTGGAAACAAGTAGTGATGATTTTCTTAACTTACATACGTGGACATCATGTGCTGACAATGTATCGCCATTAAGATGCATGTGATGCAACTCCGGGATCTCTTTGCACAAGATTCTTTGGGATTTACAGAGTACTTGAATCCAGTTACCATTTCTAATAAAAGACTGCCGGTGAGGTTCTGTAAATTGATCTAGCTTTTTGCAACCACAATTCCATCTTGCACAATTTTCATCAGATGTGTCTGCAAATAGTTTCTGATGGCACTGTTGATTCACCCTGTCATCACTATGAGTTTTTAATGAAGAATTTTCTTCCACTCCAGGACATTCTAGTCGCTCGCTATTGCTTTTCCTGGGAGAATCATTGTTTTGGGTGCCCATCAATTTCAAAACTTTACCAGTGCAATCTGCAGTGCAGTGTCCAAGAATAGAGATTGTTGACAAATCTTGGAGTCGCAGAGGCATAGCTCCATTTACAGAATGAAGGATTTCCTGAATCTATGGACAAAATTGGTAACATTGCAAAGAGATTGGTAACAAAAAACATGCAGTAACCAAGAGTTGACAAAGCATGTAGCCTTTGATAAGGAGACTAATTATGAGCAAAGGCTCGCAAACTTTCACCATGCATGCAACAATGGAGAACATGCTTTTCAATTTGTTGTTGATAGAATTCACCATGAAGATAAGTTTCTTGATGCTATAGGGTAACACAAAAAAAATCTTCATTGATCATAGATCACGCCCCATCAAATATAAGGGTGTATTTGAAAAGATACCTAAATCTACATAATAAATCGGTTTTCTTTGAATTCAGTGTTGATTGGAAGATATACTGTTACAGAAAACTACATATGCAGATATTCTGATATAGTTTCAGTTAAATTACGCTGAGTAAATCTTCACTCTGATCATATTACATTATAGTTAGTAAGTCCTTCTAGTCAAATTCTATTGATAGTTGAGAAATTAGGGACGTGTTGGGGGGAGTTGGGCTCTGGAATGGAAATAGGAATGAGTGACTCCCACTGCAACCCTTTGGTTGGAAGGAGTCCCATTCCCATTCTAGGGGGGAATGGGAATCTTGTAATCTCCCACAATCCAATCCTGGCTCTCTCTCCCCCAATATTTAAATCTCATTCTGCTAGGTTTACTTTTAAAAAAAATTAATTTTCCAAAAATACACCTCTGTGTAATTGATTTTTCAAAAATGCTCCTCTGTTTAATTGATTTTCCGATTCTAGATACAAACTAATCATGTTGGGGAATATGGCCATTCCAATTCACATTCCAATCCATTCCAATTCCAGTCATCAACCAGACACGCCCTAAGTATAGATATATCTTTGTTGAGAACTTAGTTTCCCAGTAGAGGAGTGGATGTGCTAGTACTCATTGCAAAAGTAGGGAGTCCTCAAAGGAATTAGGGCGAGCAGCATACTAGGAGCATTATAACTAAAGAGTAATACATTTAAAAATAATAAAAGTAAAGTCCATTAGCTGTTGCTATTTAAGGCGGTATAGTGAACCATGAAAAATAATAACAATTATAGGCAGCAAAGGGAGCGTCGGAGTTAAAAAGCTAGATTCTTTGTAAGCTTTGGCACTATAAGTAGAAGATTGTGGCTAGTCGGGTCCTAAAGTCATAGTTAAAACTTCCAGAATAACAATTGAAGACACAGATATCATCCTCATTCCTACCTGAGATATTCCATGCAAGAAAAAAAGAAGGGAATTCCAAAATGACTTCCATAGATTCAACTTTGTTAATTCAAAATAAAATGCATGAGGTCACAATCGATAGCTTAGCAATGTTATGAAAGGACTAAAAATGTATAATGATGTACAAACAATTTGAAGCAAGTTTTTAAATTTTAGTATCGAATCCTATACCATTTTTCAATCGGAATGGCATGTTTCGGTGCTCATGGCTACATACTAAAACTGACAACTTAAAAAAATGGAAAAACTATCGGTAAGCACCAGAATAGTTGGTCCAATACCATCAATATGCATTGATACGGCCAATATGTATTGGTACACAGGGTTTTCACATCCTAGTACTCATACCGGTGCCAATTTCACATTGGAATAGTATGGTATCAGCTGTAGCATCCTGTTCTGGCAGTTTCTTAATCCATGATTTGAAGAAATAATTCCTTACAATATGTGATGAAATAGAGGTTTCATACAATATAATGTTCAATCCTTTTATGCTCAAACAATTCTTTGACTTAAGTACTTCTTTGCCCATTATATTATTACCAAGTATATTGAGAAAGGTTGGAACTTCAAAGAACAGACAATCCTTAACAGAAACTAGAGACACAAAGAGAGTTGTGCATGATCATTTATACACCGGCAAATGCTTAAATATGAGGGAACCAGACTACTCATAAGTCCAAGGGTGGAAAACAAAAGAAAGATGGACAGTCTTTTTAGCTGTTACAGATAACAATCATCTATCTGGAAAACTTGGATAAAAATCATTTACATAAATAAAAATGAAGAGAAGATTGTCTTGCTGAAGGGTGGAAAACAAAAGAAAGATGGAAAATAATCTTTTTAGTTGTTCTAGATAAAGCTTTGACTTCGAAGGATAGCAATGTCGAGGATTGTAACGTAAAAAATAATACTAAACTTAGGCAAAGCTGAAAATGAGATGTCGAAGGGAAAGGCATTTGATCTCAAACCCACTCAAGTCAACTGATCTAGTAAGTAGAAAATGATGAAAAAAATCCTCTGCCATGATTTCCTCATGCCCTCTTAGTGATCTCCTCCCAGCCACTCTAAGCGAGATCGAGAAACTTTATCGTCACCATTGTTGATGTTATCGCCGCATGAGCCATGTCACCATGGGTTGCGCCAATGCCTCGTTGTTGTGGAAGAGAAGCCATGACCACCATGGGTAGAGGAATTGGACCATTGTCGCCTTTATCATGGGAGCAGGGTGGATTATCACCTCAATTTCATGGAAAAGAATCTGATGTGGAGAAGAAGAATAAGGAAGATAGGAAGAAGTATGGAATTAATGGATAATTGTTAGGTGTTAGGAGCCAAAGCAAAAGTGAGAAGGAGAGGAGAGTGGATCATAATCATATCATAGCTAAGTCCTCCCCTTCTTCCCCTCTCCTCCTTTTCTTCCCTCCTTTTCTTTCACTGGCTTGAAACGAGAAGGCTTTTGGGATCTAGGTATTTCAGACAGGGTGATGGCGTAAGAAAGGTATATTTAACGGGAAAAGAAAGCTAGTTTTATTCAACCATGGTTGACGTGTGGTCGAACTTGGAACCTATGGCCTACCCATTGCAGCAGTTCAGACAAGTCAATTAGTTCCAAACACTGACTACAATTTGTGCAGGCTTCATCTCTATTGATAATCTAAGGCAGCCTTCAATGAATGTAATTAAACAACGACAATGTTAGTTCATGAGATCGAAGCTTAGATGAATTGTGCAATGAAATTATCAAAAAATGTTTTAAGAGATGTACTCAGATTTTGCCAAACCAAAACAAATTATAACAAACAAGTTCAGAATGTTAATATATCCATCCATGCATAAACAAAAACACATTTAAGTGTATAAGAACATCCAAATTGAAATCAATGGCCAAGAAACAAGATAAAGCAACAAATTATCTTAGTTGTATTATATAGAAAATTAGAGGATAAATAAAGATGATTCAAAAATAATGAAAAGCAAGTAGATGAGATGCTCGTTAAATGCTAGTGATAGCTACTAGCCAATGAGACCTCAGGATATATGAAAGTGCAATATATCTAATGCCAAGTTGGATACGAAGCAAAACTAGGGGCAAAGGGTCAAACTAGTCGTGGATGAAGAACTAAAGATCTATTTAAAATGATACTCATATAACAAAGCTTGGTGAAGCCTCATTAACATAATGGTGCTAGATTGTGTTCAGATAATCTTAAGGACCATAGATAGTAAATGTGCTTGAGGACTTTCAAAAGCCTTACAAATGAAGAGAGTCTTGACAGAAGTCAGATAGGATTGTCAAAACACCTATGTATTTAAAAAGGCTTGTTGGCTATGATCATTCTAGCATACCATTATTGGTGATGAACCAATAGCATGTAGTACATAATAACCTTGATTCCTATGTTCATTCCTTAACTTCAGCAAACAGGCAGCTCAAGTGCATATTATAACTACGTTCTCATAAGAATCCTACTCAAGCACATTTTCTGCTTCATGCAGATATATGTTATCCATTAAACTGCTAGATTAAATGCAGATATGTCCTAAAGATGCTAACGATGAATAAATAAAATGTTTCTCAACCTTTTTCTTGTTATCAAAGCATATTTCTTGGAGTAAATTGTTAGATTAAATAGAACCATATCCTAAAGGTGCTGCAAACGAACTAAAATTGCTCACAACTTTCTTTACCTGAAGACTGGATTGAAGAAGGCAAGGCGAAATCTCATGTGGAGAAATTGCAGTAGCCACAATGATGTCGAGAGAATTTACAGAACATATATACCAGCCAAAAAGTAAGAGATTTGAGTTGGGCTGGGAAGATAACAGCTGCTCCGGCCACCATAGCCTACATTTCTTTCTCAGCATCTTTATATCACATACATTGCTGCATAGGAACCAGGAAAAAAATATATGAGTGAAAATAAATTTTTTTTAACGGAGAAAAATAAAACCACAAACATAAAAATGCATTTTACAAAAGTAGAAAAATACAGATACTCCTTCACATGCATGAAAGATATAATTACATTTACCTACAAATTAAAGATATTTTCTTATAAAATTCTAGCAGGAAAAATTCATCCCCAGGCATGTTGAAAAACTCTCCTCTAAGCTAGTGCATAATATCCATCCATAATTTCATGCTACAACAGAAGAGCACAACAACTGAGAGCGAAGAAAAGTGGAGGGAGAGACCATACAAGGCTCAGCTAAAGTATGCGATAAAATAATTGAAATTATTCCAATTGAACTCACCTAGGAACAGGATAACTAAGTAAGATCCAGATATTTTCCTTCATATCTGTTTATGGAGTTCAAGTTGAGTGCAACGAAGAAAGAAGGAAAAACTAACAGTAAAATTGAACATAATGAATAAAATGATTTTGAATTATTTTCTTCATGAAAAGCAAGGTTAGAAATTTGACATATTGTGATATGCCCCATATCATTCATGTACCATCATAGTACAAGATGTGGTATGCCTCCCATATCTACTCACAGTTCGCCAACTTGGATAGTAGCCCCCATGTAGATACGGCATGCAGCTGCATTCACCATATGGGGCTGAGATGGATAATATGGTTAGACACAAAGAAAAACATCAATTTTTTTATCAAGGCTTGCAATCTCAACCATATAGAGGACTTGATGTACCATCACGAAGAAAACACTAACTTTTTATCGAGGTCTGCAATCTCGACTGAAGACCTCCATCTCAATCCCTCACACGGCTTTGCAATCATCACCTCTCTCTTGACCGTAAAGAAGAAGAGCTGATAAGCCTAATGCCAAATCCTTTTTTATGATGATGAGATCCTATAAACCATGAATTCTTGGCTCTTGACAGATATCTCTATCATCTGATAAAAACACCAAGTACCTCATATCTTGCATGAATCCATTTATGATAATTTCGTGCTTCTTCAATTTTCCTTTTTTTTTAACTTTTCTTTGTTGCTTGCTAGTCTCGTTTATTTCTTGGTTGAAACTCTGAAAACTCATAACCAAAATTCCCACAACTACTAAATCACATCTGGCCTATGCTGACGCTAAGTGTTTCAAACTTGTTTGGAAGTTTATGCACATATCAATGATTAGTAGC
The DNA here is from genome assembly GCF_009389715.1 of Phoenix dactylifera. Classification (NCBI taxonomy): domain Eukaryota; kingdom Viridiplantae; phylum Streptophyta; class Magnoliopsida; order Arecales; family Arecaceae; genus Phoenix; species Phoenix dactylifera. Next base: position 449,050 of record NW_024067738.1, on the reverse strand, counting down.
TAATACCTGACATCAATAGATTTCAAAATCGGTTAACATATATTGTCATCTAACCACAGAACAAAATTTGTCTAGAGATTTGCTCGCCGAAGTCTGCTCGTGCCTCATGCAGCTAGATGAGTTTAACTGTGCTTCTTGAGTGCCATATAGCTGCTATCATATATGTGGCGACTCTAGGACTTGTGAGTGACTTCTCCAGCAAGCAGTCATAACTAGAGTATGTTCTGGAAGTAGTTCTTGATACATTAAGGAGGGTTATACACATTCAGAAGGAGAAGCCTTAATTTTCCTATTTTTGTAGGGAATAGGCACTCTATGATATGCTAGTGGAGTTGTGAGGTGTAAGTATATACATGTGTTCATGCATCAAGGGATGCTGAGATGATTTTTGCTTGAATGAGCTATTAATTATTGTGCAAAGGGTGAGGTGTCAAGGTTACCTTTGCATGTTATAATGGGATGTACAAAATTGAGCAAGAATTTAGCAGACCTTATCCAACAAGTCTCATGAGGCAAGGTTGTGTGACATGATCAACGAGAGCGGCTTAAACACGAAGAAAAACATTAAATTTTTATCATGGTTTGCAACCTCAACCATATTATCCTCTCTTAGCCCCATATGGAACTGTTTTTCTCAACCTAGACCCCCATTGTATTCTGCCACAATAATTGCCTTGAAACAAAGGTACGTTGTACCGGCCTGAACCGGGTGGTATGAGGCATATTGTACCGGTTCGGTACCCGTACCCATACGGGTGGCGTACAGGCACTCGATACGCCAAAAAAAAATCTTATACCGTACCGACACTATGCTAGTATGGCACAGGTACGGGGTTCGATACCAAGACGGTGAACCTTGCTTGAAACTATTCTTATTTGTGTTACCAGCATGCAAAATCTATAAGATATAGTTATCAATGCGTCATTTTTAATATACAAAACAAATCAATGGAAAGTTTACCATATCAAACAAGCCAACTTGCATTAACAATAAAATTAAAACAATTTCTAAGTAAAACCAAAATATTTTCCTTGGAGGATGCCTACCTTTTGTCATAAGTGTTTTTGTGTGTGCGTGTGTTGGAATTCTAGGAGTTTTCAAAGGGAAAGAAAAGATAAACTTTTAAGGACTTATTTAACTATTTTATGATGCATTCGATGGTATAGTGCTCGAAGATATGATAACTACAATCATATTTGAAATGAAACTAGCAGGGGATGGGGAATTGGGGAATAATGAAATTGATAAATTTCCAAGTAAATCACCTTTTACCACATATATTTACCAAAGTTGAGATATTATGATGATCTGTATCAATAAGTTTGAAGTTTGAAATTCACCATCATTCTGTCTCCAGATATCCCAACTCCAACAGCCAGTGCACCACTCTCCACACACAACCCTATACGTCCCCCAACTTCCATCCAATCACCACTTTTCATTCCACTAAGATCCTGCAATTTTACATTTCCTTTTGACATTTCATCCCACCCACCTACCCCTTTATGTCTCAGATTCTTTCACCTTTAGGAGGTTGAAAGGTTCAAAGGCTTCAGCAAAATGAACCATACAACATTTGTCAAATTTGGTCACAAGAAGCAACCAAAATATTTGATCTTCAAGCTTTTTAGGCATCTCAGATATCATTGAACATGGCCAATGATGTAGCATCTTAATTTACATGATCCACAATATATCACGGTATACAGCAGACAGGAGTACTAAAGTTAAGTGTCATGGGCTCATGGCTTAAAACTTGGGCAATATGCAACAAAGTTGAAACCCTTGTGTCATAACAGTTGTCAGAAACACAAAAGAAAATTCATGTTGACCATCGTAGTCTACAAGACAAAAGTTATAGCCTACAAGCAACATAGACAAGTGTCAAGGCTTAAAGCCTATCCAAGCTGCATGACTGCTTGCTAGGTGTCATCCCACATAAAGAAATTATCAAGGCAATTACAACCCAAGAGGATGATTGAGGGCCTGGTTGAATCTAGACACTACTTGCATGGCAAAGAGACCATCTAATCAAAAAGTGAATAATTTCTTTAAATATTCAAGAAATCAACCAAAAGTTTTACCATGTTGGCACCCACCAAAGAGGTAAATTATCATATAGCAATTTGAAAAATAATTTCTAAAATCTAACATAATACAAATAATACCAAATATCATGAGTTAAAAAATAACAGAACAATTTTTGTTTTAAAAAAAAAGAAAGAAGAGATTGAAAGAAATTGGCATACAAGATATTATATCATTCGTCACAGCAAAAAAGTGACCATCATAAGTTAATCTGTGCCCCACACAAAATTTTTGAGTATTAGGATTCCCATGCAGCTAGCAATTGTTGCAAAGTGAAAACCCTGAGCTTCTATACAAAGATACAACATTTAAGATGAATCTAATGATGACACAAAAACCAAGATCTAGCACCACGTACACAATCCATTAAACCAACAACTCAATTTTCTAATGGAACCCTAAATAAAACCCTAAATCACCAATTCTACAAGACAAAAGAGAATGCCAAATTCCTAGCGGATAACATAAATGTATTGGGGAAAAAGGCAAAAACAACAGTAGATTACTATCAGGCAAAAGGAATTTGGATTCTTTAAATCATACATGAACGTTCCAGGAGCAAACAAAGAGAGCACAATTATGACAATATGATTGCAATAAAAATTACAATTTTGAATTAAGTAACCATCTAAACATCTTACTCTCTTTGTTTCTACCTTCCTTGAGACGAATATATATTCAAAAAAAAATCTTTTAGACCCTAAAAGCCTAACGCCTCCAAAGAAAAAAAAGATTGATATCATTAAGAAAAAAATGCTATAGCAACAACCCTAATTATCTGAAAAAACTCACCAGCGCCATCGAGCCGACGGTATGCCTCCGCCTTGATATCGGATCTATACAAACCACACAAAAAATGAAAAAATCAGAAAAGAGAGCCCAAAAGATCTACTTGTGAATGGAGAAAAGGCGAAGAACAAGGAATCCACAATGCTTTAATCCCTCCAGCGTCGCACCCAACCGAGCTGGGGAGAAGAGGAGAGCCGCGAGGAATAAGACGAGTACGTATAAGCCCTTCTCTCGCTAGGGCAAAAGTGTCCTTTTGAGATGCAGATCCGCCGTTTGACGATTTACACCAGCGGGACAATGGCTTCGAAGGAGGGCATGCGGACGGCAGATATACAGGATTTTCGACGCGAAATATACGATGATGCGTGGAGTTCGAGCCGAGCGCTTGGCGACTTACCCAACCCAGTAAAATTCGACCAGACTCATATGAGAAGTTGGGTTGGGTTAGATCATGTGCTTCGCTAAAATGTCAATACTCCAAATCGGCTCTCTTTACTCAGCCGCCTACTCTCAGCTAGAGTTGGGCAACGGGCCGTGCCGGGCCGGCCCGGCCCAGGCCCACCGGGCCCGAGGTCTAAACGGGTCGTGCCTGGCCCGGCCCGCTTATGAAGCGGGCCGTGCCGGGCACGGCCCGTTCAGCACGGAACGGCAGCCCGGCCCGGCCCCAGGCCCGTCTATTGACGGGCCGGGTCGGGCACGGCCCGCAACGGGCGCAAATGGGCCGTGCCAGGCACGGCCCGTCTGGTGAGGGGGGGAGAAAAATAGCCGTTTCCAACGGCTATTTTGGGAAAATTCCAATTTTACCCCTCCCAACAGTCCAAAAACGGCTAAATTGAGGGGTATTTTGGGAAAAAAATTTTGGGGCTTCTATAAATAGCCCTTTCCTCCCTCATTCTCACCACACCAAACCAACTATTCTCTCCTTCTCTACTACTATTATTTCTCTTTTCTAAAGTGCTCTTCTAGCAATTTAATTTTTAGTTTGTATTTAGCAAGTGTTCAAGTGCTACACAAGAGGAGGTTCCTGTTGAGAAGAGAAGGTCACTCCTGTTGAGAGCACAAGAGGAAGCTCAGAATCTCAGCTCTGCCTCTGCCCTCCGACCCTCTACTCAATTCCTCCTTGTGGTTAGTTTTTATTTTTTGAATTCATCAATTTAGATATGTCATCTTTTGAGGAAAGTCAGTTTGGCATTCCTCCTGTTTCTGAGGGAGAAGAAACTAATCCCCAACCCCATGTTCCTAGTTCCTCTAGAACTAGTGAACCGAGTGAAGATCAAACCTCTTCTCGTAAGAGGACTAGTGCTGTATGGAATGAATTTGATAGAGTTATGGTTGATGGAGTCTGGAAAGCTAAATGTAAAAAATGTGCCAAACTTTATAGTTGTAGTAGTAGTGGGGGAACAGGGCATTTAAAAAGACATCAAGAGAGTCATAGGATGCATGATTCTCATGCTCAAACTCAAAGTACCCTTAATATACAAGGGGGATTACTTGTAGGTAATTTTGCATATAATCATGAAAATCAAAGAAAGCACTTGTAAAATGGATAGTTAAAGATGAATTACCTTTTAGTTTATGTGAATCTTTTAATTTTGAAGAATATGTTCAATTAAACCTACAACCTGCTTACAAAAGAACTAGTAGGCGTACATTTAGAAGAGTAGCTATGACTAACTTTTTAGCAATGAAACAAAGTTTAATTGAAACACTTTCTACTTTAAATGTAAAAATTTCATTAACTTCTGATATTTGGTCAGCATCTGTAGGTAGTAATTGTTTTATTGCCATTACTGCTCATTATATTGATAATGATTGGCAATTAAATAAATGTATTCTTGCTTTTCGTGCTTTTGATTTTCCACATTCTGGGCAACAAATTTCAAATGTTATTTATCAAACTGCATGTTCATATAATATTAATGATAAAATTATGTCTATTACTTTTGATAATGCATCTAATAATAATTCTGCTGTAGCATTATTAAAAGACTCATTGCATCCTATGTTAGATGGAAATTTATTGCATATTAGATGTGCATGTCATATCTTAAATCTTTCTGTTCAAGCCGGCATGGGCATGATTCAAGATGTGATTGGTAAAATTAGAAATGCAGTTTCTTTTATTCATGCTTCAAGATCAAGACTTCAAGAATTTAAGGAACTATGTATAAATCATGGTAAACGTTTTAAAACATTTAAACTTGATGTAATTACTCGTTGGAACTCAACATATAGCATGATACATGATGCATACCCATATAAAAACTTATTAAGTGCATATATTAATGATCGTGGATTAGGCTTTACATTGACTGAAACTGATTGGAATAAAGGAAAAATTTTGGAAGATTTTTTGCTTAGTTTTTATAATACTACCAATGTTCTTTCTGGTATTTATTATCCAACTTCATGTTCATTTTTACAACAAGCATATATAATTAGTCAAAAATTTGCAGAACATAGATATGATGATGTTTTAATGCCTATTATTGACCTAATGGAATCTAAATGGAATGAGTATTGGGACAAGATATGTCCTATGCATAACTTAGCTGCTGTATTTGATCCTAGAGTTAAATTAAATGGCGTGCTAATTTTACTTGATGCATACTGTGAAAATATGAATCAAGATTCTGAATCTGCTAAAAATGAGGTAAAACAACTTCTTTATGATATTTATGCTATATATGATGAAAAAATTCGTGGATCTAGATTTTCCGTACAAACCTCTATTTCTTCTTCTAGTAGTTCTCGTTCGTCATCTATTTTTTCATTCATTGCACAGAGAAAACACACACATGCTTCAAGTTTATCTTCATCTTCTTCATCTTTAAGTAGTGAACTAGAATTTTATTTACGAAATGATCTTCAGTCTGCATATGATGAAAATCAAATAGAGAATCTAGATGTATTATCTTGGTGGAAGAGTGTTAGAAATCAATATCCTGTTATGTCTGCAATTGCACGCGATATTTTAGCTGTGCCTATGTCCACGGTAGCATCGGAATCCGCTTTTAGTGCAGGTCGGTGTGTTCTTGACGAAAAGAGAAGTAGGATGACGGACGAAACGGTGGAGATGCTTCTCTGCTTCAAAGATTGGTTGGATGCTGAGGCAAGACTTCAAGATAAAGGTGGACATAATACAACATCCTCTGATGATGATGATACAAACACTACTGAAGACTGAAGAGTGAATACTGATTCACTGAATCACTGATGATTAGTAAGATTTCTTAATTTTTAATAATTGTACATTTTTATTGTATTCTGGAGGTCAGACCAAGGTCCAAACCTCGGCCCTTTCTTATTGTATTCTGGAGGTCAGACCAAGGTCCAAACCTCCCTTCATGTACCATTTTGATTTAAATTAATAAACTGGTAGGGGTCTATGCCAAACCCCCCACCATTAAGGTGGCTTTATATTCATAAATCCTTAGTTTTCAATATTTATTAATTTATTAAAAAAATTTATGAAGCATTAATTTTTATCGGGCCGGGCCTGGCCCGGCCCAGGCTCGGACCGGGCCAGGCCCGCGGGCCAAGATCGGGCCGTGCCGGCCCAGGCCCGAAGCGGGCCGTGCCGGGCCCGGCCCGCGGGCCAGAAACCCGTGACCCCGCACGGCCCCCTTAAATGGGCCGTGCCAGGCACGGTCCGGTACTGTAGCTAGCGGGCCGTGCCAGGCACGGCCCGCTTCGTGCCGGGCCGTGGGCGGCCCGGCCCAGTGCCCAACTCTACTCTGAGCTCCTATAAAACTTTCTATACTAATATATCATCCACTATAAAATTATTTCTATATAATGTAAAGAAAACTATATTTTTTTTTTACTCGTTTGCGTAAAAAAATAATAATAATGTAGACATCAATGACAAAAGCAACGTATATTAGCTATTACTAGTAATATAACCCTTGCGATGTGCGGGATATAATTTTTTCCCTTTGTTTTCAACTATTTATAAATACAGTATAGCAGTTTAATAAATTATTCAAAAAATAGAAGGTTTTGATAAACAAATTTCTATTGCATATTAAGTAAGAATATTAATGATTGTTAAGCAGAAACTCTGTCTTTAATACTGACATCTATATGTCGAATAGAGAACTTCATAAAAGTCGAGTCTTTATGTGCAATACATGAAATAAGATTTTCTCTCAATTTTTCAACTATTCTTGAATGCAATATGATAATATAATAAATTATAGTAAATAAAAAGTCTTTAATAATCAATTTTCTATTGTATATTAAACAATAAATTTTAATGATGGCCGAGCATATTAATATAAGTGTCATTAATATTTCTTGCATATTAAGTAATGAATTTGAATAGTGGCAAAGTATATTATTATCCGCATCATTAATATTAGAGTCTACATAGCAAATGAAGAACTCTGCACAAGTAAAGCCTCCATTTTAAAGATGTACTAGATTATAAAGCATGGATATAATTTTTTTATTTATTTTTGAGTTGTCCTTGAAATATAATATAGTAGTATAATAAATTACATTTTAAAATATTATGCATGTTTTCAAAACCACCATGATGCCATTACTACATTGTAATAATCGTTCCTTAAAGTTATAGAATAAATTAGATACGGGCAAGCTAGAATATAGATTATACTAAATTCTAAGGCCATAGATGTGTCAATTGACTTGAATTTGACATAAAACTAAATCACGACCATGTAATTATCATATATGATGTTAATATATTTTTACAATGAATTATATATATGTATATATTATTACATATAATTATTATATTATATTAAATAAATTATGAATGTTAGATATATTTATTTTAAATATTAAATAATTTTTTTGTAATTATTAAAATGTCTATATAGAAAATTAAAAGCTATTATTCAGTCGTGTGAAATTGTTCGTTTATATTTCCAATACCAGCTATTTTGTTCCATTAGTTCAACCAATATATAGCTTTCACATTATTAATGATGATGTGGATGCTAGCAAAATTTAAATTCCATCATTAATATTAATGTCGATGCGGTGAGGGGAGAGCTCAACACAAGTAGCACCTCTATTTTAATTTATATAAAACAAATAATAGATGATAGTTAATAGATTAGAATAACATGGGAAATATGTTATTAGTGAATTATTTATTTCATGTTCAAGTATACAAGGAAGATTTGCAAATCAAGTTGCAGCAAATTTGCATTCTGGTCATGTTGGTTAGAATGGTAGAAGGCACATATCTAGTGAACATGTTGCTTGTTAAGTCAAATGAGACGGTGCTTAAAGATTATTACCAAACCAACTGCAGTCTTGTTCTATCCGTAATGATCACATCAAAGTACTTCCTTAAGTAGAAGTTAATATAGTGGGGGATCAATTATAAGTCACTATGTGTGACATTATTGCACTGCTATCATCTCTTTTTCCTCCTTTGGCGCGTAGCATTAGTTTGCTGTGCCCATCCATTAAAATACAAGGAGCTCACCTGAACATTTCTAATTGATTGCATACTATGTTTTGAAAAGGACTGACTTTCTATAATTTACATATTTTTTGCTTTTACAACAGCAAATTGAGCCTTCGCTAGATTTTTTTGCTCACCACAAGATCATTTGAACATTGGAAATTAAGGAGGTTTACCTGGTAGGTTTTGCTTGTTTTGTATTATTATTTTTTTTTTTTTGAGTGAAACAGAGGTAGCTAGAAGCTTCCCCCCATAGTATATTATTAAGAAGAAGTAAATTTACACGTAGAAAGAGGTGCAGAAGATTGGGTAAGAGGGAAGAAAGAAACAAGAGACAAAGTTTATGATAGAGAAGCAAGATTCCTCCACTGATTCTCCTCTGTTTCCGCTGAGTATATATACTCCCAACTATAAAAAGTATGCAGTACCTTTTGAAGGATGAAGTAGATGGATCGATTCCTTTTTAGAAAAATTCTCTCATTTTGAAGGATGAAGTATGTTTTGCTTGTTTTATAAAATTGATAATCACCATTAATATCACCAATATAGAACTTATAAATGAAGGTCACCATATCAATGCTCATTTACAAGTTGCGCAGGAACAAAGAACCAGAGAGAGAAAGGGAGAGAGAGACTACTTTCGCAAACAATCAAAAGCAATGTTGCTGCTGTAGCTAGAACAGAGTTTGCTTGACGCCAAATACAAAGGGAGGAAAAATTTACCTTCAA